>NC_090830.1:25745337-26066849 GCF_028021215.1 Eschrichtius robustus | reverse complement strand
AAAGTCACAGGCTGGCAAACCTGTACGCCAGCAAGATTTACCATAGTCAGCACTTGGAAGCAATGAAAATGTCCATCAACCGAGGAATGCACCAAGAAGAAGTGGTCCACGTACACAATGGAATATTACTCTAATAATAAATATAAATTAAATTTAAAAACAAACAAAAGCAAGGAGACATCAACATTTGTGGGTTTATCCGGACACATTGCACTCTAGTTTATAACCGAAGAACACCACTGGCCGGTAGGTCTGTTTCCCTGGTACCAGCATGGGGAACGTAGAAAGGCTGCCGCTCTCTGGCCGTTACCTGCAAAAGCAGGTTTAAAGCCTGAGCTAATGGTCACTTCATAGGAACAAGTACTGCAGGGCTGTAAATGAAACCTGCCCTCAAAATATCTTGAGGGAGATAATGGCCAAAATATTTCAAATGGTGACACATACTTTAAGAAAACACTTTGAAGAAATAAGCTCTAATCACAGCTGGAAAAATAAAAAGGACATGTCTAAAAGCTCAATTTCAACGCATTATGAGACACATGCAAATTCAACCACAAAGAGGTATCAGCTCACACCACTCAGAATAACCATCAGCAAAAACTACAAAGAATAAATGCTGAAGGTGCTGGGAAGAAATGCATACCCTCAACTTTATGTGGGACGTAACCTGGAAAGAGCCACTAAAGAGAACAGAATAGAGGTGCCTTTAAAAGGTAAACATTGAGCTACCATAGGATCCAGCAGACCTATTCCTGCACCTATAAACTAAGAAGACAGAATTGGAAGGACACAGGTACGCAAATCTGCATTGCATAGTATTCCCATAGCCAAGATATGGAAGTAACCAGAAAGTCCACCGACAGATGGGCGGACAAAGAAGAACTGCTACATGTACAGATGGAATATGAGCTTGTGAAAAAATGAAACAATGCCATTTGCAGCACCATAGATGAGTCTAGAAGTAATCACGCCACTTGGAGTAAGTGAGAAAGCGAAAGACCCATATCCTATCATATCACACATAGGTGTTACCTAAAAAATGATACAAACAAAGATATTTCCACAGAGAAACACTATCATAGCTTCATTAAAAAAAACTTATGGTTCACCAAATGGAAAGGTGTGAGGATTGGATACATTACCATATTGAGGTTAACAGAGAGATACAAACACATGTGAAATATATAATCACCAAAGACCTACGCAATACCAAGAGGAGACTACTCAACATTGTGTCATAACCGACATGGGAAAAGGATCCGAAGAAGAATAGATATATGCATATGTGTGAAAGAACCACATCTTGCACACCTAGAACAAAGAAAACATTGTAATCAAGTTTGCTGTGATAAAAAATAAAAATTAAGTTAAAAATACCAACAAGAAGTAATGAGACATAAACCTAAAGGGCTTTTTCCTCGCACATTCCATTCTAATTTACAACCTAGAACACCACTTCCAGTAAGGCTCTGTTGCCCTAGTAACCAGATTTGGTAAAGGAGAAATGCTGCCGCCTTGTGGCCGATTCCCGCAAGAGCAGCTTTTAACCCACAGCTAATGGTCACTTACCATTCACAAGGACTCAGGGCTGTAAAGGACACCTGCCCTAAAAAAGTGTGCTGAGGTAGGGAATGGATAAAAAAAAATTCAAAACACGCAGGATTTTCAAGGTAGTATAAAGAGGTAAGTTTTACTCACTCTCTTTTTAAAGAAAGGAAAATGGATAAAAGTTCCACCTCAGGAAGTATTAGACTCATGCAATCTAATCTACAAAAAGTTTTCAACTCACACCAGTCGACTGACCATTGGCAAAAAGTCTACAAACAATAAATGCTGAAGAGGTTTTAGAGAACTGTGTATCCTCTAGCTGCTGGTGAGATGTAAAAGGGTTAAACGCTAATAATGAGAACAGAAAGGAGCTGCGTTGAAAAGGAAAAACTGAGGTACCATTCAATCCAGCAGGCGCACCAATGGGCCTCTCACCTGAGAAGACCAGAATGAAGAAGACCCGGGTTGCAAAAGCTGCACTGCAGCCTTATTCACAATAGACAAGACAGTGAAGCAACCAAAATGTCCATCAACGGATAAAAGGATAAAGAAGAAGTGGTGGTCCATGTAGACAATGAATACTAGCCATGGAAAACAGTGAAACACTGCTCTTTGAGGCACCATAGATGATCTTGGAGATAATCACAGAACATGAGGTAAGTCGGAAAGCAAAAGTCCTATATCCTATGATATCACTTATAGGCGTTATCTAATAACGGACACAAATGAACATATTTCCACAAAGAAAGTCAATCACAGACTTATATAAAAAAAAAAAACTATGCTTATCTAAAAGGAAAGGTGGGGGGGATGGATAAATGAAGATTAGCGTTACCATATGTATACAAATACATATTATATACATATATCAAAAAGACCGACCCTATAGCAAGGAAGGTTTACAGAACACTCTGTAATAATTTACAGGGGAAGAGGATCTCTACATAAATAGGTATATAGAATATGTAGATGAACCAGAGTGTGTACACCTTGGACAAGCAACATTCTAACCATTACCCCAATTGAAAAAATTAAAACAACGAACTAGGAGTAATGAGACATAAACTTATGGGGGGTTTTCCTGGCACATTCCATCCAAATTTACAACCCAGGCAAACGACTTCCAGAACGGCTCTGCTGCCCTAGTACCCAGATTTGGGAATGGAGAAATGCTGCATCCTTGTGGCCGTTTCCCACAACAGCAGCTTTAAACCCACTGCCAAAGGTCACTAAATATTCACCAATGGCAGTTCTGTAAATGGCACCTGCCCTCCAAAAAATACTGAGGTCGAAAATCGACCAAAAAATTCTAGAGTGCAACCTTCCAAAAAGAAAATTTGAAGAGGTATATTATACTCACACTTTTTTTCTTTTTTCTTTTAACAGAAAAGAAAAAGGCGTGGACAAATGATGAATTGTAGGAATTTTGATAGGCATGTAAACCCAAACTACAAAAACCTATCAGCTCACACCAGTCAGAATGGCCATCAACAAAAATCCTGCAAACAATATATGCTGACGTGATTGTGGAGAAATGCGTCCCCTCGATTCTAAGGGGGACGTGGTAAGAGTCACTAATGAAAGGACAATTGAGGTGCCTTGAAAAGGTAAACGTTGAGCTACCATAGCAGTCAATCAATCATACCCACTGCTGGGTCTATCACCTGAGAAAATGAAAATCAATAATCACAGGCTGGCGATCCTGCACTCCAGCAATATTTACCATAGGAAACACTTGGAAGCAACGGACATGTCCATCAACAGAGGAATGCACCAAGAAGAAGTGGTCCATGTACACAATGGAATATTGGCCATGGAAAACCTTGAAGCACTGCTCTTTGAGGCACCATAGATGAGCCTGGAGATAATCACAAAACATGAAGTAGGTCGGAAAGCCAAAGACCTATAGCCTATATTATCACTTATGGCATTATCTAATAACTGACACAGATGAACATATTTCCAAAGAGAAAGACACTCACAGGCTTAGAAAACAAACTATGCTCATCTAAAAGGAAAGGAGGGGGGAAATTGAGAAATGAAGATTAGTGTTACTATACATATACAAATACATATTATATCCATGTATCAAAAACACCGAACATATAGCAAGGGTGGTCGACGGAACACTGTAATATTTTACATGGGAAGAGGATCTGTACATTCATAGACATACATAATGTACAAATGAACCAGATTGTGTACACCTAGGACAGACAATGTTCTAAACTTTACCCAGATTAAAAAAAAAATTAAAAACCAAGAAGAAGTAATGAGACATAAACTTATGGGGATTTCTCCTGGCAAATTCCATTCTAATTTACAACCTAGGACAATGACTTCCAGAAAGGCTCTGCTGCCCTAGTACCCAGATTGGGGAATGGAGAAATGCTACCTCCTTGTGGCCGTTTCCCACAACAGCAGCTTTGAACCCACTGCAAAAGGTCACTAAATTTTCACCAACTTGCAGTTCTGTAAATGGCACCCGCCCTCCAGAAAATTTCTGCGGTCAAAAATCGACCAAAAAGTTCAAAAGAGGGCAACCTTCGAAGAAGACAATTTCAAGAGCTATATTGTACTCACGGCTTTTTCTTTTAAGAGAAAAGACAAAGGCGTAGGAATATGAT
Source organism: Eschrichtius robustus (assembly GCF_028021215.1). Taxonomy (NCBI): domain Eukaryota; kingdom Metazoa; phylum Chordata; class Mammalia; order Artiodactyla; family Eschrichtiidae; genus Eschrichtius; species Eschrichtius robustus. The sequence continues at coordinate 26,062,674 of NC_090830.1, read as the reverse complement.
GAATTTTAAAAATTTTAATGACATGCATACCCATATTACAAAACCTATCAGCTCAGAGCAGTCAGAATGGCCATTAGGAAAAATGCTGCAAAAAATAAATGGTGAAGGGAGTGTGGAGAAATGCGTACCCTCGGTTGTAAGGGGGGGGGCATGTAAAGAGCCACTAATGAAAACACAATGCAGGCGCTTTGAACAGGGAAACATTGAGCTACCAGTCAATCAATCACAACCACTGCTTGGCCTATCACCTGAGAAAATGAGAATCAAAAAGTCACAGGCTGGCAAACCTGTACGCCAGCAAGATTTACCATAGTCAGCACTTGGAAGCAATGAAAATGTCCATCAACCGAGGAATGCACCAAGAAGAAGTGGTCCACGTACACAATGGAATATTACTCTAATAATAAATATAAATTAAATTTAAAAACAAACAAAAGCAAGGAGACATCAACATTTGTGGGTTTATCCGGGCACATTGCACTCTAGTTTATAACCGAAGAACACCACTGGCCGGTAGGTCTGTTTCCCTGGTACCAGCATGGGGAACGTAGAAAGGCTGCCGCTCTCTGGCCGTTACCTGCAAAAGCAGGTTTAAAGCCTGAGCTAATGGTCACTTCATAGGAACAAGTACTGCAGGGCTGTAAATGAAACCTGCCCTCAAAATATCTTGAGGGAGATAATGGCCAAAATATTTCAAATGGTGACACATACTTTAAGAAAACACTTTGAAGAAATAAGCTCTAATCACAGCTGGAAAAATAAAAAGGACATGTCTAAAAGCTCAATTTCAACGCATTATGAGACACATGCAAATTCAACCACAAAGAGGTATCAGCTCACACCACTCAGAATAACCATCAGCAAAAACTACAAAGAATAAATGCTGAAGGTGCTGGGAAGAAATGCATACCCTCAACTTTATGTGGGACGTAACCTGGAAAGAGCCACTAAAGAGAACAGAATAGAGGTGCCTTTAAAAGGTAAACATTGAGCTACCATAGGATCCAGCAGACCTATTCCTGCACCTATAAACTAAGAAGACAGAATTGGAAGGACACAGGTACGCAAATCTGCATTGCATAGTATTCCCATAGCCAAGATATGGAAGTAACCAGAAAGTCCACCGACAGATGGGCGGACAAAGAAGAACTGCTACATGTACAGATGGAATATGAGCTTGTGAAAAAATGAAACAATGCCATTTGCAGCACCATAGATGAGTCTAGAAGTAATCACGCCACTTGGAGTAAGTGAGAAAGCGAAAGACCCATATCCTATCATATCACACATAGGTGTTACCTAAAAAATGATACAAACAAAGATATTTCCACAGAGAAACACTATCATAGCTTCATTAAAAAAACTTATGGTTCACCAAATGGAAAGGTGTGAGGATTGGATACATTACCATATTGAGGTTAACAGAGAGATACAAACACATGTGAAATATATAATCACCAAAGACCTACGCAATACCAAGAGGAGACTACTCAACATTGTGTCATAACCGACATGGGAAAAGGATCCGAAGAAGAATAGATATATGCATATGTGTGAAAGAACCACATCTTGCACACCTAGAACAAAGAAAACATTGTAATCAAGTTTGCTGTGATAAAAAATAAAAATTAAGTTAAAAATACCAACAAGAAGTAATGAGACATAAACCTAAAGGGCTTTTTCCTCGCACATTCCATTCTAATTTACAACCTAGAACACCACTTCCAGTAAGGCTCTGTTGCCCTAGTAACCAGATTTGGTAAAGGAGAAATGCTGCCGCCTTGTGGCCGATTCCCGCAAGAGCAGCTTTTAACCCACAGCTAATGGTCACTTACCATTCACAAGGACTCAGGGCTGTAAAGGACACCTGCCCTAAAAAAGTGTGCTGAGGTAGGGAATGGATAAAAAAAAATTCAAAACACGCAGGATTTTCAAGGTAGTATAAAGAGGTAAGTTTTACTCACTCTCTTTTTAAAGAAAGGAAAATGGATAAAAGTTCCACCTCAGGAAGTATTAGACTCATGCAATCTAATCTACAAAAAGTTTTCAACTCACACCAGTCGACTGACCATTGGCAAAAAGTCTACAAACAATAAATGCTGAAGAGGTTTTAGAGAACTGTGTATCCTCTAGCTGCTGGTGAGATGTAAAAGGGTTAAACGCTAATAATGAGAACAGAAAGGAGCTGCGTTGAAAAGGAAAAACTGAGGTACCATTCAATCCAGCAGGCGCACCAATGGGCCTCTCACCTGAGAAGACCAGAATGAAGAAGACCCGGGTTGCAAAAGCTGCACTGCAGCCTTATTCACAATAGACAAGACAGTGAAGCAACCAAAATGTCCATCAACGGATAAAAGGATAAAGAAGAAGTGGTGGTCCATGTAGACAATGAATACTAGCCATGGAAAACAGTGAAACACTGCTCTTTGAGGCACCATAGATGATCTTGGAGATAATCACAGAACATGAGGTAAGTCGGAAAGCAAAAGTCCTATATCCTATGATATCACTTATAGGCGTTATCTAATAACGGACACAAATGAACATATTTCCACAAAGAAAGTCAATCACAGACTTATATAAAAAAAAAAACTATGCTTATCTAAAAGGAAAGGTGGGGGGGATGGATAAATGAAGATTAGCGTTACCATATGTATACAAATACATATTATATACATATATCAAAAAGACCGACCCTATAGCAAGGAAGGTTTACAGAACACTCTGTAATAATTTACAGGGGAAGAGGATCTCTACATAAATAGGTATATAGAATATGTAGATGAACCAGAGTGTGTACACCTTGGACAAGCAACATTCTAACCATTACCCCAATTGAAAAAATTAAAACAACGAACTAGGAGTAATGAGACATAAACTTATGGGGGGTTTTCCTGGCACATTCCATCCAAATTTACAACCCAGGCAAACGACTTCCAGAACGGCTCTGCTGCCCTAGTACCCAGATTTGGGAATGGAGAAATGCTGCATCCTTGTGGCCGTTTCCCACAACAGCAGCTTTAAACCCACTGCCAAAGGTCACTAAATATTCACCAATGGCAGTTCTGTAAATGGCACCTGCCCTCCAAAAAATACTGAGGTCGAAAATCGACCAAAAAATTCTAGAGTGCAACCTTCCAAAAAGAAAATTTGAAGAGGTATATTATACTCACACTTTTTTTCTTTTAACAGAAAAGAAAAAGGCGTGGACAAATGATGAATTGTAGGAATTTTGACAGGCATGTAAACCCAAATTACAAAAACCTATCAGCTCACACCAGTCAGAATGGCCATCAACAAAAATCCTGCAAACAATATATGCTGACGTGATTGTGGAGAAATGCGTCCCCTCGATTCTAAGGGGGACGTGGTAAGAGTCACTAATGAAAGGACAATTGAGGTGCCTTGAAAAGGTAAACGTTGAGCTACCATAGCAGTCAATCAATCATACCCACTGCTGGGTCTATCACCTGAGAAAATGAAAATCAATAATCACAGGCTGGCAATCCTGCACTCCAGCAATATTTACCATAGGCAACACTTGGAAGCAACGGACATGTCCATCAACAGAGGAATGCACCAAGAAGAAGTGGTCCATGTACACAATGGAATATTAGCCATGGAAAACCTTGAAGCACTGCTCTTTGAGGCACCATAGATGAGCCTGGAGATAATCACAAAACATGAAGTAGGTCGGAAAGCCAAAGACCTATAGCCTATATTATCACTTATGGCATTATCTAATAACTGACACAGATGAACATATTTCCAAAGAGAAAGACACTCACAGGCTTAGAAAACAAACTATGCTCATCTAAAAGGAAAGGAGGGGGGAAATTGAGAAATGAAGATTAGTGTTACTATACATATACAAGTACATATTATATCCATGTATCAAAAACACCGAACATATAGCAAGGGAGGTCGACGGAACACTGTAATATTTTACATGGGAAGAGGATCTGTACATTCATAGACATGCATAATGTACAAATGAACCAGATTGTGTACACCTAGGACAGACAATGTTCTAAACTTTACCCAGATTAAAAAAAAAAAATTTAAAAACCAAGAAGAAGTAATGAGACATAAACTTATGGGGATTTCTCCTGGCAAATTCCATTCTAATTTACAACCTAGGACAATGACTTCCAGAAAGGCTCTGCTGCCCTAGTACCCAGATTGGGGAATGGAGAAATGCTACCTCCTTGAGGCCGTTTCCCACAACAGCAGCTTTGAACCCACTGCAAAAGGTCACTAAATTTTCACCAACTTGCAGTTCTGTAAATGGCACCCGCCCTCCAGAAAATTTCTGCGGTCAAAAATCGACCAAAAAATTCAAAAGAGGGCAACCTTCGAAGAAGACAATTTCAAGAGCTATATTGTACTCACGGCTTTTTCTTTTAAGAGAAAAGACAAAGGCGTAGGAATATGATGAATTTTAAAAATTTTAATGACATGCATACCCATATTACAAAACCTATCAGCCCTGAGCAGTCAGAATGGCCATTAGGAAAAATGCTGCAAAAAATAAATGGTGAAGGGAGTGTGGAGAAATGCGTACCCTCGGTTGTAAGGGGGGGGGCATGTAAAGAGCCACTAATGAAAACACAATGCAGGCGCTTTGAACAGGTAAACATTGAGCTACCAGTCAATCAATCACAACCACTGCTTGGCCTATCACCTGAGAAAATGAGAATCAAAAAGTCACAGGCTGGCAAACCTGTACGCCAGCAAGATTTACCATAGTCAGCACTTGGAAGCAATGAAAATGTCCATCAACCGAGGAATGCACCAAGAAGAAGTGGTCCACGTACACAATGGAATATTACTCTAATAATAAATATAAATTAAATTTAAAAACAAACAAAAGCAAGGAGACATCAACATTTGTGGGTTTATCCGGGCACATTGCACTCTAGTTTATAACCGAAGAACACCACTGGCCGGTAGGTCTGTTTCCCTGGTACCAGCATGGGGAACGTAGAAAGGCTGCCGCTCTCTGGCCGTTACCTGCAAAAGCAGGTTTAAAGCCTGAGCTAATGGTCACTTCATAGGAACAAGTACTGCAGGGCTGTAAATGAAACCTGCCCTCAAAATATCTTGAGGGAGATAATGGCCAAAATATTTCAAATGGTGACACATACTTTAAGAAAACACTTTGAAGAAATAAGCTCTAATCACAGCTGGAAAAATAAAAAGGACATGTCTAAAAGCTCAATTTCAACGCATTATGAGACACATGCAAATTCAACCACAAAGAGGTATCAGCTCACACCACTCAGAATAACCATCAGCAAAAACTACAAAGAATAAATGCTGAAGGTGCTGGGAAGAAATGCATACCCTCAACTTTATGTGGGACGTAACCTGGAAAGAGCCACTAAAGAGAACAGAATAGAGGTGCCTTTAAAAGGTAAACATTGAGCTACCATAGGATCCAGCAGACCTATTCCTGCACCTATAAACTAAGAAGACAGAATTGGAAGGACACAGGTACGCAAATCTGCATTGCATAGTATTCCCATAGCCAAGATATGGAAGTAACCAGAAAGTCCACCGACAGATGGGCGGACAAAGAAGAACTGCTACATGTACAGATGGAATATGAGCTTGTGAAAAAATGAAACAATGCCATTTGCAGCACCATAGATGAGTCTAGAAGTAATCACGCCACTTGGAGTAAGTGAGAAAGCGAAAGACCCATATCCTATCATATCACACATAGGTGTTACCTAAAAAATGATACAAACAAAGATATTTCCACAGAGAAACACTATCATAGCTTCATTAAAAAAACTTATGGTTCACCAAATGGAAAGGTGTGAGGATTGGATACATTACCATATTGAGGTTAACAGAGAGATACAAACACATGTGAAATATATAATCACCAAAGACCTACGCAATACCAAGAGGAGACTACTCAACATTGTGTCATAACCGACATGGGAAAAGGATCCGAAGAAGAATAGATATATGCATATGTGTGAAAGAACCACATCTTGCACACCTAGAACAAAGAAAACATTGTAATCAAGTTTGCTGTGATAAAAAATAAAAATTAAGTTAAAAATACCAACAAGAAGTAATGAGACATAAACCTAAAGGGCTTTTTCCTCGCACATTCCATTCTAATTTACAACCTAGAACACCACTTCCAGTAAGGCTCTGTTGCCCTAGTAACCAGATTTGGTAAAGGAGAAATGCTGCCGCCTTGTGGCCGATTCCCGCAAGAGCAGCTTTTAACCCACAGCTAATGGTCACTTACCATTCACAAGGACTCAGGGCTGTAAAGGACACCTGCCCTAAAAAAGTGTGCTGAGGTAGGGAATGGATAAAAAAAAATTCAAAACACGCAGGATTTTCAAGGTAGTATAAAGAGGTAAGTTTTACTCACTCTCTTTTTAAAGAAAGGAAAATGGATAAAAGTTCCACCTCAGGAAGTATTAGACTCATGCAATCTAATCTACAAAAAGTTTTCAACTCACACCAGTCGACTGACCATTGGCAAAAAGTCTACAAACAATAAATGCTGAAGAGGTTTTAGAGAACTGTGTATCCTCTAGCTGCTGGTGAGATGTAAAAGGGTTAAACGCTAATAATGAGAACAGAAAGGAGCTGCGTTGAAAAGGAAAAACTGAGGTACCATTCAATCCAGCAGGCGCACCAATGGGCCTCTCACCTGAGAAGACCAGAATGAAGAAGACCCGGGTTGCAAAAGCTGCACTGCAGCCTTATTCACAATAGACAAGACAGTGAAGCAACCAAAATGTCCATCAACGGATAAAAGGATAAAGAAGAAGTGGTGGTCCATGTAGACAATGAATACTAGCCATGGAAAACAGTGAAACACTGCTCTTTGAGGCACCATAGATGATCTTGGAGATAATCACAGAACATGAGGTAAGTCGGAAAGCAAAAGTCCTATATCCTATGATATCACTTATAGGCGTTATCTAATAACGGACACAAATGAACATATTTCCACAAAGAAAGTCAATCACAGACTTATATAAAAAAAAAAACTATGCTTATCTAAAAGGAAAGGTGGGGGGGATGGATAAATGAAGATTAGCGTTACCATATGTATACAAATACATATTATATACATATATCAAAAAGACCGACCCTATAGCAAGGAAGGTTTACAGAACACTCTGTAATAATTTACAGGGGAAGAGGATCTCTACATAAATAGGTATATAGAATATGTAGATGAACCAGAGTGTGTACACCTTGGACAAGCAACATTCTAACCATTACCCCAATTGAAAAAATTAAAACAACGAACTAGGAGTAATGAGACATAAACATATGGGGGGTTTTCCTGGCACATTCCATCCAAATTTACAACCCAGGCAAACGACTTCCAGAACGGCTCTGCTGCCCTAGTACCCAGATTTGGGAATGGAGAAATGCTGCATCCTTGTGGCCGTTTCCCACAACAGCAGCTTTAAACCCACTGCCAAAGGTCACTAAATATTCACCAATGGCAGTTCTGTAAATGGCACCTGCCCTCCAAAAAATACTGAGGTCGAAAATCGACCAAAAAATTCTAGAGTGCAACCTTCCAAAAAGAAAATTTGAAGAGGTATATTATACTCACACTTTTTTTCTTTTTTCTTTTAACAGAAAAGAAAAAGGCGTGGACAAATGATGAATTGTAGGAATTTTGACAGGCATGTAAACCCAAATTACAAAAACCTATCAGCTCACACCAGTCAGAATGGCCATCAACAAAAATCCTGCAAACAATATATGCTGACGTGATTGTGGAGAAATGCGTCCCCTCGATTCTAAGGGGGACGTGGTAAGAGTCACTAATGAAAGGACAATTGAGGTGCCTTGAAAAGGTAAACGTTGAGCTACCATAGCAGTCAATCAATCATACCCACTGCTGGGTCTATCACCTGAGAAAATGAAAATCAATAATCACAGGCTGGCAATCCTGCACTCCAGCAATATTTACCATAGGCAACACTTGGAAGCAACGGACATGTCCATCAACAGAGGAATGCACCAAGAAGAAGTGGTCCATGTACACAATGGAATATTAGCCATGGAAAACCTTGAAGCACTGCTCTTTGAGGCACCATAGATGAGCCTGGAGATAATCACAAAACATGAAGTAGGTCGGAAAGCCAAAGACCTATAGCCTATATTATCACTTATGGCATTATCTAATAACTGACACAGATGAACATATTTCCAAAGAGAAAGACACTCACAGGCTTAGAAAACAAACTATGCTCATCTAAAAGGAAAGGAGGGGGGAAATTGAGAAATGAAGATTAGTGTTACTATACATATACAAGTACATATTATATCCATGTATCAAAAACACCGAACATATAGCAAGGGAGGTCGACGGAACACTGTAATATTTTACATGGGAAGAGGATCTGTACATTCATAGACATGCATAATGTACAAATGAACCAGATTGTGTACACCTAGGACAGACAATGTTCTAAACTTTACCCAGATTAAAAAAAAAAAATTTAAAAACCAAGAAGAAGTAATGAGACATAAACTTATGGGGATTTCTCCTGGCAAATTCCATTCTAATTTACAACCTAGGACAATGACTTCCAGAAAGGCTCTGCTGCCCTAGTACCCAGATTGGGGAATGGAGAAATGCTACCTCCTTGAGGCCGTTTCCCACAACAGCAGCTTTGAACCCACTGCAAAAGGTCACTAAATTTTCACCAACTTGCAGTTCTGTAAATGGCACCCTCCCTCCAGAAAATTTCTGCGGTCAAAAATCGACCAAAAAATTCAAAAGAGGGCAACCTTCGAAGAAGACAATTTCAAGAGCTATATTGTACTCACGGCTTTTTCTTTTAAGAGAAAAGACAAAGGCGTAGGAATATGATGAATTTTAAAAATTTTAATGACATGCATACCCATATTACAAAACCTATCAGCCCTGAGCAGTCAGAATGGCCATTAGGAAAAATGCTGCAAAAAATAAATGGTGAAGGGAGTGTGGAGAAATGCGTACCCTCGGTTGTAAGGGGGGGGGGCATGTAAAGAGCCACTAATGAAAACACAATGCAGGCGCTTTGAACAGGGAAACATTGAGCTACCAGTCAATCAATCACAACCACTGCTTGGCCTATCCCCTGAGAAAATGAGAATCAAAAAGTCACAGGCTGGCAAACCTGTACGCCAGCAAGATTTACCATAGTCAGCACTTGGAAGCAATGAAAATGTCCATCAACCGAGGAATGCACCAAGAAGAAGTGGTCCACGTACACAATGGAATATTACTCTAATAATAAATATAAATTAAATTTAAAAACAAACAAAAGCAAGGAGACATCAACATTTGTGGGTTTATCCGGGCACATTGCACTCTAGTTTATAACCGAAGAACACCACTGGCCGGTAGGTCTGTTTCCCTGGTACCAGCATGGGGAACGTAGAAAGGCTGCCGCTCTCTGGCCGTTACCTGCAAAAGCAGGTTTAAAGCCTGAGCTAATGGTCACTTCATAGGAACAAGTACTGCAGGGCTGTAAATGAAACCTGCCCTCAAAATATCTTGAGGGAGATAATGGCCAAAATATTTCAAATGGTGACACATACTTTAAGAAAACACTTTGAAGAAATAAGCTCTAATCACAGCTGGAAAAATAAAAAGGACATGTCTAAAAGCTCAATTTCAACGCATTATGAGACACATGCAAATTCAACCACAAAGAGGTATCAGCTCACACCACTCAAAATAACCATCAGCAAAAACTACAAAGAATAAATGCTGAAGGTGCTGGGAAGAAATGCATACCCTCAACTTTATGTGGGACGTAACCTGGAAAGAGCCACTAAAGAGAACAGAATAGAGGTGCCTTTAAAAGGTAAACATTGAGCTACCATAGGATCCAGCAGACCTATTCCTGCACCTATAAACTAAGAAGACAGAATTGGAAGGACACAGGTACGCAAATCTGCATTGCATAGTATTCCCATAGCCAAGATATGGAAGTAACCAGAAAGTCCACCGACAGATGGGCGGACAAAGAAGAACTGCTACATGTACAGATGGAATATGAGCTTGTGAAAAAATGAAACAATGCCATTTGCAGCACCATAGATGAGTCTAGAAGTAATCACGCCACTTGGAGTAAGTGAGAAAGCGAAAGACCCATATCCTATCATATCACACATAGGTGTTACCTAAAAAATGATACAAACAAAGATATTTCCACAGAGAAACACTATCATAGCTTCATTAAAAAAACTTATGGTTCACCAAATGGAAAGGTGTGAGGATTGGATACATTACCATATTGAGGTTAACAGAGAGATACAAACACATGTGAAATATATAATCACCAAAGACCTACGCAATACCAAGAGGAGACTACTCAACATTGTGTCATAACCGACATGGGAAAAGGATCCGAAGAAGAATAGATATATGCATATGTGTGAAAGAACCACATCTTGCACACCTAGAACAAAGAAAACATTGTAATCAAGTTTGCTGTGATAAAAAATAAAAATTAAGTTAAAAATACCAACAAGAAGTAATGAGACATAAACCTAAAGGGCTTTTTCCTCGCACATTCCATTCTAATTTACAACCTAGAACACCACTTCCAGTAAGGCTCTGTTGCCCTAGTAACCAGATTTGGTAAAGGAGAAATGCTGCCGCCTTGTGGCCGATTCCCGCAAGAGCAGCTTTTAACCCACAGCTAATGGTCACTTACCATTCACAAGGACTCAGGGCTGTAAAGGACACCTGCCCTAAAAAAGTGTGCTGAGGTAGGGAATGGATAAAAAAAAATTCAAAACACGCAGGATTTTCAAGGTAGTATAAAGAGGTAAGTTTTACTCACTCTCTTTTTAAAGAAAGGAAAATGGATAAAAGTTCCACCTCAGGAAGTATTAGACTCATGCAATCTAATCTACAAAAAGTTTTCAACTCACACCAGTCGACTGACCATTGGCAAAAAGTCTACAAACAATAAATGCTGAAGAGGTTTTAGAGAACTGTGTATCCTCTAGCTGCTGGTGAGATGTAAAAGGGTTAAACGCTAATAATGAGAACAGAAAGGAGCTGCGTTGAAAAGGAAAAACTGAGGTACCATTCAATCCAGCAGGCGCACCAATGGGCCTCTCACCTGAGAAGACCAGAATGAAGAAGACCCGGGTTGCAAAAGCTGCACTGCAGCCTTATTCACAATAGACAAGACAGTGAAGCAACCAAAATGTCCATCAACGGATAAAAGGATAAAGAAGAAGTGGTGGTCCATGTAGACAATGAATACTAGCCATGGAAAACAGTGAAACACTGCTCTTTGAGGCACCATAGATGATCTTGGAGATAATCACAGAACATGAGGTAAGTCGGAAAGCAAAAGTCCTATATCCTATGATATCACTTATAGGCGTTATCTAATAACGGACACAAATGAACATATTTCCACAAAGAAAGTCAATCACAGACTTATATAAAAAAAAAACTATGCTTATCTAAAAGGAAAGGTGGGGGGGATGGATAAATGAAGATTAGCGTTACCATATGTATACAAATACATATTATATACATATATCAAAAAGACCGACCCTATAGCAAGGAAGGTTTACAGAACACTCTGTAATAATTTACAGGGGAAGAGGATCTCTACATAAATAGGTATATAGAATATGTAGATGAACCAGAGTGTGTACACCTTGGACAAGCAACATTCTAACCATTACCCCAATTGAAAAAATTAAAACAACGAACTAGGAGTAATGAGACATAAACTTATGGGGGGTTTTCCTGGCACATTCCATCCAAATTTACAACCCAGGCAAACGACTTCCAGAACGGCTCTGCTGCCCTAGTACCCAGATTTGGGAATGGAGAAATGCTGCATCCTTGTGGCCGTTTCCCACAACAGCAGCTTTAAACCCACTGCCAAAGGTCACTAAATATTCACCAATGGCAGTTCTGTAAATGGCACCTGCCCTCCAAAAAATACTGAGGTCGAAAATCGACCAAAAAATTCTAGAGTGCAACCTTCCAAAAAGAAAATTTGAAGAGGTATATTATACTCACACTTTTTTTCTTTTTTCTTTTAACAGAAAAGAAAAAGGCGTGGACAAATGATGAATTGTAGGAATTTTGACAGGCATGTAAACCCAAATTACAAAAACCTATCAGCTCACACCAGTCAGAATGGCCATCAACAAAAATCCTGCAAACAATATATGCTGACGTGATTGTGGAGAAATGCGTCCCCTCGATTCTAAGGGGGACGTGGTAAGAGTCACTAATGAAAGGACAATTGAGGTGCCTTGAAAAGGTAAACGTTGAGCTACCATAGCAGTCAATCAATCATACCCACTGCTGGGTCTATCACCTGAGAAAATGAAAATCAATAATCACAGGCTGGCAATCCTGCACTCCAGCAATATTTACCATAGGCAACACTTGGAAGCAACGGACATGTCCATCAACAGAGGAATGCACCAAGAAGAAGTGGTCCATGTACACAATGGAATATTAGCCATGGAAAACCTTGAAGCACTGCTCTTTGAGGCACCATAGAGGAGCCTGGAGATAATCACAAAACATGAAGTAGGTCGGAAAGCCAAAGACCTATAGCCTATATTATCACTTATGGCATTATCTAATAACTGACACAGATGAACATATTTCCAAAGAGAAAGACACTCACAGGCTTAGAAAACAAACTATGCTCATCTAAAAGGAAAGGAGGGGGGAAATTGAGAAATGAAGATTAGTGTTACTATACATATACAAATACATATTATATCAATGTATCAAAAAGACCGAACATATAGCAAGGGAGGTCGACGGAACACTGTAATATTTTACATGGGAAGAGGATCTGTACATTCATAGACATACATAATGTACAAATGAACCAGATTGTGTACACCTAGGACAGACAATGTTCTAAACTTTACCCAGATTAAAAAAAAAATTAAAAACCAAGAAGAAGTAATGAGACATAAACTTATGGGGATTTCTCCTGGCAAATTCCATTCTAATTTACAACCTAGGACAATGACTTCCAGAAAGGCTCTGCTGCCCTAGTACCCAGATTGGGGAATGGAGAAATGCTACCTCCTTGTGGCCATTTCCCACAACAGCAGCTTTGAACCCACTGCAAAAGGTCACTAAATTTTCACCAACTTGCAGTTCTGTAAATGGCACCCTCCCTCCAGAAAATTTCTGCGGTCAAAAATCGACCAAAAAATTCAAAAGAGGGCAACCTTCGAAGAAGACAATTTCAAGAGCTATATTGTACTCACGGCTTTTTCTTTTAAGAGAAAAGACAAAGGCGTAGGAATATGATGAATTTTAAAAATTTTAATGACATGCATACCCATATTACAAAACCTATCAGCTCAGAGCAGTCAGAATGGCCATTAGGAAAAATGCTGCAAAAAATAAATGGTGAAGGGAGTGTGGAGAAATGCGTACCCTCGGTTGTAAGGGGGGGGCATGTAAAGAGCCACTAATGAAAACACAATGCAGGCGCTTTGAACAGGGAAACATTGAGCTACCAGTCAATCAATCACAACCACTGCTTGGCCTATCACCTGAGAAAATGAGAATCAAAAAGTCACAGGCTGGCAAACCTGTACGCCAGCAAGATTTACCATAGTCAGCACTTGGAAGCAATGAAAATGTCCATCAACCGAGGAATGCACCAAGAAGTAGTGGTCCACGTACACAATGGAATATTACTCTAATAATAAATATAAATTAAATTTAAAAACAAACAAAAGCAAGGAGACATCAACATTTGTGGGTTTATCCGGGCACATTGCACTCTAGTTTATAACCGAAGAACACCACTGGCCGGTAGGTCTGTTTCCCTGGTACCAGCATGGGGAACGTAGAAAGGCTGCCGCTCTCTGGCCGTTACCTGCAAAAGCAGGTTTAAAGCCTGAGCTAATGGTCACTTCATAGGAACAAGTACTGCAGGGCTGTAAATGAAACCTGCCCTCAAAATATCTTGAGGGAGATAATGGCCAAAATATTTCAAATGGTGACACATACTTTAAGAAAACACTTTGAAGAAATAAGCTCTAATCACAGCTGGAAAAATAAAAAGGACATGTCTAAAAGCTCAATTTCAACGCATTATGAGACACATGCAAATTCAACCACAAAGAGGTATCAGCTCACACCACTCAGAATAACCATCAGCAAAAACTACAAAGAATAAATGCTGAAGGTGCTGGGAAGAAATGCATACCCTCAACTTTATGTGGGACGTAACCTGGAAAGAGCCACTAAAGAGAACAGAATAGAGGTGCCTTTAAAAGGTAAACATTGAGCTACCATAGGATCCAGCAGACCTATTCCTGCACCTATAAACTAAGAAGACAGAATTGGAAGGACACAGGTACGCAAATCTGCATTGCATAGTATTCCCATAGCCAAGATATGGAAGTAACCAGAAAGTCCACCGACAGATGGGCGGACAAAGAAGAACTGCTACATGTACAGATGGAATATGAGCTTGTGAAAAAATGAAACAATGCCATTTGCAGCACCATAGATGAGTCTAGAAGTAATCACGCCACTTGGAGTAAGTGAGAAAGCGAAAGACCCATATCCTATCATATCACATATAGGTGTTACCTAAAAATGATACAAACAAAGATATTTCCACAGAGAAACACTATCATAGCTTCATTAAAAAAACTTATGGTTCACCAAATGGAAAGGTGTGAGGATTGGATACATTACCATATTGAGGTTAACAGAGAGATACAAACACATGTGAAATATATAATCACCAAAGACCTACGCAATACCAAGAGGAGACTACTCAACATTGTGTCATAACCGACATGGGAAAAGGATCCGAAGAAGAATAGATATATGCATATGTGTGAAAGAACCACATCTTGCACACCTAGAACAAAGAAAACATTGTAATCAAGTTTGCTGTGATAAAAAATAAAAATTAAGTTAAAAATACCAACAAGAAGTAATGAGACATAAACCTAAAGGGCTTTTTCCTCGCACATTCCATTCTAATTTACAACCTAGAACACCACTTCCAGTAAGGCTCTGTTGCCCTAGTAACCAGATTTGGTAAAGGAGAAATGCTGCCGCCTTGTGGCCGATTCCCGCAAGAGCAGCTTTTAACCCACAGCTAATGGTCACTTACCATTCACAAGGACTCAGGGCTGTAAAGGACACCTGCCCTAAAAAAGTGTGCTGAGGTAGGGAATGGATAAAAAAAAATTCAAAACACGCAGGATTTTCAAGGTAGTATAAAGAGGTAAGTTTTACTCACTCTCTTTTTAAAGAAAGGAAAATGGATAAAAGTTCCACCTCAGGAAGTATTAGACTCATGCAATCTAATCTACAAAAAGTTTTCAACTCACACCAGTCGACTGACCATTGGCAAAAAGTCTACAAACAATAAATGCTGAAGAGGTTTTAGAGAACTGTGTATCCTCTAGCTGCTGGTGAGATGTAAAAGGGTTAAACGCTAATAATGAGAACAGAAAGGAGCTGCGTTGAAAAGGAAAAACTGAGGTACCATTCAATCCAGCAGGCGCACCAATGGGCCTCTCACCTGAGAAGACCAGAATGAAGAAGACCCGGGTTGCAAAAGCTGCACTGCAGCCTTATTCACAATAGACAAGACAGTGAAGCAACCAAAATGTCCATCAACGGATAAAAGGATAAAGAAGAAGTGGTGGTCCATGTAGACAATGAATACTAGCCATGGAAAACAGTGAAACACTGCTCTTTGAGGCACCATAGATGATCTTGGAGATAATCACAGAACATGAGGTAAGTCGGAAAGCAAAAGTCCTATATCCTATGATATCACTTATAGGCGTTATCTAATAACGGACACAAATGAACATATTTCCACAAAGAAAGTCAATCACAGACTTATATAAAAAAAAAAACTATGCTTATCTAAAAGGAAAGGTGGGGGGGATGGATAAATGAAGATTAGCGTTACCATATGTATACAAATACATATTATATACATATATCAAAAAGACCGACCCTATAGCAAGGAAGGTTTACAGAACACTCTGTAATAATTTACAGGGGAAGAGGATCTCTACATAAATAGGTATATAGAATATGTAGATGAACCAGAGTGTGTACACCTTGGACAAGCAACATTCTAACCATTACCCCAATTGAAAAAATTAAAACAACGAACTAGGAGTAATGAGACATAAACATATGGGGGGTTTTCCTGGCACATTCCATCCAAATTTACAACCCAGGCAAACGACTTCCAGAACGGCTCTGCTGCCCTAGTACCCAGATTTGGGAATGGAGAAATGCTGCATCCTTGTGGCCGTTTCCCACAACAGCAGCTTTAAACCCACTGCCAAAGGTCACTAAATATTCACCAATGGCAGTTCTGTAAATGGCACCTGCCCTCCAAAAAATACTGAGGTCGAAAATCGACCAAAAAATTCTAGAGTGCAACCTTCCAAAAAGAAAATTTGAAGAGGTATATTATACTCACACTTTTTTTCTTTTTTCTTTTAACAGAAAAGAAAAAGGCGTGGACAAATGATGAATTGTAGGAATTTTGACAGGCATGTAAACCCAAATTACAAAAACCTATCAGCTCACACCAGTCAGAATGGCCATCAACAAAAATCCTGCAAACAATATATGCTGACGTGATTGTGGAGAAATGCGTCCCCTCGATTCTAAGGGGGACGTGGTAAGAGTCACTAATGAAAGGACAATTGAGGTGCCTTGAAAAGGTAAACGTTGAGCTACCATAGCAGTCAATCAATCATACCCACTGCTGGGTCTATCACCTGAGAAAATGAAAATCAATAATCACAGGCTGGCAATCCTGCACTCCAGCAATATTTACCATAGGCAACACTTGGAAGCAACGGACATGTCCATCAACAGAGGAATGCACCAAGAAGAAGTGGTCCATGTACACAATGGAATATTAGCCATGGAAAACCTTGAAGCACTGCTCTTTGAGGCACCATAGAGGAGCCTGGAGATAATCACAAAACATGAAGTAGGTCGGAAAGCCAAAGACCTATAGCCTATATTATCACTTATGGCATTATCTAATAACTGACACAGATGAACATATTTCCAAAGAGAAAGACACTCACAGGCTTAGAAAACAAACTATGGTCATCTAAAAGGAAAGGAGGGGGGAAATTGAGAAATGAAGATTAGTGTTACTATACATATACAAATACATATTATATCAATGTATCAAAAAGACCGAACATATAGCAAGGGAGGTCGACGGAACACTGTAATATTTTACATGGGAAGAGGATCTGTACATTCATAGACATACATAATGTACAAATGAACCAGATTGTGTACACCTAGGACAGACAATGTTCTAAACTTTACCCAGATTAAAAAAAAAATTAAAAACCAAGAAGAAGTAATGAGACATAAACTTATGGGGATTTCTCCTGGCAAATTCCATTCTAATTTACAACCTAGGACAATGACTTCCAGAAAGGCTCTGCTGCCCTAGTACCCAGATTGGGGAATGGAGAAATGCTACCTCCTTGTGGCCGTTTCCCACAACAGCAGCTTTGAACCCACTGCAAAAGGTCACTAAATTTTCACCAACTTGCAGTTCTGTAAATGGCACCCTCCCTCCAGAAAATTTCTGCGGTCAAAAATCGAACAAAAAATTCAAAAGAGGGCAACCTTCGAAGAAGACAATTTCAAGAGCTATATTGTACTCACGGCTTTTTCTTTTAAGAGAAAAGACAAAGGCGTAGGAATATGATGAATTTTAAAAATTTTAATGACATGCATACCCATATTACAAAACCTATCAGCCCTGAGCAGTCAGAATGGCCATTAGGAAAAATGCTGCAAAAAATAAATGGTGAAGGGAGTGTGGAGAAATGCGTACCCTCGGTTGTAAGGGGGGGGGGCATGTAAAGAGCCACTAATGAAAACACAATGCAGGCGCTTTGAACAGGGAAACATTGAGCTACCAGTCAATCAATCACAACCACTGCTTGGCCTATCCCCTGAGAAAATGAGAATCAAAAAGTCACAGGCTGGCAAACCTGTACGCCAGCAAGATTTACCATAGTCAGCACTTGGAAGCAATGAAAATGTCCATCAACCGAGGAATGCACCAAGAAGAAGTGGTCCACGTACACAATGGAATATTACTCTAATAATAATTATAAATTAAATTTAAAAACAAACAAAAGCAAG
Organism: Eschrichtius robustus; assembly: GCF_028021215.1. Taxonomy (NCBI): domain Eukaryota; kingdom Metazoa; phylum Chordata; class Mammalia; order Artiodactyla; family Eschrichtiidae; genus Eschrichtius; species Eschrichtius robustus. The sequence continues at coordinate 26,044,475 of NC_090830.1, read as the reverse complement.
GAGACATCAACATTTGTGGGTTTATCCGGGCACATTGCACTCTAGTTTATAACCGAAGAACACCACTGGCCGGTAGGTCTGTTTCCCTGGTACCAGCATGGGGAACGTAGAAAGGCTGCCGCTCTCTGGCCGTTACCTGCAAAAGCAGGTTTAAAGCCTGAGCTAATGGTCACTTCATAGGAACAAGTACTGCAGGGCTGTAAATGAAACCTGCCCTCAAAATATCTTGAGGGAGATAATGGCCAAAATATTTCAAATGGTGACACATACTTTAAGAAAACACTTTGAAGAAATAAGCTCTAATCACAGCTGGAAAAATAAAAAGGACATGTCTAAAAGCTCAATTTCAACGCATTATGAGACACATGCAAATTCAACCACAAAGAGGTATCAGCTCACACCACTCAGAATAACCATCAGCAAAAACTACAAAGAATAAATGCTGAAGGTGCTGGGAAGAAATGCATACCCTCAACTTTATGTGGGACGTAACCTGGAAAGAGCCACTAAAGAGAACAGAATAGAGGTGCCTTTAAAAGGTAAACATTGAGCTACCATAGGATCCAGCAGACCTATTCCTGCACCTATAAACTAAGAAGACAGAATTGGAAGGACACAGGTACGCAAATCTGCATTGCATAGTATTCCCATAGCCAAGATATGGAAGTAACCAGAAAGTCCACCGACAGATGGGCGGACAAAGAAGAACTGCTACATGTACAGATGGAATATGAGCTTGTGAAAAAATGAAACAATGCCATTTACAGCACCATAGATGAGTCTAGAAGTAATCACGCCACTTGGAGTAAGTGAGAAAGCGAAAGACCCATATCCTATCATATCACACATAGGTGTTACCTAAAAAATGATACAAACAAAGATATTTCCACAGAGAAACACTATCATAGCTTCATTAAAAAAACTTATGGTTCACCAAATGGAAAGGTGTGAGGATTGGATACATTACCATATTGAGGTTAACAGAGAGATACAAACACATGTGAAATATATAATCACCAAAGACCTACGCAATACCAAGAGGAGACTACTCAACATTGTGTCATAACCGACATGGGAAAAGGATCCGAAGAAGAATAGATATATGCATATGTGTGAAAGAACCACATCTTGCACACCTAGAACAAAGAAAACATTGTAATCAAGTTTGCTGTGATAAAAAATAAAAATTAAGTTAAAAATACCAACAAGAAGTAATGAGACATAAACCTAAAGGGCTTTTTCCTCGCACATTCCATTCTAATTTACAACCTAGAACACCACTTCCAGTAAGGCTCTGTTGCCCTAGTAACCAGATTTGGTAAAGGAGAAATGCTGCCGCCTTGTGGCCGATTCCCGCAAGAGCAGCTTTTAACCCACAGCTAATGGTCACTTACCATTCACAAGGACTCAGGGCTGTAAAGGACACCTGCCCTAAAAAAGTGTGCTGAGGTAGGGAATGGATAAAAAAAAATTCAAAACACGCAGGATTTTCAAGGTAGTATAAAGAGGTAAGTTTTACTCACTCTCTTTTTAAAGAAAGGAAAATGGATAAAAGTTCCACCTCAGGAAGTATTAGACTCATGCAATCTAATCTACAAAAAGTTTTCAACTCACACCAGTCGACTGACCATTGGCAAAAAGTCTACAAACAATAAATGCTGAAGAGGTTTTAGAGAACTGTGTATCCTCTAGCTGCTGGTGAGATGTAAAAGGGTTAAACGCTAATAATGAGAACAGAAAGGAGCTGCGTTGAAAAGGAAAAACTGAGGTACCATTCAATCCAGCAGGCGCACCAATGGGCCTCTCACCTGAGAAGACCAGAATGAAGAAGACCCGGGTTGCAAAAGCTGCACTGCAGCCTTATTCACAATAGACAAGACAGTGAAGCAACCAAAATGTCCATCAACGGATAAAAGGATAAAGAAGAAGTGGTGGTCCATGTAGACAATGAATACTAGCCATGGAAAACAGTGAAACACTGCTCTTTGAGGCACCATAGATGATCTTGGAGATAATCACAGAACATGAGGTAAGTCGGAAAGCAAAAGTCCTATATCCTATGATATCACTTATAGGCGTTATCTAATAACGGACACAAATGAACATATTTCCACAAAGAAAGTCAATCACAGACTTATATAAAAAAAAAACTATGCTTATCTAAAAGGAAAGGTGGGGGGGATGGATAAATGAAGATTAGCGTTACCATATGTATACAAATACATATTATATACATATATCAAAAAGACCGACCCTATAGCAAGGAAGGTTTACAGAACACTCTGTAATAATTTACAGGGGAAGAGGATCTCTACATAAATAGGTATATAGAATATGTAGATGAACCAGAGTGTGTACACCTTGGACAAGCAACATTCTAACCATTACCCCAATTGAAAAAATTAAAACAACGAACTAGGAGTAATGAGACATAAACTTATGGGGGGTTTTCCTGGCACATTCCATCCAAATTTACAACCCAGGCAAACGACTTCCAGAACGGCTCTGCTGCCCTAGTACCCAGATTTGGGAATGGAGAAATGCTGCATCCTTGTGGCCGTTTCCCACAACAGCAGCTTTAAACCCACTGCCAAAGGTCACTAAATATTCACCAATGGCAGTTCTGTAAATGGCACCTGCCCTCCAAAAAATACTGAGGTCGAAAATCGACCAAAAAATTCTAGAGTGCAACCTTCCAAAAAGAAAATTTGAAGAGGTATATTATACTCACACTTTTTTTCTTTTTTCTTTTAACAGAAAAGAAAAAGGCGTGGACAAATGATGAATTGTAGGAATTTTGACAGGCATGTAAACCCAAATTACAAAAACCTATCAGCTCACACCAGTCAGAATGGCCATCAACAAAAATCCTGCAAACAATATATGCTGACGTGATTGTGGAGAAATGCGTCCCCTCGATTCTAAGGGGGACGTGGTAAGAGTCACTAATGAAAGGACAATTGAGGTGCCTTGAAAAGGTAAACGTTGAGCTACCATAGCAGTCAATCAATCATACCCACTGCTGGGTCTATCACCTGAGAAAATGAAAATCAATAATCACAGGCTGGCAATCCTGCACTCCAGCAATATTTACCATAGGCAACACTTGGAAGCAACGGACATGTCCATCAACAGAGGAATGCACCAAGAAGAAGTGGTCCATGTACACAATGGAATATTAGCCATGGAAAACCTTGAAGCACTGCTCTTTGAGGCACCATAGATGAGCCTGGAGATAATCACAAAACATGAAGTAGGTCGGAAAGCCAAAGACCTATAGCCTATATTATCACTTATGGCATTATCTAATAACTGACACAGATGAACATATTTCCAAAGAGAAAGACACTCACAGGCTTAGAAAACAAACTATGGTCATCTAAAAGGAAAGGAGGGGGGAAATTGAGAAATGAAGATTAGTGTTACTATACATATACAAATACATATTATATCCATGTATCAAAAACACCGAACATATAGCAAGGGAGGTCGACGGAACACTGTAATATTTTACATGGGAAGAGGATCTGTACATTCATAGACATACATAATGTACAAATGAACCAGATTGTGTACACCTAGGACAGACAATGTTCTAAACTTTACCCAGATTAAAAAAAAAATTAAAAACCAAGAAGAAGTAATGAGACATAAACTTATGGGGATTTCTCCTGGCAAATTCCATTCTAATTTACAACCTAGGACAATGACTTCCAGAAAGGCTCTGCTGCCCTAGTACCCAGATTGGGGAATGGAGAAATGCTACCTCCTTGTGGCCGTTTCCCACAACAGCAGCTTTGAACCCACTGCAAAAGGTCACTAAATTTTCACCAACTTGCAGTTCTGTAAATGGCACCCGCCCTCCAGAAAATTTCTGCGGTCAAAAATCGACCAAAAAATTCAAAAGAGGGCAACCTTCGAAGAAGACAATTTCAAGAGCTATATTGTACTCACGGCTTTTTCTTTTAAGAGAAAAGACAAAGGCGTAGGAATATGATGAATTTTAAAAATTTTAATGACATGCATACCCATATTACAAAACCTATCAGCTCAGAGCAGTCAGAATGGCCATTAGGAAAAATGCTGCAAAAAATAAATGGTGAAGGGAGTGTGGAGAAATGCGTACCCTCGGTTGTAAGGGGGGGGGCATGTAAAGAGCCACTAATGAAAACACAATGCAGGCGCTTTGAACAGGGAAACATTGAGCTACCAGTCAATCAATCACAACCACTGCTTGGCCTATCACCTGAGAAAATGAGAATCAAAAAGTCACAGGCTGGCAAACCTGTACGCCAGCAAGATTTACCATAGTCAGCACTTGGAAGCAATGAAAATGTCCATCAACCGAGGAATGCACCAAGAAGAAGTGGTCCACGTACACAATGGAATATTACTCTAATAATAAATATAAATTAAATTTAAAAACAAACAAAAGCAAGGAGACATCAACATTTGTGGGTTTATCCGGGCACATTGCACTCTAGTTTATAACCGAAGAACACCACTGGCCGGTAGGTCTGTTTCCCTGGTACCAGCATGGGGAACGTAGAAAGGCTGCCGCTCTCTGGCCGTTACCTGCAAAAGCAGGTTTAAAGCCTGAGCTAACGGTCACTTCATAGGAACAAGTACTGCAGGGCTGTAAATGAAACCTGCCCTCAAAATATCTTGAGGGAGATAATGGCCAAAATATTTCAAATGGTGACACATACTTTAAGAAAACACTTTGAAGAAATAAGCTCTAATCACAGCTGGAAAAATAAAAAGGACATGTCTAAAAGCTCAATTTCAACGCATTATGAGACACATGCAAATTCAACCACAAAGAGGTATCAGCTCACACCACTCAGAATAACCATCAGCAAAAACTACAAAGAATAAATGCTGAAGGTGCTGGGAAGAAATGCATACCCTCAACTTTATGTGGGACGTAACCTGGAAAGAGCCACTAAAGAGAACAGAATAGAGGTGCCTTTAAAAGGTAAACATTGAGCTACCATAGGATCCAGCAGACCTATTCCTGCACCTATAAACTAAGAAGACAGAATTGGAAGGACACAGGTACGCAAATCTGCATTGCATAGTATTCCTATAGCCAAGATATGGAAGTAACCAGAAAGTCCACCGACAGATGGGCGGACAAAGAAGAACTGCTACATGTACAGATGGAATATGAGCTTGTGAAAAAATGAAACAATGCCATTTGCAGCACCATAGATGAGTCTAGAAGTAATCACGCCACTTGGAGTAAGTGAGAAAGCGAAAGACCCATATCCTATCATATCACATATAGGTGTTACCTAAAAATGATACAAACAAAGATATTTCCACAGAGAAACACTATCATAGCTTCATTAAAAAAACTTATGGTTCACCAAATGGAAAGGTGTGAGGATTGGATACATTACCATATTGAGGTTAACAGAGAGATACAAACACATGTGAAATATATAATCACCAAAGACCTACGCAATACCAAGAGGAGACTACTCAACATTGTGTCATAACCGACATGGGAAAAGGATCCGAAGAAGAATAGATATATGCATATGTGTGAAAGAACCACATCTTGCACACCTAGAACAAAGAAAACATTGTAATCAAGTTTGCTGTGATAAAAAATAAAAATTAAGTTAAAAATACCAACAAGAAGTAATGAGACATAAACCTAAAGGGCTTTTTCCTCGCACATTCCATTCTAATTTACAACCTAGAACACCACTTCCAGTAAGGCTCTGTTGCCCTAGTAACCAGATTTGGTAAAGGAGAAATGCTGCCGCCTTGTGGCCGATTCCCGCAAGAGCAGCTTTTAACCCACAGCTAATGGTCACTTACCATTCACAAGGACTCAGGGCTGTAAAGGACACCTGCCCTAAAAAAGTGTGCTGAGGTAGGGAATGGATAAAAAAAAATTCAAAACACGCAGGATTTTCAAGGTAGTATAAAGAGGTAAGTTTTACTCACTCTCTTTTTAAAGAAAGGAAAATGGATAAAAGTTCCACCTCAGGAAGTATTAGACTCATGCAATCTAATCTACAAAAAGTTTTCAACTCACACCAGTCGACTGACCATTGGCAAAAAGTCTACAAACAATAAATGCTGAAGAGGTTTTAGAGAACTGTGTATCCTCTAGCTGCTGGTGAGATGTAAAAGGGTTAAACGCTAATAATGAGAACAGAAAGGAGCTGCGTTGAAAAGGAAAAACTGAGGTACCATTCAATCCAGCAGGCGCACCAATGGGCCTCTCACCTGAGAAGACCAGAATGAAGAAGACCCGGGTTGCAAAAGCTGCACTGCAGCCTTATTCACAATAGACAAGACAGTGAAGCAACCAAAATGTCCATCAACGGATAAAAGGATAAAGAAGAAGTGGTGGTCCATGTAGACAATGAATACTAGCCATGGAAAACAGTGAAACACTGCTCTTTGAGGCACCATAGATGATCTTGGAGATAATCACAGAACATGAGGTAAGTCGGAAAGCAAAAGTCCTATATCCTATGATATCACTTATAGGCGTTATCTAATAACGGACACAAATGAACATATTTCCACAAAGAAAGTCAATCACAGACTTATCTAAAAAAAAAAAAAAACTATGCTTATCTAAAAGGAAAGGTGGGGGGGATGGATAAATGAAGATTAGCGTTACCATATGTATACAAATACATATTATATACATATATCAAAAAGACCGACCCTATAGCAAGGAAGGTTTACAGAACACTCTGTAATAATTTACAGGGGAAGAGGATCTCTACATAAATAGGTATATAGAATATGTAGATGAACCAGAGTGTGTACACCTTGGACAAGCAACATTCTAACCATTACCCCAATTGAAAAAATTAAAACAACGAACTAGGAGTAATGAGACATAAACTTATGGGGGGTTTTCCTGGCACATTCCATCCAAATTTACAACCCAGGCAAACGACTTCCAGAACGGCTCTGCTGCCCTAGTACCCAGATTTGGGAATGGAGAAATGCTGCATCCTTGTGGCCGTTTCCCACAACAGCAGCTTTAAACCCACTGCCAAAGGTCACTAAATATTCACCAATGGCAGTTCTGTAAATGGCACCTGCCCTCCAAAAAATACTGAGGTCGAAAATCGACCAAAAAATTCTAGAGTGCAACCTTCCAAAAAGAAAATTTGAAGAGGTATATTATACTCACACTTTTTTTCTTTTTTCTTTTAACAGAAAAGAAAAAGGCGTGGACAAATGATGAATTGTAGGAATTTTGACAGGCATGTAAACCCAAATTACAAAAACCTATCAGCTCACACCAGTCAGAATGGCCATCAACAAAAATCCTGCAAAAAATATATGCTGACGTGATTGTGGAGAAATGCGTCCCCTCGATTCTAAGGGGGACGTGGTAAGAGTCACTAATGAAAGGACAATTGAGGTGCCTTGAAAAGGTAAACGTTGAGCTACCATAGCAGTCAATCAATCATACCCACTGCTGGGTCTATCACCTGAGAAAATGAAAATCAATAATCACAGGCTGGCGATCCTGCACTCCAGCAATATTTACCATAGGCAACACCTGGAAGCAACGGACATGTCCATCAACAGAGGAATGCACCAAGAAGAAGTGGTCCATGTACACAATGGAATATTGGCCATGGAAAACCATGAAGCACTGCTCTTTGAGGCACCATAGATGAGCCTGGAGATAATCACAAAACATGAAGTAGGTCGGAAAGCCAAAGACCTATAGCCTATATTATCACTTATGGCATTATCTAATAACTGACACAGATGAACATATTTCCAAAGAGAAAGACACTCACAGGCTTAGAAAACAAACTATGCTCATCTAAAAGGAAAGGAGGGGGGAAATTGAGAAATGAAGATTAGTGTTACTATACATATACAAATACATATTATATCCATGTATCAAAAAGACCGAACATATAGCAAGGGAGGTCGACGGAACACTGTAATATTTTACATGGGAAGAGGATCTGTACATTCATAGACATACATAATGTACAAATGAACCAGATTGTGTACACCTAGGACAGACAATGTTCTAAACTTTACCCAGATTAAAAAAAAAATTAAAAACCAAGAAGAAGTAATGAGACATAAACTTATGGGGATTTCTCCTGGCAAATTCCATTCTAATTTACAACCTAGGACAATGACTTCCAGAAAGGCTCTGCTGCCCTAGTACCCAGATTGGGGAATGGAGAAATGCTACCTCCTTGTGGCCGTTTCCCACAACAGCAGCTTTGAACCCACTGCAAAAGGTCACTAAATTTTCACCAACTTGCAGTTCTGTAAATGGCACCCTCCCTCCAGAAAATTTCTGCGGTCAAAAATCGACCAAAAAATTCAAAAGAGGGCAACCTTCGAAGAAGACAATTTCAAGAGCTATATTGTACTCACGGCTTTTTCTTTTAAGAGAAAAGACAAAGGCGTAGGAATATGATGAATTTTAAAAATTTTAATGACATGCATACCCATATTACAAAACCTATCAGCTCAGAGCAGTCAGAATGGCCATTAGGAAAAATGCTGCAAAAAATAAATGGTGAAGGGAGTGTGGAGAAATGCGTACCCTCGGTTGTAAGGGGGGGGGCATGTAAAGAGCCACTAATGAAAACACAATGCAGGCGCTTTGAACAGGGAAACATTGAGCTACCAGTCAATCAATCACAACCACTGCTTGGCCTATCACCTGAGAAAATGAGAATCAAAAAGTCACAGGCTGGCAAACCTGTACGCCAGCAAGATTTACCATAGTCAGCACTTGGAAGCAATGAAAATGTCCATCAACCGAGGAATGCACCAAGAAGAAGTGGTCCACGTACACAATGGAATATTACTCTAATAATAAATATAAATTAAATTTAAAAACAAACAAAAGCAAGGAGACATCAACATTTGTGGGTTTATCCGGGCACATTGCACTCTAGTTTATAACCGAAGAACACCACTGGCCGGTAGGTCTGTTTCCCTGGTACCAGCATGGGGAACGTAGAAAGGCTGCCGCTCTCTGGCCGTTACCTGCAAAAGCAGGTTTAAAGCCTGAGCTAACGGTCACTTCATAGGAACAAGTACTGCAGGGCTGTAAATGAAACCTGCCCTCAAAATATCTTGAGGGAGATAATGGCCAAAATATTTCAAATGGTGACACATACTTTAAGAAAACACTTTGAAGAAATAAGCTCTAATCACAGCTGGAAAAATAAAAAGGACATGTCTAAAAGCTCAATTTCAACGCATTATGAGACACATGCAAATTCAACCACAAAGAGGTATCAGCTCACACCACTCAGAATAACCATCAGCAAAAACTACAAAGAATAAATGCTGAAGGTGCTGGGAAGAAATGCATACCCTCAACTTTATGTGGGACGTAACCTGGAAAGAGCCACTAAAGAGAACAGAATAGAGGTGCCTTTAAAAGGTAAACATTGAGCTACCATAGGATCCAGCAGACCTATTCCTGCACCTATAAACTAAGAAGACAGAATTGGAAGGACACAGGTACGCAAATCTGCATTGCATAGTATTCCTATAGCCAAGATATGGAAGTAACCAGAAAGTCCACCGACAGATGGGCGGACAAAGAAGAACTGCTACATGTACAGATGGAATATGAGCTTGTGAAAAAATGAAACAATGCCATTTGCAGCACCATAGATGAGTCTAGAAGTAATCACGCCACTTGGAGTAAGTGAGAAAGCGAAAGACCCATATCCTATCATATCACACATAGGTGTTACCTAAAAAATGATACAAACAAAGATATTTCCACAGAGAAACACTATCATAGCTTCATTAAAAAAACTTATGGTTCACCAAATGGAAAGGTGTGAGGATTGGATACATTACCATATTGAGGTTAACAGAGAGATACAAACACATGTGAAATATATAATCACCAAAGACCTACGCAATACCAAGAGGAGACTACTCAACATTGTGTCATAACCGACATGGGAAAAGGATCCGAAGAAGAATAGATATATGCATATGTGTGAAAGAACCACATCTTGCACACCTAGAACAAAGAAAACATTGTAATCAAGTTTGCTGTGATAAAAAATAAAAATTAAGTTAAAAATACCAACAAGAAGTAATGAGACATAAACCTAAAGGGCTTTTTCCTCGCACATTCCATTCTAATTTACAACCTAGAACACCACTTCCAGTAAGGCTCTGTTGCCCTAGTAACCAGATTTGGTAAAGGAGAAATGCTGCCGCCTTGTGGCCGATTCCCGCAAGAGCAGCTTTTAACCCACAGCTAATGGTCACTTACCATTCACAAGGACTCAGGGCTGTAAAGGACACCTGCCCTAAAAAAGTGTGCTGAGGTAGGGAATGGATAAAAAAAAATTCAAAACACGCAGGATTTTCAAGGTAGTATAAAGAGGTAAGTTTTACTCACTCTCTTTTTAAAGAAAGGAAAATGGATAAAAGTTCCACCTCAGGAAGTATTAGACTCATGCAATCTAATCTACAAAAAGTTTTCAACTCACACCAGTCGACTGACCATTGGCAAAAAGTCTACAAACAATAAATGCTGAAGAGGTTTTAGAGAACTGTGTATCCTCTAGCTGCTGGTGAGATGTAAAAGGGTTAAACGCTAATAATGAGAACAGAAAGGAGCTGCGTTGAAAAGGAAAAACTGAGGTACCATTCAATCCAGCAGGCGCACCAATGGGCCTCTCACCTGAGAAGACCAGAATGAAGAAGACCCGGGTTGCAAAAGCTGCACTGCAGCCTTATTCACAATAGATAAGACAGTGAAGCAACCAAAATGTCCATCAACAGATGAAAGGATAAAGAAGAAGTGGTGGTCCATGTAGACAATGAATACTAGCCATGGAAAACAGTGAAACACTGCTCTTTGAGGCACCATAGATGATCTTGGAGATAATCACAGAACATGAGGTAAGTCGGAAAGCAAAAGTCCTATATCCTATGATATCACTTATAGGCGTTATCTAATAACGGACACAAATGAACATATTTCCACAAAGAAAGTCAATCACAGACTTATCTAAAAAAAAAACTATGCTTATCTAAAAGGAAAGGTGGGGGGATGGATAAATGAAGATTAGCGTTACCATATGTATACAAATACATATTATATACATATATCAAAAAGACCGACCCTATAGCAAGGAAGGTTTACAGAACACTCTGTAATAATTTACAGGGGAAGAGGATCTCTACATAAATAGGTATATAGAATATGTAGATGAACCAGAGTGTGTACACCTTGGACAAGCAACATTCTAACCATTAACCCAATTGAAAAAATTAAAACAACGAACTAGGAGTAATGAGACATAAACTTATGGGGGGTTTTCCTGGCACATTCCATCCAAATTTACAACCTAGGCAAACGACTTCCAGAACGGCTCTGCTGACCTAGTACCCAGATTTGGGAATGGAGAAATGCTGCATCCTTGTGGCCGTTTCCCACAACAGCAGCTTTAAACCCACTGCCAAAGGTCACTAAATATTCACCAATGGCAGTTCTGTAAATGGCACCTGCCCTCCAAAAAATACTGAGGTCGAAAATCGACCAAAAAATTCTAGAGTGCAACCTTCCAAAAAGAAAATTTGAAGAGGTATATTATACTCACACTTTTTTTCTTTTTTCTTTTAACAGAAAAGAAAAAGGCGTGGACAAATGATGAATTGTAGGAATTTTGACAGGCATGTAAACCCAAATTACAAAAACCTATCAGCTCACACCAGTCAGAATGGCCATCAACAAAAATCCTGCAAACAATATATGCTGACGTGATTGTGGAGAAATGCGTCCCCTCGATTCTAAGGGGGACGTGGTAAGAGTCACTAATGAAAGGACAATTGAGGTGCCTTGAAAAGGTAAACGTTGAGCTACCATAGCAGTCAATCAATCATACCCACTGCTGGGTCTATCACCTGAGAAAATGAAAATCAATAATCACAGGCTGGCAATCCTGCACTCCAGCAATATTTACCATAGGCAACACTTGGAAGCAACGGACATGTCCATCAACAGAGGAATGCACCAAGAAGAAGTGGTCCATGTACACAATGGAATATTAGCCATGGAAAACCTTGAAGCACTGCTCTTTGAGGCACCATAGAGGAGCCTGGAGATAATCACAAAACATGAAGTAGGTCGGAAAGCCAAAGACCTATAGCCTATATTATCACTTATGGCATTATCTAATAACTGACACAGATGAACATATTTCCAAAGAGAAAGACACTCACAGGCTTAGAAAACAAACTATGGTCATCTAAAAGGAAAGGAGGGGGGAAATTGAGAAATGAAGATTAGTGTTACTATACATATACAAATACATATTATATCAATGTATCAAAAAGACCGAACATATAGCAAGGGAGGTCGACGGAACACTGTAATATTTTACATGGGAAGAGGATCTGTACATTCATAGACATACATAATGTACAAATGAACCAGATTGTGTACACCTAGGACAGACAATGTTCTAAACTTTACCCAGATTAAAAAAAAAATTAAAAACCAAGAAGAAGTAATGAGACATAAACTTATGGGGATTTCTCCTGGCAAATTCCATTCTAATTTACAACCTAGGACAATGACTTCCAGAAAGGCTCTGCTGCCCTAGTACCCAGATTGGGGAATGGAGAAATGCTACCTCCTTGTGGCCATTTCCCACAACAGCAGCTTTGAACCCACTGCAAAAGGTCACTAAATTTTCACCAACTTGCAGTTCTGTAAATGGCACCCTCCCTCCAGAAAATTTCTGCGGTCAAAAATCGACCAAAAAATTCAAAAGAGGGCAACCTTCGAAGAAGACAATTTCAAGAGCTATATTGTACTCACGGCTTTTTCTTTTAAGAGAAAAGACAAAGGCGTAGGAATATGATGAATTTTAAAAATTTTAATGACATGCATACCCATATTACAAAACCTATCAGCTCAGAGCAGTCAGAATGGCCATTAGGAAAAATGCTGCAAAAAATAAATGGTGAAGGGAGTGTGGAGAAATGCGTACCCTCGGTTGTAAGGGGGGGGCATGTAAAGAGCCACTAATGAAAACACAATGCAGGCGCTTTGAACAGGGAAACATTGAGCTACCAGTCAATCAATCACAACCACTGCTTGGCCTATCACCTGAGAAAATGAGAATCAAAAAGTCACAGGCTGGCAAACCTGTACGCCAGCAAGATTTACCATAGTCAGCACTTGGAAGCAATGAAAATGTCCATCAACCGAGGAATGCACCAAGAAGTAGTGGTCCACGTACACAATGGAATATTACTCTAATAATAAATATAAATTAAATTTAAAAACAAACAAAAGCAAGGAGACATCAACATTTGTGGGTTTATCCGGGCACATTGCACTCTAGTTTATAACCGAAGAACACCACTGGCCGGTAGGTCTGTTTCCCTGGTACCAGCATGGGGAACGTAGAAAGGCTGCCGCTCTCTGGCCGTTACCTGCAAAAGCAGGTTTAAAGCCTGAGCTAATGGTCACTTCATAGGAACAAGTACTGCAGGGCTGTAAATGAAACCTGCCCTCAAAATATCTTGAGGGAGATAATGGCCAAAATATTTCAAATGGTGACACATACTTTAAGAAAACACTTTGAAGAAATAAGCTCTAATCACAGCTGGAAAAATAAAAAGGACATGTCTAAAAGCTCAATTTCAACGCATTATGAGACACATGCAAATTCAACCACAAAGAGGTATCAGCTCACACCACTCAGAATAACCATCAGCAAAAACTACAAAGAATAAATGCTGAAGGTGCTGGGAAGAAATGCATACCCTCAACTTTATGTGGGACGTAACCTGGAAAGAGCCACTAAAGAGAACAGAATAGAGGTGCCTTTAAAAGGTAAACATTGAGCTACCATAGGATCCAGCAGACCTATTCCTGCACCTATAAACTAAGAAGACAGAATTGGAAGGACACAGGTACGCAAATCTGCATTGCATAGTATTCCCATAGCCAAGATATGGAAGTAACCAGAAAGTCCACCGACAGATGGGCGGACAAAGAAGAACTGCTACATGTACAGATGGAATATGAGCTTGTGAAAAAATGAAACAATGCCATTTGCAGCACCATAGATGAGTCTAGAAGTAATCACGCCACTTGGAGTAAGTGAGAAAGCGAAAGACCCATATCCTATCATATCACATATAGGTGTTACCTAAAAATGATACAAACAAAGATATTTCCACAGAGAAACACTATCATAGCTTCATTAAAAAAACTTATGGTTCACCAAATGGAAAGGTGTGAGGATTGGATACATTACCATATTGAGGTTAACAGAGAGATACAAACACATGTGAAATATATAATCACCAAAGACCTACGCAATACCAAGAGGAGACTACTCAACATTGTGTCATAACCGACATGGGAAAAGGATCCGAAGAAGAATAGATATATGCATATGTGTGAAAGAACCACATCTTGCACACCTAGAACAAAGAAAACATTGTAATCAAGTTTGCTGTGATAAAAAATAAAAATTAAGTTAAAAATACCAACAAGAAGTAATGAGACATAAACCTAAAGGGCTTTTTCCTCGCACATTCCATTCTAATTTACAACCTAGAACACCACTTCCAGTAAGGCTCTGTTGCCCTAGTAACCAGATTTGGTAAAGGAGAAATGCTGCCGCCTTGTGGCCGATTCCCGCAAGAGCAGCTTTTAACCCACAGCTAATGGTCACTTACCATTCACAAGGACTCAGGGCTGTAAAGGACACCTGCCCTAAAAAAGTGTGCTGAGGTAGGGAATGGATAAAAAAAAATTCAAAACACGCAGGATTTTCAAGGTAGTATAAAGAGGTAAGTTTTACTCACTCTCTTTTTAAAGAAAGGAAAATGGATAAAAGTTCCACCTCAGGAAGTATTAGACTCATGCAATCTAATCTACAAAAAGTTTTCAACTCACACCAGTCGACTGACCATTGGCAAAAAGTCTACAAACAATAAATGCTGAAGAGGTTTTAGAGAACTGTGTATCCTCTAGCTGCTGGTGAGATGTAAAAGGGTTAAACGCTAATAATGAGAACAGAAAGGAGCTGCGTTGAAAAGGAAAAACTGAGGTACCATTCAATCCAGCAGGCGCACCAATGGGCCTCTCACCTGAGAAGACCAGAATGAAGAAGACCCGGGTTGCAAAAGCTGCACTGCAGCCTTATTCACAATAGATAAGACAGTGAAGCAACCAAAATGTCCATCAACAGATGAAAGGATAAAGAAGAAGTGGTGGTCCATGTAGACAATGAATACTAGCCATGGAAAACAGTGAAACACTGCTCTTTGAGGCACCATAGATGATCTTGGAGATAATCACAGAACATGAGGTAAGTCGGAAAGCAAAAGTCCTATATCCTATGATATCACTTATAGGCGTTATCTAATAACGGACACAAATGAACATATTTCCACAAAGAAAGTCAATCACAGACTTATCTAAAAAAAAAACTATGCTTATCTAAAAGGAAAGGTGGGGGGATGGATAAATGAAGATTAGCGTTACCATATGTATACAAATACATATTATATACATATATCAAAAAGACCGACCCTATAGCAAGGAAGGTTTACAGAACACTCTGTAATAATTTACAGGGGAAGAGGATCTCTACATAAATAGGTATATAGAATATGTAGATGAACCAGAGTGTGTACACCTTGGACAAGCAACATTCTAACCATTAACCCAATTGAAAAAATTAAAACAACGAACTAGGAGTAATGAGACATAAACTTATGGGGGGTTTTCCTGGCACATTCCATCCAAATTTACAACCTAGGCAAACGACTTCCAGAACGGCTCTGCTGACCTAGTACCCAGATTTGGGAATGGAGAAATGCTGCATCCTTGTGGCCGTTTCCCACAACAGCAGCTTTAAACCCACTGCCAAAGGTCACTAAATATTCACCAATGGCAGTTCTGTAAATGGCACCTGCCCTCCAAAAAATACTGAGGTCGAAAATCGACCAAAAAATTCTAGAGTGCAACCTTCCAAAAAGAAAATTTGAAGAGGTATATTATACTCACACTTTTTTTCTTTTTTCTTTTAACAGAAAAGAAAAAGGCGTGGACAAATGATGAATTGTAGGAATTTTGACAGGCATGTAAACCCAAATTACAAAAACCTATCAGCTCACACCAGTCAGAATGGCCATCAACAAAAATCCTGCAAACAATATATGCTGACGTGATTGTGGAGAAATGCGTCCCCTCGATTCTAAGGGGGACGTGGTAAGAGTCACTAATGAAAGGACAATTGAGGTGCCTTGAAAAGGTAAACGTTGAGCTACCATAGCAGTCAATCAATCATACCCACTGCTGGGTCTATCACCTGAGAAAATGAAAATCAATAATCACAGGCTGGCAATCCTGCACTCCAGCAATATTTACCATAGGCAACACTTGGAAGCAACGGACATGTCCATCAACAGAGGAATGCACCAAGAAGAAGTGGTCCATGTACACAATGGAATATTAGCCATGGAAAACCTTGAAGCACTGCTCTTTGAGGCACCATAGAGGAGCCTGGAGATAATCACAAAACATGAAGTAGGTCGGAAAGCCAAAGACCTATAGCCTATATTATCACTTATGGCATTATCTAATAACTGACACAGATGAACATATTTCCAAAGAGAAAGACACTCACAGGCTTAGAAAACAAACTATGGTCATCTAAAAGGAAAGGAGGGGGGAAATTGAGAAATGAAGATTAGTGTTACTATACATATACAAATACATATTATATCAATGTATCAAAAAGACCGAACATATAGCAAGGGAGGTCGACGGAACACTGTAATATTTTACATGGGAAGAGGATCTGTACATTCATAGACATACATAATGTACAAATGAACCAGATTGTGTACACCTAGGACAGACAATGTTCTAAACTTTACCCAGATTAAAAAAAAAATTAAAAACCAAGAAGAAGTAATGAGACATAAACTTATGGGGATTTCTCCTGGCAAATTCCATTCTAATTTACAACCTAGGACAATGACTTCCAGAAAGGCTCTGCTGCCCTAGTACCCAGATTGGGGAATGGAGAAATGCTACCTCCTTGTGGCCATTTCCCACAACAGCAGCTTTGAACCCACTGCAAAAGGTCACTAAATTTTCACCAACTTGCAGTTCTGTAAATGGCACCCTCCCTCCAGAAAATTTCTGCGGTCAAAAATCGACCAAAAAATTCAAAAGAGGGCAACCTTCGAAGAAGACAATTTCAAGAGCTATATTGTACTCACGGCTTTTTCTTTTAAGAGAAAAGACAAAGGCGTAGGAATATGATGAATTTTAAAAATTTTAATGACATGCATACCCATATTACAAAACCTATCAGCTCAGAGCAGTCAGAATGGCCATTAGGAAAAATGCTGCAAAAAATAAATGGTGAAGGGAGTGTGGAGAAATGCGTACCCTCGGTTGTAAGGGGGGGGCATGTAAAGAGCCACTAATGAAAACACAATGCAGGCGCTTTGAACAGGGAAACATTGAGCTACCAGTCAATCAATCACAACCACTGCTTGGCCTATCACCTGAGAAAATGAGAATCAAAAAGTCACAGGCTGGCAAACCTGTACGCCAGCAAGATTTACCATAGTCAGCACTTGGAAGCAATGAAAATGTCCATCAACCGAGGAATGCACCAAGAAGTAGTGGTCCACGTACACAATGGAATATTACTCTAATAATAAATATAAATTAAATTTAAAAACAAACAAAAGCAAGGAGACATCAACATTTGTGGGTTTATCCGGGCACATTGCACTCTAGTTTATAACCGAAGAACACCACTGGCCGGTAGGTCTGTTTCCCTGGTACCAGCATGGGGAACGTAGAAAGGCTGCCGCTCTCTGGCCGTTACCTGCAAAAGCAGGTTTAAAGCCTGAGCTAATGGTCACTTCATAGGAACAAGTACTGCAGGGCTGTAAATGAAACCTGCCCTCAAAATATCTTGAGGGAGATAATGGCCAAAATATTTCAAATGGTGACACATACTTTAAGAAAACACTTTGAAGAAATAAGCTCTAATCACAGCTGGAAAAATAAAAAGGACATGTCTAAAAGCTCAATTTCAACGCATTATGAGACACATGCAAATTCAACCACAAAGAGGTATCAGCTCACACCACTCAGAATAACCATCAGCAAAAACTACAAAGAATAAATGCTGAAGGTGCTGGGAAGAAATGCATACCCTCAACTTTATGTGGGACGTAACCTGGAAAGAGCCACTAAAGAGAACAGAATAGAGGTGCCTTTAAAAGGTAAACATTGAGCTACCATAGGATCCAGCAGACCTATTCCTGCACCTATAAACTAAGAAGACAGAATTGGAAGGACACAGGTACGCAAATCTGCATTGCATAGTATTCCCATAGCCAAGATATGGAAGTAACCAGAAAGTCCACCGACAGATGGGCGGACAAAGAAGAACTGCTACATGTACAGATGGAATATGAGCTTGTGAAAAAATGAAACAATGCCATTTGCAGCACCATAGATGAGTCTAGAAGTAATCACGCCACTTGGAGTAAGTGAGAAAGCGAAAGACCCATATCCTATCATATCACATATAGGTGTTACCTAAAAATGATACAAACAAAGATATTTCCACAGAGAAACACTATCATAGCTTCATTAAAAAAACTTATGGTTCACCAAATGGAAAGGTGTGAGGATTGGATACATTACCATATTGAGGTTAACAGAGAGATACAAACACATGTGAAATATATAATCACCAAAGACCTACGCAATACCAAGAGGAGACTACTCAACATTGTGTCATAACCGACATGGGAAAAGGATCCGAAGAAGAATAGATATATGCATATGTGTGAAAGAACCACATCTTGCACACCTAGAACAAAGAAAACATTGTAATCAAGTTTGCTGTGATAAAAAATAAAAATTAAGTTAAAAATACCAACAAGAAGTAATGAGACATAAACCTAAAGGGCTTTTTCCTCGCACATTCCATTCTAATTTACAACCTAGAACACCACTTCCAGTAAGGCTCTGTTGCCCTAGTAACCAGATTTGGTAAAGGAGAAATGCTGCCGCCTTGTGGCCGATTCCCGCAAGAGCAGCTTTTAACCCACAGCTAATGGTCACTTACCATTCACAAGGACTCAGGGCTGTAAAGGACACCTGCCCTAAAAAAGTGTGCTGAGGTAGGGAATGGATAAAAAAAAATTCAAAACACGCAGGATTTTCAAGGTAGTATAAAGAGGTAAGTTTTACTCACTCTCTTTTTAAAGAAAGGAAAATGGATAAAAGTTCCACCTCAGGAAGTATTAGACTCATGCAATCTAATCTACAAAAAGTTTTCAACTCACACCAGTCGACTGACCATTGGCAAAAAGTCTACAAACAATAAATGCTGAAGAGGTTTTAGAGAACTGTGTATCCTCTAGCTGCTGGTGAGATGTAAAAGGGTTAAACGCTAATAATGAGAACAGAAAGGAGCTGCGTTGAAAAGGAAAAACTGAGGTACCATTCAATCCAGCAGGCGCACCAATGGGCCTCTCACCTGAGAAGACCAGAATGAAGAAGACCCGGGTTGCAAAAGCTGCACTGCAGCCTTATTCACAATAGACAAGACAGTGAAGCAACCAAAATGTCCATCAACAAATGAAAGGATAAAGAAGAAGTGGTGGTCCATGTAGACAATGAATACTAGCCATGGAAAACAGTGAAACACTGCTCTTTGAGGCACCATAGATGATCTTGGAGATAATCACAGAACATGAGGTAAGTCGGAAAGCAAAAGTCCTATATCCTATGATATCACTTATAGGCGTTATCTAATAACGGACACAAATGAACATATTTCCACAAAGAAAGTCAATCACAGACTTATTTAAAAAAAAAACTATGCTTATCTAAAAGGAAAGGTGGGGGGGATGGATAAATGAAGATTAGCGTTACCATATATATACAAATACATATTATATACATATATCAAAAAGACCGACCCTATAGCAAGGAAGGTTTACAGAACACTCTGTAATAATTTACAGGGGAAGAGGATCTCTACATAAATAGGTATATAGAATATGTAGATGAACCAGAGTGTGTACACCTTGGACAAGCAACATTCTAACCATTACCCCAATTGAAAAAATTAAAACAACGAACTAGGAGTAATGAGACATAAACTTATGGGGGGTTTTCCTGGCACATTCCATCCAAATTTACAACCCAGGCAAACGACTTCCAGAACGGCTCTGCTGCCCTAGTACCCAGATTTGGGAATGGAGAAATGCTGCATCCTTGTGGCCGTTTCCCACAACAGCAGCTTTAAACCCACTGCCAAAGGTCACTAAATATTCACCAATGGCAGTTCTGTAAATGGCACCTGCCCTCCAAAAAATACTGAGGTCGAAAATCGACCAAAAAATTCTAGAGTGCAACCTTCCAAAAAGAAAATTTGAAGAGGTATATTATACTCACACTTTTTTTCTTTTTTCTTTTAACAGAAAAGAAAAAGGCGTGGAAAAATGATGAATTGTAGGAATTTTGACAGGCATGTAAACCCAAATTACAAAAACCTATCAGCTCACACCAGTCAGAATGGCCATCAACAAAAATCCTGCAAACAATATATGCTGACGTGATTGTGGAGAAATGCGTCCCCTCGATTCTAAGAGGGACGTGGTAAGAGTCACTAATGAAAGGACAATTGAGGTGCCTTGAAAAGGTAAACGTTGAGCTACCATAGCAGTCAATCAATCATACCCACTGCTGGGTCTATCACCTGAGAAAATGAAAATCAATAATCACAGGCTGGCAATCCTGCACTCCAGCAATATTTACCATAGGCAACACTTGGAAGCAACGGACATGTCCATCAACAGAGGAATGCACCAAGAAGAAGTGGTCCATGTACACAATGGAATATTAGCCATGGAAAACCTTGAAGCACTGCTCTTTGAGGCACCATAGATGAGCCTGGAGATAATCACAAAACATGAAGTAGGTCGGAAAGCCAAAGACCTATAGCCTATATTATCACTTATGGCATTATCTAATAACTGACACAGATGAACATATTTCCAAAGAGAAAGACACTCACAGGCTTAGAAAACAAACTATGCTCATCTAAAAGGAAAGGAGGGGGGAAATTGAGAAATGAAGATTAGTGTTACTATACATATACAAATACATATTATATCCATGTATCAAAAACACCGAACATATAGCAAGGGAGGTCGACGGAACACTGTAATATTTTACATGGGAAGAGGATCTGTACATTCATAGACATACATAATGTACAAATGAACCAGATTGTGTACACCTAGGACAGACAATGTTCTAAACTTTACCCAGATTAAAAAAAAAATTAAAAACCAAGAAGAAGTAATGAGACATAAACTTATGGGGATTTCTCCTGGCAAATTCCATTCTAATTTACAACCTAGGACAATGACTTCCAGAAAGGCTCTGCTGCCCTAGTACCCAGATTGGGGAATGGAGAAATGCTACCTCCTTGTGGCCGTTTCCCACAACAGCAGCTTTGAACCCACTGCAAAAGGTCACTAAATTTTCACCAACTTGCAGTTCTGTAAATGGCACCCTCCCTCCAGAAAATTTCTGCGGTCAAAAATCGACCAAAAAATTCAAAAGAGGGCAACCTTCGAAGAAGACAATTTCAAGAGCTATATTGTACTCACGGCTTTTTCTTTTAAGAGAAAAGACAAAGGCGTAGGAATATGATGAATTTTAAAAATTTTAATGACATGCATACCCATATTACAAAACCTATCAGCTCAGAGCAGTCAGAATGGCCATTAGGAAAAATGCTGCAAAAAATAAATGGTGAAGGGAGTGTGGAGAAATGCGTACCCTCGGTTGTAAGGGGGGGGCATGTAAAGAGCCACTAATGAAAACACAATGCAGGCGCTTTGAACAGGGAAACATTGAGCTACCAGTCAATCAATCACAACCACTGCTTGGCCTATCCCCTGAGAAAATGAGAATCAAAAAGTCACAGGCTGGCAAACCTGTACGCCAGCAAGATTTACCATAGTCAGCACTTGGAAGCAATGAAAATGTCCATCAACCGAGGAATGCACCAAGAAGAAGTGGTCCACGTACACAATGGAATATTACTCTAATAATAAATATAAATTAAATTTAAAAACAAACAAAAGCAAGGAGACATCAACATTTGTGGGTTTATCCGGGCACATTGCACTCTAGTTTATAACCGAAGAACACCACTGGCCGGTAGGTCTGTTTCCCTGGTACCAGCATGGGGAACGTAGAAAGGCTGCCGCTCTCTGGCCGTTACCTGCAAAAGCAGGTTTAAAGCCTGAGCTAATGGTCACTTCATAGGAACAAGTACTGCAGGGCTGTAAATGAAACCTGCCGTCAAAATATCTTGAGGGAGATAATGGCCAAAATATTTCAAATGGTGACACATACTTTAAGAAAACACTTTGAAGAAATAAGCTCTAATCACAGCTGGAAAAATAAAAAGGACATGTCTAAAAGCTCAATTTCAACGCATTATGAGACACATGCAAATTCAACCACAAAGAGGTATCAGCTCACACCACTCAGAATAACCATCAGCAAAAACTACAAAGAATAAATGCTGAAGGTGCTGGGAAGAAATGCATACCCTCAACTTTATGTGGGACGTAACCTGGAAAGAGCCACTAAAGAGAACAGAATAGAGGTGCCTTTAAAAGGTAAACATTGAGCTACCATAGGATCCAGCAGACCTATTCCTGCACCTATAAACTAAGAAGACAGAATTGGAAGGACACAGGTACGCAAATCTGCATTGCATAGTATTCCCATAGCCAAGATATGGAAGTAACCAGAAAGTCCACTGACAGATGGGCGGACAAAGAAGAACTGCTACATGTACAGATGGAATATGAGCTTGTGAAAAAATGAAACAATGCCATTTGCAGCACCATAGATGAGTCTAGAAGTAATCACGCCACTTGGAGTAAGTGAGAAAGCGAAAGACCCATATCCTATCATATCACATATAGGTGTTACCTAAAAATGATACAAACAAAGATATTTCCACAGAGAAACACTATCATAGCTTCATTAAAAAAACTTATGGTTCACCAAATGGAAAGGTGTGAGGATTGGATACATTACCATATTGAGGTTAACAGAGAGATACAAACACATGTGAAATATATAATCACCAAAGACCTACGCAATACCAAGAGGAGACTACTCAACATTGTGTCATAACCGACATGGGAAAAGGATCCGAAGAAGAATAGATATATGCATATGTGTGAAAGAACCACATCTTGCACACCTAGAACAAAGAAAACATTGTAATCAAGTTTGCTGTGATAAAAAATAAAAATTAAGTTAAAAATACCAACAAGAAGTAATGAGACATAAACCTAAAGGGCTTTTTCCTCGCACATTCCATTCTAATTTACAACCTAGAACACCACTTCCAGTAAGGCTCTGTTGCCCTAGTAACCAGATTTGGTAAAGGAGAAATGCTGCCGCCTTGTGGCCGATTCCCGCAAGAGCAGCTTTTAACCCACAGCTAATGGTCACTTACCATTCACAAGGACTCAGGGCTGTAAAGGACACCTGCCCTAAAAAAGTGTGCTGAGGTAGGGAATGGATAAAAAAAAATTCAAAACACGCAGGATTTTCAAGGTAGTATAAAGAGGTAAGTTTTACTCACTCTCTTTTTAAAGAAAGGAAAATGGATAAAAGTTCCACCTCAGGAAGTATTAGACTCATGCAATCTAATCTACAAAAAGTTTTCAACTCACACCAGTCGACTGACCATTGGCAAAAAGTCTACAAACAATAAATGCTGAAGAGGTTTTAGAGAACTGTGTATCCTCTAGCTGCTGGTGAGATGTAAAAGGGTTAAACGCTAATAATGAGAACAGAAAGGAGCTGCGTTGAAAAGGAAAAACTGAGGTACCATTCAATCCAGCAGGCGCACCAATGGGCCTCTCACCTGAGAAGACCAGAATGAAGAAGACCCGGGTTGCAAAAGCTGCACTGCAGCCTTATTCACAATAGACAAGACAGTGAAGCAACCAAAATGTCCATCAACAAATGAAAGGATAAAGAAGAAGTGGTGGTCCATGTAGACAATGAATACTAGCCATGGAAAACAGTGAAACACTGCTCTTTGAGGCACCATAGATGATCTTGGAGATAATCACAGAACATGAGGTAAGTCGGAAAGCAAAAGTCCTATATCCTATGATATCACTTATAGGCGTTATCTAATAACGGACACAAATGAACATATTTCCACAAAGAAAGTCAATCACAGACTTATTTAAAAAAAAAAACTATGCTTATCTAAAAGGAAAGGTGGGGGGGATGGATAAATGAAGATTAGCGTTACCATATGTATACAAATACATATTATATACATATATCAAAAAGACCGACCCTATAGCAAGGAAGGTTTACAGAACACTCTGTAATAATTTACAGGGGAAGAGGATCTCTACATAAATAGGTATATAGAATATGTAGATGAACCAGAGTGTGTACACCTTGGACAAGCAACATTCTAACCATTACCCCAATTGAAAAAATTAAAACAACGAACTAGGAGTAATGAGACATAAACTTATGGGGGGTTTTCCTGGCACATTCCATCCAAATTTACAACCTAGGCAAACGACTTCCAGAACGGCTCTGCTGCCCTAGTACCCAGATTTGGGAATGGAGAAATGCTGCATCCTTGTGGCCGTTTCCCACAACAGCAGCTTTAAACCCACTGCCAAAGGTCACTAAATATTCACCAATGGCAGTTATGTAAATGGCACCTGCCCTCCAAAAAATACTGAGGTCGAAAATCGACCAAAAAATTCTAGAGTGCAACCTTCCAAAAAGAAAATTTGAAGAGGTATATTATACTCACACTTTTTTTCTTTTTTCTTTTAACAGAAAAGAAAAAGGCGTGGACAAATGATGAATTGTAGGAATTTTGACAGGCATGTAAACCCAAATTACAAAAACCTATCAGCTCACACCAGTCAGAATGGCCATCAACAAAAATCCTGCAAACAATATATGCTGACGTGATTGTGGAGAAATGCGTCCCCTCGATTCTAAGGGGGACGTGGTAAGAGTCACTAATGAAAGGACAATTGAGGTGCCTTGAAAAGGTAAACGTTGAGCTACCATAGCAGTCAATCAATCATACCCACTGCTGGGTCTATCACCTGAGAAAATGAAAATCAATAATCACAGGCTGGCAATCCTGCACTCCAGCAATATTTACCATAGGCAACACTTGGAAGCAACGGACATGTCCATCAACAGAGGAATGCACCAAGAAGAAGTGGTCCATGTACACAATGGAATATTAGCCATGGAAAACCTTGAAGCACTGCTCTTTGAGGCACCATAGATGAGCCTGGAGATAATCACAAAACATGAAGTAGGTCGGAAAGCCAAAGACCTATAGCCTATATTATCACTTATGGCATTATCTAATAACTGACACAGATGAACATATTTCCAAAGAGAAAGACACTCACAGGCTTAGAAAACAAACTATGCTCATCTAAAAGGAAAGGAGGGGGGAAATTGAGAAATGAAGATTAGTGTTACTATACATATACAAATACATATTATATCCATGTATCAAAAACACCGAACATATAGCAAGGGAGGTCGACGGAACACTGTAATATTTTACATGGGAAGAGGATCTGTACATTCATAGACATACATAATGTACAAATGAACCAGATTGTGTACACCTAGGACAGACAATGTTCTAAACTTTACCCAGATTAAAAAAAAAATTAAAAACCAAGAAGAAGTAATGAGACATAAACTTATGGGGATTTCTCCTGGCAAATTCCATTCTAATTTACAACCTAGGACAATGACTTCCAGAAAGGCTCTGCTGCCCTAGTACCCAGATTGGGGAATGGAGAAATGCTACCTCCTTGTGGCCGTTTCCCACAACAGCAGCTTTGAACCCACTGCAAAAGGTCACTAAATTTTCACCAACTTGCAGTTCTGTAAATGGCACCCTCCCTCCAGAAAATTTCTGCGGTCAAAAATCGACCAAAAAATTCAAAAGAGGGCAACCTTCGAAGAAGACAATTTCAAGAGCTATATTGTACTCACGGCTTTTTCTTTTAAGAGAAAAGACAAAGGCGTAGGAATATGATGAATTTTAAAAATTTTAATGACATGCATACCCATATTACAAAACCTATCAGCTCAGAGCAGTCAGAATGGCCATTAGGAAAAATGCTGCAAAAAATAAATGGTGAAGGGAGTGTGGAGAAATGCGTACCCTCGGTTGTAAGGGGGGGGCATGTAAAGAGCCACTAATGAAAACACAATGCAGGCGCTTTGAACAGGGAAACATTGAGCTACCAGTCAATCAATCACAACCACTGCTTGGCCTATCACCTGAGAAAATGAGAATCAAAAAGTCACAGGCTGGCAAACCTGTACGCCAGCAAGATTTACCATAGTCAGCACTTGGAAGCAATGAAAATGTCCATCAACCGAGGAATGCACCAAGAAGAAGTGGTCCACGTACACAATGGAATATTACTCTAATAATAAATATAAATTAAATTTAAAAACAAACAAAAGCAAGGAGACATCAACATTTGTGGGTTTATCCGGGCACATTGCACTCTAGTTTATAACTGAAGAACACCACTGGCCGGTAGGTCTGTTTCCCTGGTACCAGCATGGGGAACGTAGAAAGGCTGCCGCTCTCTGGCCGTTACCTGCAAAAGCAGGTTTAAAGCCTGAGCTAATGGTCACTTCATAGGAACAAGTACTGCAGGGCTGTAAATGAAACCTGCCGTCAAAATATCTTGAGGGAGATAATGGCCAAAATATTTCAAATGGTGACACATACTTTAAGAAAACACTTTGAAGAAATAAGCTCTAATCACAGCTGGAAAAATAAAAAGGACATGTCTAAAAGCTCAATTTCAACGCATTATGAGACACATGCAAATTCAACCACAAAGAGGTATCAGCTCACACCACTCAGAATAACCATCAGCAAAAACTACAAAGAATAAATGCTGAAGGTGCTGGGAAGAAATGCATACCCTCAACTTTATGTGGGACGTAACCTGGAAAGAGCCACTAAAGAGAACAGAATAGAGGTGCCTTTAAAAGGTAAACATTGAGCTACCATAGGATCCAGCAGACCTATTCCTGCACCTATAAACTAAGAAGACAGAATTGGAAGGACACAGGTACGCAAATCTGCATTGCATAGTATTCCCATAGCCAAGATATGGAAGTAACCAGAAAGTCCACTGACAGATGGGCGGACAAAGAAGAACTGCTACATGTACAGATGGAATATGAGCTTGTGAAAAAATGAAACAATGCCATTTGCAGCACCATAGATGAGTCTAGAAGTAATCACGCCACTTGGAGTAAGTGAGAAAGCGAAAGACCCATATCCTATCATATCACATATAGGTGTTACCTAAAAATGATACAAACAAAGATATTTCCACAGAGAAACACTATCATAGCTTCATTAAAAAAACTTATGGTTCACCAAATGGAAAGGTGTGAGGATTGGATACATTACCATATTGAGGTTAACAGAGAGATACAAACACATGTGAAATATATAATCACCAAAGACCTACGCAATACCAAGAGGAGACTACTCAACATTGTGTCATAACCGACATGGGAAAAGGATCCGAAGAAGAATAGATATATGCATATGTGTGAAAGAACCACATCTTGCACACCTAGAACAAAGAAAACATTGTAATCAAGTTTGCTGTGATAAAAAATAAAAATTAAGTTAAAAATACCAACAAGAAGTAATGAGACATAAACCTAAAGGGCTTTTTCCTCGCACATTCCATTCTAATTTACAACCTAGAACACCACTTCCAGTAAGGCTCTGTTGCCCTAGTAACCAGATTTGGTAAAGGAGAAATGCTGCCGCCTTGTGGCCGATTCCCGCAAGAGCAGCTTTTAACCCACAGCTAATGGTCACTTACCATTCACAAGGACTCAGGGCTGTAAAGGACACCTGCCCTAAAAAAGTGTGCTGAGGTAGGGAATGGATAAAAAAAAATTCAAAACACGCAGGATTTTCAAGGTAGTATAAAGAGGTAAGTTTTACTCACTCTCTTTTTAAAGAAAGGAAAATGGATAAAAGTTCCACCTCAGGAAGTATTAGACTCATGCAATCTAATCTACAAAAAGTTTTCAACTCACACCAGTCGACTGACCATTGGCAAAAAGTCTACAAACAATAAATGCTGAAGAGGTTTTAGAGAACTGTGTATCCTCTAGCTGCTGGTGAGATGTAAAAGGGTTAAACGCTAATAATGAGAACAGAAAGGAGCTGCGTTGAAAAGGAAAAACTGAGGTACCATTCAATCCAGCAGGCGCACCAATGGGCCTCTCACCTGAGAAGACCAGAATGAAGAAGACCCGGGTTGCAAAAGCTGCACTGCAGCCTTATTCACAATAGACAAGACAGTGAAGCAACCAAAATGTCCATCAACAAATGAAAGGATAAAGAAGAAGTGGTGGTCCATGTAGACAATGAATACTAGCCATGGAAAACAGTGAAACACTGCTCTTTGAGGCACCATAGATGATCTTGGAGATAATCACAGAACATGAGGTAAGTCGGAAAGCAAAAGTCCTATATCCTATGATATCACTTATAGGCGTTATCTAATAACGGACACAAATGAACATATTTCCACAAAGAAAGTCAATCACAGACTTATTTAAAAAAAAAAAACTATGCTTATCTAAAAGGAAAGGTGGGGGGGATGGATAAATGAAGATTAGCGTTACCATATGTATACAAATACATATTATATACATATATCAAAAAGACCGACCCTATAGCAAGGAAGGTTTACAGAACACTCTGTAATAATTTACAGGGGAAGAGGATCTCTACATAAATAGGTATATAGAATATGTAGATGAACCAGAGTGTGTACACCTTGGACAAGCAACATTCTAACCATTACCCCAATTGAAAAAATTAAAACAACGAACTAGGAGTAATGAGACATAAACTTATGGGGGGTTTTCCTGGCACATTCCATCCAAATTTACAACCTAGGCAAACGACTTCCAGAACGGCTCTGCTGCCCTAGTACCCAGATTTGGGAATGGAGAAATGCTGCATCCTTGTGGCCGTTTCCCACAACAGCAGCTTTAAACCCACTGCCAAAGGTCACTAAATATTCACCAATGGCAGTTATGTAAATGGCACCTGCCCTCCAAAAAATACTGAGGTCGAAAATCGACCAAAAAATTCTAGAGTGCAACCTTCCAAAAAGAAAATTTGAAGAGGTATATTATACTCACACTTTTTTTCTTTTTTCTTTTAACAGAAAAGAAAAAGGCGTGGACAAATGATGAATTGTAGGAATTTTGACAGGCATGTAAACCCAAATTACAAAAACCTATCAGCTCACACCAGTCAGAATGGCCATCAACAAAAATCCTGCAAACAATATATGCTGACGTGATTGTGGAGAAATGCGTCCCCTCGATTCTAAGGGGGACGTGGTAAGAGTCACTAATGAAAGGACAATTGAGGTGCCTTGAAAAGGTAAACGTTGAGCTACCATAGCAGTCAATCAATCATACCCACTGCTGGGTCTATCACCTGAGAAAATGAAAATCAATAATCACAGGCTGGCAATCCTGCACTCCAGCAATATTTACCATAGGCAACACTTGGAAGCAACGGACATGTCCATCAACAGAGGAATGCACCAAGAAGAAGTGGTCCATGTACACAATGGAATATTAGCCATGGAAAACCTTGAAGCACTGCTCTTTGAGGCACCATAGATGAGCCTGGAGATAATCACAAAACATGAAGTAGGTCGGAAAGCCAAAGACCTATAGCCTATATTATCACTTATGGCATTATCTAATAACTGACACAGATGAACATATTTCCAAAGAGAAAGACACTCACAGGCTTAGAAAACAAACTATGCTCATCTAAAAGGAAAGGAGGGGGGAAATTGAGAAATGAAGATTAGTGTTACTATACATATACAAATACATATTATATCCATGTATCAAAAACACCGAACATATAGCAAGGGAGGTCGACGGAACACTGTAATATTTTACATGGGAAGAGGATCTGTACATTCATAGACATACATAATGTACAAATGAACCAGATTGT
Organism: Eschrichtius robustus; assembly: GCF_028021215.1. NCBI lineage: Eukaryota > Metazoa > Chordata > Mammalia > Artiodactyla > Eschrichtiidae > Eschrichtius > Eschrichtius robustus. The sequence goes on along the minus strand of NC_090830.1, from coordinate 26,014,272 downwards.
GTACACCTAGGACAGACAATGTTCTAAACTTTACCCAGATTAAAAAAAAAATTAAAAACCAAGAAGAAGTAATGAGACATAAACTTATGGGGATTTCTCCTGGCAAATTCCATTCTAATTTACAACCTAGGACAATGACTTCCAGAAAGGCTCTGCTGCCCTAGTACCCAGATTGGGGAATGGAGAAATGCTACCTCCTTGTGGCCGTTTCCCACAACAGCAGCTTTGAACCCACTGCAAAAGGTCACTAAATTTTCACCAACTTGCAGTTCTGTAAATGGCACCCTCCCTCCAGAAAATTTCTGCGGTCAAAAATCGACCAAAAAATTCAAAAGAGGGCAACCTTCGAAGAAGACAATTTCAAGAGCTATATTGTACTCACGGCTTTTTCTTTTAAGAGAAAAGACAAAGGCGTAGGAATATGATGAATTTTAAAAATTTTAATGACATGCATACCCATATTACAAAACCTATCAGCTCAGAGCAGTCAGAATGGCCATTAGGAAAAATGCTGCAAAAAATAAATGGTGAAGGGAGTGTGGAGAAATGCGTACCCTCGGTTGTAAGGGGGGGGGCATGTAAAGAGCCACTAATGAAAACACAATGCAGGCGCTTTGAACAGGGAAACATTGAGCTACCAGTCAATCAATCACAACCACTGCTTGGCCTATCACCTGAGAAAATGAGAATCAAAAAGTCACAGGCTGGCAAACCTGTACGCCAGGAAGATTTACCATAGTCAGCACTTGGAAGCAATGAAAATGTCCATCAACCGAGGAATGCACCAAGAAGAAGTGGTCCACGTACACAATGGAATATTACTCTAATAATAAATATAAATTAAATTTAAAAACAAACAAAAGCAAGGAGACATCAACATTTGTGGGTTTATCCGGGCACATTGCACTCTAGTTTATAACCGAAGAACACCACTGGCCGGTAGGTCTGTTTCCCTGGTACCAGCATGGGGAACGTAGAAAGGCTGCCGCTCTCTGGCCGTTACCTGCAAAAGCAGGTTTAAAGCCTGAGCTAATGGTCACTTCATAGGAACAAGTACTGCAGGGCTGTAAATGAAACCTGCCGTCAAAATATCTTGAGGGAGATAATGGCCAAAATATTTCAAATGGTGACACATACTTTAAGAAAACACTTTGAAGAAATAAGCTCTAATCACAGCTGGAAAAATAAAAAGGACATGTCTAAAAGCTCAATTTCAACGCATTATGAGACACATGCAAATTCAACCACAAAGAGGTATCAGCTCACACCACTCAGAATAACCATCAGCAAAAACTACAAAGAATAAATGCTGAAGGTGCTGGGAAGAAATGCATACCCTCAACTTTATGTGGGACGTAACCTGGAAAGAGCCACTAAAGAGAACAGAATAGAGGTGCCTTTAAAAGGTAAACATTGAGCTACCATAGGATCCAGCAGACCTATTCCTGGACCTATAAACTAAGAAGACAGAATTGGAAGGACACAGGTACGCAAATCTGCATTGCATAGTATTCCCATAGCCAAGATATGGAAGTAACCAGAAAGTCCACCGACAGATGGGCGGACAAAGAAGAACTGCTACATGTACAGATGGAATATGAGCTTGTGAAAAAATGAAACAATGCCATTTGCAGCACCATAGATGAGTCTAGAAGTAATCACGCCACTTGGAGTAAGTGAGAAAGCGAAAGACCCATATCCTATCATATCACACATAGGTGTTACCTAAAAAATGATACAAACAAAGATATTTCCACAGAGAAACACTATCATAGCTTCATTAAAAAAACTTATGGTTCACCAAATGGAAAGGTGTGAGGATTGGATACATTACCATATTGAGGTTAACAGAGAGATACAAACACATGTGAAATATATAATCACCAAAGACCTACGCAATACCAAGAGGAGACTACTCAACATTGTGTCATAACCGACATGGGAAAAGGATCCGAAGAAGAATAGATATATGCATATGTGTGAAAGAACCACATCTTGCACACCTAGAACAAAGAAAACATTGTAATCAAGTTTGCTGTGATAAAAAATAAAAATTAAGTTAAAAATACCAACAAGAAGTAATGAGACATAAACCTAAAGGGCTTTTTCCTCGCACATTCCATTCTAATTTACAACCTAGAACACCACTTCCAGTAAGGCTCTGTTGCCCTAGTAACCAGATTTGGTAAAGGAGAAATGCTGCCGCCTTGTGGCCGATTCCCGCAAGAGCAGCTTTTAACCCACAGCTAATGGTCACTTACCATTCACAAGGACTCAGGGCTGTAAAGGACACCTGCCCTAAAAAAGTGTGCTGAGGTAGGGAATGGATAAAAAAAAATTCAAAACACGCAGGATTTTCAAGGTAGTATAAAGAGGTAAGTTTTACTCACTCTCTTTTTAAAGAAAGGAAAATGGATAAAAGTTCCACCTCAGGAAGTATTAGACTCATGCAATCTAATCTACAAAAAGTTTTCAACTCACACCAGTCGACTGACCATTGGCAAAAAGTCTACAAACAATAAATGCTGAAGAGGTTTTAGAGAACTGTGTATCCTCTAGCTGCTGGTGAGATGTAAAAGGGTTAAACGCTAATAATGAGAACAGAAAGGAGCTGCGTTGAAAAGGAAAAACTGAGGTACCATTCAATCCAGCAGGCGCACCAATGGGCCTCTCACCTGAGAAGACCAGAATGAAGAAGACCCGGGTTGCAAAAGCTGCACTGCAGCCTTATTCACAATAGACAAGACAGTGAAGCAACCAAAATGTCCATCAACGGATAAAAGGATAAAGAAGAAGTGGTGGTCCATGTAGACAATGAATACTAGCCATGGAAAACAGTGAAACACTGCTCTTTGAGGCACCATAGATGATCTTGGAGATAATCACAGAACATGAGGTAAGTCGGAAAGCAAAAGTCCTATATCCTATGATATCACTTATAGGCGTTATCTAATAACGGACACAAATGAACATATTTCCACAAAGAAAGTCAATCACAGACTTATATAAAAAAAAAAACTATGCTTATCTAAAAGGAAAGGTGGGGGGGATGGATAAATGAAGATTAGCGTTACCATATGTATACAAATACATATTATATACATATATCAAAAAGACCGACCCTATAGCAAGGAAGGTTTACAGAACACTCTGTAATAATTTACAGGGGAAGAGGATCTCTACATAAATAGGTATATAGAATATGTAGATGAACCAGAGTGTGTACACCTTGGACAAGCAACATTCTAACCATTACCCCAATTGAAAAAATTAAAACAACGAACTAGGAGTAATGAGACATAAACTTATGGGGGGTTTTCCTGGCACATTCCATCCAAATTTACAACCCAGGCAAACGACTTCCAGAACGGCTCTGCTGCCCTAGTACCCAGATTTGGGAATGGAGAAATGCTGCATCCTTGTGGCCGTTTCCCACAACAGCAGCTTTAAACCCACTGCCAAAGGTCACTAAATATTCACCAATGGCAGTTCTGTAAATGGCACCTGCCCTCCAAAAAATACTGAGGTCGAAAATCGACCAAAAAATTCTAGAGTGCAACCTTCCAAAAAGAAAATTTGAAGAGGTATATTATACTCACACTTTTTTTCTTTTTTCTTTTAACAGAAAAGAAAAAGGCGTGGACAAATGATGAATTGTAGGAATTTTGACAGGCATGTAAACCCAAATTACAAAAACCTATCAGCTCACACCAGTCAGAATGGCCATCAACAAAAATCCTGCAAACAATATATGCTGACGTGATTGTGGAGAAATGCGTCCCCTCGATTCTAAGGGGGACGTGGTAAGAGTCACTAATGAAAGGACAATTGAGGTGCCTTGAAAAGGTAAACGTTGAGCTACCATAGCAGTCAATCAATCATACCCACTGCTGGGTCTATCACCTGAGAAAATGAAAATCAATAATCACAGGCTGGCAATCCTGCACTCCAGCAATATTTACCATAGGCAACACTTGGAAGCAACGGACATGTCCATCAACAGAGGAATGCACCAAGAAGAAGTGGTCCATGTACACAATGGAATATTAGCCATGGAAAACCTTGAAGCACTGCTCTTTGAGGCACCATAGATGAGCCTGGAGATAATCACAAAACATGAAGTAGGTCGGAAAGCCAAAGACCTATAGCCTATATTATAACTTATGGCATTATCTAATAACTGACACAGATGAACATATTTCCAAAGAGAAAGACACTCACAGGCTTAGAAAACAAACTATGCTCATCTAAAAGGAAAGGAGGGGGGAAATTGAGAAATGAAGATTAGTGTTACTATACATATACAAATACATATTATATCCATGTATCAAAAAGACCGAACATATAGCAAGGGAGGTCGACGGAACACTGTAATATTTTACATGGGAAGAGGATCTGTACATTCATAGACATGCATAATGTACAAATGAACCAGATTGTGTACACCTAGGACAGACAATGTTCTAAACTTTACCCAGATTAAAAAAAAAATTTAAAAACCAAGAAGAAGTAATGAGACATAAACTTATGGGGATTTCTCCTGGCAAATTCCATTCTAATTTACAACCTAGGACAATGACTTCCAGAAAGGCTCTGCTGCCCTAGTACCCAGATTGGGGAATGGAGAAATGCTACCTCCTTGAGGCCGTTTCCCACAACAGCAGCTTTGAACCCACTGCAAAAGGTCACTAAATTTTCACCAACTTGCAGTTCTGTAAATGGCACCCGCCCTCCAGAAAATTTCTGCGGTCAAAAATCGACCAAAAAATTCAAAAGAGGGCAACCTTCGAAGAAGACAATTTCAAGAGCTATATTGTACTCACGGTTTTTTCTTTTAAGAGAAAAGACAAAGGCGTAGGAATATGATGAATTTTAAAAATTTTAATGACATGCATACCCATATTACAAAACCTATCAGCTCAGAGCAGTCAGAATGGCCATTAGGAAAAATGCTGCAAAAAATAAATGGTGAAGGGAGTGTGGAGAAATGCGTACCCTCGGTTGTAAGGGGGGGGGCATGTAAAGAGCCACTAATGAAAACACAATGTAGGCGCTTTGAACAGGGAAACATTGAGCTACCAGTCAATCAATCACAACCACTGCTTGGCCTATCACCTGAGAAAATGAGAATCAAAAAGTCACAGGCTGGCCAACCTGTACGCCAGCAAGATTTACCATAGTCAGTACTTGGAAGCAATGAAAATGTCCATCAACCGAGGAATGCACCAAGAAGAAGTGGTCCACGTACACAGTGGAATATTACTCTAATAATAAATATAAATTAAATTTAAAAACAAACAAAAGCAAGGAGACATCAACATTTGTGGGTTTATCCGGGCACATTGCACTCTAGTTTATAACCGAAGAACACCACTGGCCGGTAGGTCTGTTTCCCTGGTACCAGCATGGGGAACGTAGAAAGGCTGCCGCTCTCTGGCCGTTACCTGCAAAAGCAGGTTTAAAGCCTGAGCTAATGGTCACTTCCTATGAACAAGTACTGCAGGGCTGTAAATGAAACCTGCCCTCAAAATATCTTGAGGGAGATAATGGCCAAAATATTTCAAATGGTGACACATACTTTAAGAAAACACTTTGAAGAAATAAGCTCTAATCACAGCTGGAAAAATAAAAAGGACATGTCTAAAAGCTCAATTTCAACACATTATGAGACACATGCAAATTCAACCACAAAGAGGTATCAGCTCACACCACTCAGAATAACCATCAGCAAAAACTACAAAGAATAAATGCTGAAGGTGCTGGGAAGAAATGCATACCCTCAACTTTATGTGGGACGTAACCTGGAAAGAGCCACTAAAGAGAACAGAATAGAGGTGCCTTTAAAAGGTAAACATTGAGCTACCATAGGATCCAGCAGACCTATTCCTGGACCTATAAACTAAGAAGACAGAATTGGAAGGACACAGGTACGCAAATCTGCATTGCATAGTATTCCCATAGCCAAGATATGGAAGTAACCAGAAAGTCCACCGACAGATGGGCGGACAAAGAAGAACTGCTACATGTACAGATGGAATATGAGCTTGTGAAAAAATGAAACAATGCCATTTGCAGCACCATAGATGAGTCTAGAAGTAATCACGCCACTTGGAGTAAGTGAGAAAGCGAAAGACCCATATCCTATCATATCACATATAGCTGTTACCTAAAAAATGATACAAACAAAGATATATCCACAGAGAAACACTATCATAGCTTCATTAAAAAAACTTATGGTTCACCAAATGGAAAGGTGTGAGGATTGGATACATTACCATATTGAGGTTAACAGAGAGATACAAACACATGTGAAATATATAATCACCAAAGACCTACGCAATACCAAGAGGAGACTACTCAACATTGTGTCATAACCGACATGGGAAAAGGATCCGAAGAAGAATAGATATATGCATATGTGTGAAAGAACCACATCTTGCACACCTAGAACAAAGAAAACATTGTAATCAAGTTTGCTGTGATAAAAAATAAAAATTAAGTTAAAAATACCAACAAGAAGTAATGAGACATAAACTTAAAGGGCTTTTTCCTCGCACATTCCATTCTAATTTACAACCTAGAACACCACTTCCAGTAAGGCTCTGTTGCCCTAGTAACCAGATTTGGTAAAGGAGAAATGCTGCCGCCTTGTGGCCGATTCCCACAAGAGCAGCTTTTAACCCACAGCTAATGGTCACTTACCATTCACAAGGACTCAGGGCTGTAAAGGACACCTGCCCTAAAAAATGTGCTGAGGTAGGGAATGGATAAAATAAAAAATTCAAAACACGCAGGATTTTCAAGATAGTATAAAGAGGTAAGTTTTACTCACTCTCTTTTTAAAGAAAGGAAAATGGATAAAAGTTCCACCTCAGGAAGTATTAGACTCATGCAATCTAATCTACAAAAAGTTTTCAACTCACACCAGTCGACTGACCATTGGCAAAAAGTCTACAAACAATAAATGCTGAAGAGGTTTTAGAGAACTGTGTATCCTCTAGCTGCTGGTGAGATGTAAAAGGGTTAAACGCTAATAATGAGAACAGAAAGGAGCTGCGTTGAAAAGGAAAAACTGAGGTACCATTCAATCCAGCAGGCGCACCAATGGGCCTCTCACCTGAGAAGACCAGAATGAAGAAGACCCGGGTTGCAAAAGCTGCACTGCAGCCTTATTCACAATAGACAAGACAGTGAAGCAACCAAAATGTCCATCAACAGATGAAAGGATAAAGAAGAAGTGGTGGTCCATGTAGACAATGAATACTAGCCATGGAAAACAGTGAAACACTGCTCTTTGAGGCACCATAGATGATCTTGGAGATAATCACAGAACATGAGGTAAGTCGGAAAGCAAAAGTCCTATATCCTATGATATCACTTATAGGCGTTATCTAATAACGGACACAAATGAACATATTTCCACAAAGAAAGTCAATCACAGACTTATTTAAAAAAAAAAACTATGCTTATCTAGAAGGAAAGGTGGGGGGGATGGATAAATGAAGATTAGCGTTACCATATGTATACAAATACATATTATATACATATATCAAAAAGACCGACCCTATAGCAAGGAAGGTTTACGGAACACTCTGTAATAATTTACAGGGGAAGAGGATCTCTACATAAATAGGTATATAGAATATGTAGATGAACCAGAGTGTGTACACCTTGGACAAGCAACATTCTAACCATTACCCCAATTGAAAAAATTAAAACAACGAACTAGGAGTAATGAGACATAAACTTATGGGGGGTTTTCCTGGCACATTCCATCCAAATTTACAACCTAGGCAAACGACTTCCAGAACGGCTCTGCTGACCTAGTACCCAGATTTGGGAATGGAGAAATGCTGCATCCTTGTGGCCGTTTCCCACAACAGCAGCTTTAAACCCACTGCCAAAGGTCACTAAATATTCACCAATGGCAGTTCTGTAAATGGCACCTGCCCTCCAAAAAATACTGAGGTCGAAAATCGACCAAAAAATTCTAGAGTGCAACCTTCCAAAAAGAAAATTTGAAGAGGTATATTATACTCACACTTTTTTTCTTTTTTCTTTTAACAGAAAAGAAAAAGGCGTGGACAAATGATGAATTGTAGGAATTTTGACAGGCATGTAAACCCAAATTACAAAAACCTATCAGCTCACACCAGTCAGAATGGCCATCAACAAAAATCCTGCAAACAATATATGCTGACGTGATTGTGGAGAAATGCGTCCCCTCGATTCTAAGGGGGACGTGGTAAGAGTCACTAATGAAAGGACAATTGAGGTGCCTTGAAAAGGTAAACGTTGAGCTACCATAGCAGTCAATCAATCATACCCACTGCTGGGTCTATCACCTGAGAAAATGAAAATCAATAATCACAGGCTGGCGATCCTGCACTCTAGCAATATTTACCATAGGCAACACTTGGAAGCAACGGACATGTCCATCAACAGAGGAATGCACCAAGAAGAAGTGGTCCATGTACACAATGGAATATTAGCCATGGAAAACCTTGAAGCACTGCTCTTTGAGGCACCATAGATGAGCCTGGAGATAATCACAAAACATGAAGTAGGTCGGAAAGCCAAAGACCTATAGCCTATATTATCACTTATGGCATTATCTAATAACTGACACAGATGAACATATTTCCAAAGAGAAAGACACTCACAGGCTTAGAAAACAAACTATGCTCATCTAAAAGGAAAGGAGGGGGGAAATTGAGAAATGAAGATTAGTGTTACTATACATATACAAATACATATTATATCCATGTATCAAAAACACCGAACATATAGCAAGGGAGGTCGACGGAACACTGTAATATTTTACATGGGAAGAGGATCTGTACATTCATAGACATGCATAATGTACAAATGAACCAGATTGTGTACACCTAGGACAGACAATGTTCTAAACTTTACCCAGATTAAAAAAAAAAAATTTAAAAACCAAGAAGAAGTAATGAGACATAAACTTATGGGGATTTCTCCTGGCAAATTCCATTCTAATTTACAACCTAGGACAATGACTTCCAGAAAGGCTCTGCTGCCCTAGTACCCAGATTGGGGAATGGAGAAATGCTACCTCCTTGAGGCCGTTTCCCACAACAGCAGCTTTGAACCCACTGCAAAAGGTCACTAAATTTTCACCAACTTGCAGTTCTGTAAATGGCACCCGCCCTCCAGAAAATTTCTGCGGTCAAAAATCGACCAAAAAATTCAAAAGAGGGCAACCTTCGAAGAAGACAATTTCAAGAGCTATATTGTACTCACGGCTTTTTCTTTTAAGAGAAAAGACAAAGGCGTAGGAATATGATGAATTTTAAAAATTTTAATGACATGCATACCCATATTACAAAACCTAACAGCCCTGAGCAGTCAGAATGGCCATTAGGAAAAATGCTGCAAAAAATAAATGGTGAAGGGAGTGTGGAGAAATGCGTACCCTCGGTTGTAAGGGGGGGGGCATGTAAAGAGCCACTAATGAAAACACAATGCAGGCGCTTTGAACAGGGAAACATTGAGCTACCAGTCAATCAATCACAACCACTGCTTGGCCTATCACCTGAGAAAATGAGAATCAAAAAGTCACAGGCTGGCAAACCTGTACGCCAGCAAGATTTACCATAGTCAGCACTTGGAAGCAATGAAAATGTCCATCAACCGAGGAATGCACCAAGAAGAAGTGGTCCACGTACACAATGGAATATTACTCTAATAATAAATATAAATTAAATTTAAAAACAAACAAAAGCAAGGAGACATCAACATTTGTGGGTTTATCCGGGCACATTGCACTCTAGTTTATAACCGAAGAACACCACTGGCCGGTAGGTCTGTTTCCCTGGTACCAGCATGGGGAACGTAGAAAGGCTGCCGCTCTCTGGCCGTTACCTGCAAAAGCAGGTTTAAAGCCTGAGCTAATGGTCACTTCATAGGAACAAGTACTGCAGGGCTGTAAATGAAACCTGCCCTCAAAATATCTTGAGGGAGATAATGGCCAAAATATTTCAAATGGTGACACATACTTTAAGAAAACACTTTGAAGAAATAAGCTCTAATCACAGCTGGAAAAATAAAAAGGACATGTCTAAAAGCTCAATTTCAACGCATTATGAGACACATGCAAATTCAACCACAAAGAGGTATCAGCTCACACCACTCAGAATAACCATCAGCAAAAACTACAAAGAATAAATGCTGAAGGTGCTGGGAAGAAATGCATACCCTCAACTTTATGTGGGACGTAACCTGGAAAGAGCCACTAAAGAGAACAGAATAGAGGTGCCTTTAAAAGGTAAACATTGAGCTACCATAGGATCCAGCAGACCTATTCCTGCACCTATAAACTAAGAAGACAGAATTGGAAGGACACAGGTACGCAAATCTGCATTGCATAGTATTCCCATAGCCAAGATATGGAAGTAACCAGAAAGTCCACCGACAGATGGGCGGACAAAGAAGAACTGCTACATGTACAGATGGAATATGAGCTTGTGAAAAAATGAAACAATGCCATTTGCAGCACCATAGATGAGTCTAGAAGTAATCACGCCACTTGGAGTAAGTGAGAAAGCGAAAGACCCATATCCTATCATATCACACATAGGTGTTACCTAAAAAATGATACAAACAAAGATATTTCCACAGAGAAACACTATCATAGCTTCATTAAAAAAACTTATGGTTCACCAAATGGAAAGGTGTGAGGATTGGATACATTACCATATTGAGGTTAACAGAGAGATACAAACACATGTGAAATATATAATCACCAAAGACCTACGCAATACCAAGAGGAGACTACTCAACATTGTGTCATAACCGACATGGGAAAAGGATCCGAAGAAGAATAGATATATGCATATGTGTGAAAGAACCACATCTTGCACACCTAGAACAAAGAAAACATTGTAATCAAGTTTGCTGTGATAAAAAATAAAAATTAAGTTAAAAATACCAACAAGAAGTAATGAGACATAAACCTAAAGGGCTTTTTCCTCGCACATTCCATTCTAATTTACAACCTAGAACACCACTTCCAGTAAGGCTCTGTTGCCCTAGTAACCAGATTTGGTAAAGGAGAAATGCTGCCGCCTTGTGGCCGATTCCCGCAAGAGCAGCTTTTAACCCACAGCTAATGGTCACTTACCATTCACAAGGACTCAGGGCTGTAAAGGACACCTGCCCTAAAAAAGTGTGCTGAGGTAGGGAATGGATAAAAAAAAATTCAAAACACGCAGGATTTTCAAGGTAGTATAAAGAGGTAAGTTTTACTCACTCTCTTTTTAAAGAAAGGAAAATGGATAAAAGTTCCACCTCAGGAAGTATTAGACTCATGCAATCTAATCTACAAAAAGTTTTCAACTCACACCAGTCGACTGACCATTGGCAAAAAGTCTACAAACAATAAATGCTGAAGAGGTTTTAGAGAACTGTGTATCCTCTAGCTGCTGGTGAGATGTAAAAGGGTTAAACGCTAATAATGAGAACAGAAAGGAGCTGCGTTGAAAAGGAAAAACTGAGGTACCATTCAATCCAGCAGGCGCACCAATGGGCCTCTCACCTGAGAAGACCAGAATGAAGAAGACCCGGGTTGCAAAAGCTGCACTGCAGCCTTATTCACAATAGACAAGACAGTGAAGCAACCAAAATGTCCATCAACGGATGAAAGGATAAAGAAGAAGTGGTGGTCCATGTAGACAATGAATACTAGCCATGGAAAACAGTGAAACACTGCTCTTTGAGGCACCATAGATGATCTTGGAGATAATCACAGAACATGAGGTAAGTCGGAAAGCAAAAGTCCTATATCCTATGATATCACTTATAGGCGTTATCTAATAACGGACACAAATGAACATATTTCCACAAAGAAAGTCAATCACAGACTTATTTAAAAAAAAACAACTATGCTTATCTTAAAGGAAAGTTGGGGGGGATGGATAAATGAAGATTAGCGTTACCATATGTATACAAATACATATTATATACATATATCAAAAAGACCGACCCTATAGCAAGGAAGGTTTACGGAACACTCTGTAATAATTTACAGGGGAAGAGGATCTCTACATAAATAGGTATATAGAATATGTAGATGAACCAGAGTGTGTACACCTTGAACAAGCAACATTCTAACCATTACCCCAATTGAAAAAATTAAAACAACGAACTAGGAGTAATGAGACATAAACTTATGGGGGGTTTTCCTGGCACATTCCATCCAAATTTACAACCTAGGCAAACGACTTCCAGAACGGCTCTGCTGCCCTAGTACCCAGATTTGGGAATGGAGAAATGCTGCATCCTTGTGGCCGTTTCCCACAACAGCAGCTTTAAACCCACTGCCAAAGGTCACTAAATATTCACCAATGGCAGTTCTGTAAATGGCACCTGCCCTCCAAAAAATACTGAGGTCGAAAATCGACCAAAAAATTCTAGAGTGCAACCTTCCAAAAAGAAAATTTGAAGAGGTATATTATACTCACACTTTTTTTCTTTTTTCTTTTAACAGAAAAGAAAAAGGCGTGGACAAATGATGAATTGTAGGAATTTTGACAGGCATGTAAACCCAAATTACAAAAACCTATCAGCTCACACCAGTCAGAATGGCCATCAACAAAAATCCTGCAAACAATATATGCTGACGTGATTGTGGAGAAATGCGTCCCCTCGATTCTAAGGGGGACGTCGTAAGAGTCACTAATGAAAGGACAATTGAGGTGCCTTGAAAAGGTAAACGTTGAGCTACCATAGCAGTCAATCAATCATACCCACTGCTGGGTCTATCACCTGAGAAAATGAAAATCAATAATCACAGGCTGGCAATCCTGCACTCCAGCAATATTTACCATAGGCAACACTTGGAAGCAACGGACATGTCCATCAACAGAGGAATGCACCAAGAAGAAGTGGTCCATGTACACAATGGAATATTAGCCATGGAAAACCTTGAAGCACTGCTCTTTGAGGCACCATAGATGAGCCTGGAGATAATCACAAAACATGAAGTAGGTCGGAAAGCCAAAGACCTATAGCCTATATTATCACTTATGGCATTATCTAATAACTGACACAGATGAACATATTTCCAAAGAGAAAGACACTCACAGGCTTAGAAAACAAACTATGCTCATCTAAAAGGAAAGGAGGGGGGAAATTGAGAAATGAAGATTAGTGTTACTATACATATACAAATACATATTATATCCATGTATCAAAAACACCGAACATATAGCAAGGGTGGTCGACGGAACACTGTAATATTTTACATGGGAAGAGGATCTGTACATTCATAGACATACATAATGTACAAATGAACCAGATTGTGTACACCTAGGACAGACAATGTTCTAAACTTTACCCAGATTAAAAAAAAAAAATTTAAAAACCAAGAAGAAGTAATGAGACATAAACTTATGGGGATTTCTCCTGGCAAATTCCATTCTAATTTACAACCTAGGACAATGACTTCCAGAAAGGCTCTGCTGCCCTAGTACCCAGATTGGGGAATGGAGAAATGCTACCTCCTTGTGGCCGTTTCCCACAACAGCAGCTTTGAACCCACTGCAAAAGGTCACTAAATTTTCACCAACTTGCAGTTCTGTAAATGGCACCCGCCCTCCAGAAAATTTCTGCGGTCAAAAATCGACCAAAAAATTCAAAAGAGGGCAACCTTCGAAGAAGACAATTTCAAGAGCTATATTGTACTCACGGCTTTTTCTTTTAAGAGAAAAGACAAAGGCGTAGGAATATGATGAATTTTAAAAATTTTAATGACATGCATACCCATATTACAAAACCTATCAGCTCAGAGCAGTCAGAATGGCCATTAGGAAAAATGCTGCAAAAAATAAATGGTGAAGGGAGTGTGGAGAAATGCGTACCCTCGGTTGTAAGGGGGGGGGCATGTAAAGAGCCACTAATGAAAACACAATGCAGGCGCTTTGAACAGGGAAACATTGAGCTACCAGTCAAACAATCACAACCACTGCTTGGCCTATCACCTGAGAAAATGAGAATCAAAAAGTCACAGGCTGGCAAACCTGTACGCCAGCAAGATTTACCATAGTCAGCACTTGGAAGCAATGAAAATGTCCATCAACCGAGGAATGCACCAAGAAGAAGTGGTCCACGTACACAATGGAATATTACTCTAATAATAAATATAAATTAAATTTAAAAACAAACAAAAGCAAGGAGACATCAACATTTGTGGGTTTATCCGGGCACATTGCACTCTAGTTTATAACCGAAGAACACCACTGGCCGGTAGGTCTGTTTCCCTGGTACCAGCATGGGGAACGTAGAAAGGCTGCCGCTCTCTGGCCGTTACCTGCAAAAGCAGGTTTAAAGCCTGAGCTAATGGTCACTTCATAGGAACAAGTACTGCAGGGCTGTAAATGAAACCTGCCCTCAAAATATCTTGAGGGAGATAATGGCCAAAATATTTCAAATGGTGACACATACTTTAAGAAAACACTTTGAAGAAATAAGCTCTAATCACAGCTGGAAAAATAAAAAGGACATGTCTAAAAGCTCAATTTCAACGCATTATGAGACACATGCAAATTCAACCACAAAGAGGTATCAGCTCACACCACTCAGAATAACCATCAGCAAAAACTACAAAGAATAAATGCTGAAGGTGCTGGGAAGAAATGCATACCCTCAACTTTATGTGGGACGTAACCTGGAAAGAGCCACTAAAGAGAACAGAATAGAGGTGCCTTTAAAAGGTAAACATTGAGCTACCATAGGATCCAGCAGACCTATTCCTGCACCTATAAACTAAGAAGACAGAATTGGAAGGACACAGGTACGCAAATCTGCATTGCATAGTATTCCCATAGCCAAGATATGGAAGTAACCAGAAAGTCCACCGACAGATGGGCGGACAAAGAAGAACTGCTACATGTACAGATGGAATATGAGCTTGTGAAAAAATGAAACAATGCCATTTGCAGCACCATAGATGAGTCTAGAAGTAATCACGCCACTTGGAGTAAGTGAGAAAGCGAAAGACCCATATCCTATCATATCACACATAGGTGTTACCTAAAAAATGATACAAACAAAGATATTTCCACAGAGAAACACTATCATAGCTTCATTAAAAAAACTTATGGTTCACCAAATGGAAAGGTGTGAGGATTGGATATATTACCATATTGAGGTTAACAGAGAGATACAAACACATGTGAAATATATAATCACCAAAGACCTACGCAATACCAAGAGGAGACTACTCAACATTGTGTCATAACCGACATGGGAAAAGGATCCGAAGAAGAATAGATATATGCATATGTGTGAAAGAACCACATCTTGCACACCTAGAACAAAGAAAACATTGTAATCAAGTTTGCTGTGATAAAAAATAAAAATTAAGTTAAAAATACCAACAAGAAGTAATGAGACATAAACCTAAAGGGCTTTTTCCTCGCACATTCCATTCTAATTTACAACCTAGAACACCACTTCCAGTAAGGCTCTGTTGCCCTAGTAACCAGATTTGGTAAAGGAGAAATGCTGCCGCCTTGTGGCCGATTCCCGCAAGAGCAGCTTTTAACCCACAGCTAATGGTCACTTACCATTCACAAGGACTCAGGGCTGTAAAGGACACCTGCCCTAAAAAAGTGTGCTGAGGTAGGGAATGGATAAAAAAAAATTCAAAACACGCAGGATTTTCAAGGTAGTATAAAGAGGTAAGTTTTACTCACTCTCTTTTTAAAGAAAGGAAAATGGATAAAAGTTCCACCTCAGGAAGTATTAGACTCATGCAATCTAATCTACAAAAAGTTTTCAACTCACACCAGTCGACTGACCATTGGCAAAAAGTCTACAAACAATAAATGCTGAAGAGGTTTTAGAGAACTGTGTATCCTCTAGCTGCTGGTGAGATGTAAAAGGGTTAAACGCTAATAATGAGAACAGAAAGGAGCTGCGTTGAAAAGGAAAAACTGAGGTACCATTCAATCCAGCAGGCGCACCAATGGGCCTCTCACCTGAGAAGACCAGAATGAAGAAGACCCGGGTTGCAAAAGCTGCACTGCAGCCTTATTCACAATAGACAAGACAGTGAAGCAACCAAAATGTCCATCAACAAATGAAAGGATAAAGAAGAAGTGGTGGTCCATGTAGACAATGAATACTAGCCATGGAAAACAGTGAAACACTGCTCTTTGAGGCACCATAGATGATCTTGGAGATAATCACAGAACATGAGGTAAGTCGGAAAGCAAAAGTCCTATATCCTATGATATCACTTATAGGCGTTATCTAATAACGGACACAAATGAACATATTTCCACAAAGAAAGTCAATCACAGACTTATATAAAAAAAAAAAACTATGCTTATCTAAAAGGAAAGGTGGGGGGGATGGATAAATGAAGATTAGCGTTACCATATGTATACAAATACATATTATATACATATATCAAAAAGACCGACCCTATAGCAAGGAAGGTTTACAGAACACTCTGTAATAATTTACAGGGGAAGAGGATCTCTACATAAATAGGTATATAGAATATGTAGATGAACCAGAGTGTGTACACCTTGGACAAGCAACATTCTAACCATTACCCCAATTGAAAAAATTAAAACAACGAACTAGGAGTAATGAGACATAAACTTATGGGGGGTTTTCCTGGCACATTCCATCCAAATTTACAACCCAGGCAAACGACTTCCAGAACGGCTCTGCTGCCCTAGTACCCAGATTTGGGAATGGAGAAATGCTGCATCCTTGTGGCCGTTTCCCACAACAGCAGCTTTAAACCCACTGCCAAAGGTCACTAAATATTCACCAATGGCAGTTCTGTAAATGGCACCTGCCCTCCAAAAAATACTGAGGTCGAAAATCGACCAAAAAATTCTAGAGTGCAACCTTCCAAAAAGAAAATTTGAAGAGGTATATTATACTCACACTTTTTTTCTTTTTTCTTTTAACAGAAAAGAAAAAGGCGTGGACAAATGATGAATTGTAGGAATTTTGATAGGCATATAAACCCAAATTACAAAAACCTATCAGCTCACACCAGTCAGAATGGCCATCAACAAAAATCCTGCAAACAATATATGCTGACGTGATTGTGGAGAAATGCGTCCCCTCGATTCTAAGGGGGACGTGGTAAGAGTCACTAATGAAAGGACAATTGAGGTGCCTTGAAAAGGTAAACGTTGAGCTACCATAGCAGTCAATCAATCATACCCACTGCTGGGTCTATCACCTGAGAAAATGAAAATCAATAATCACAGGCTGGCGATCCTGCACTCCAGCAATATTTACCATAGGAAACACTTGGAAGCAACGGACATGTCCATCAACAGAGGAATGCACCAAGAAGAAGTGGTCCATGTACACAATGGAATATTGGCCATGGAAAACCTTGAAGCACTGCTCTTTGAGGCACCATAGATGAGCCTGGAGATAATCACAAAACATGAAGTAGGTCGGAAAGCCAAAGACCTATAGCCTATATTATCACTTATGGCATTATCTAATAACTGACACAGATGAACATATTTCCAAAGAGAAAGACACTCACAGGCTTAGAAAACAAACTATGCTCATCTAAAAGGAAAGGAGGGGGGAAATTGAGAAATGAAGATTAGTGTTACTATACATATACAAATACATATTATATCCATGTATCAAAAACACCGAACATATAGCAAGGGTGGTCGACGGAACACTGTAATATTTTACATGGGAAGAGGATCTGTACATTCATAGACATACATAATGTACAAATGAACCAGATTGTGTACACCTAGGACAGACAATGTTCTAAACTTTACCGAGTTTAAAAAAAAAATTAAAAACCAAGAAGAAGTAATGAGACATAAACTTATGGGGATTTCTCCTGGCAAATTCCATTCTAATTTACAACCTAGGACAATGACTTCCAGAAAGGCTCTGCTGCCCTAGTACCCAGATTGGGGAATGGAGAAATGCTACCTCCTTGTGGCCGTTTCCCACAACAGCAGCTTTGAACCCACTGCAAAAGGTCACTAAATTTTCACCAACTTGCAGTTCTGTAAATGGCACCCGCCCTCCAGAAAATTTCTGCGGTCAAAAATCGACCAAAAAATTCAAAAGAGGGCAACCTTCGAAGAAGACAATTTCAAGAGCTATATTGTACTCACGGCTTTTTCTTTTAAGAGAAAAGACAAAGGCGTAGGAATATGATGAATTTTAAAAATTTTAATGACATGCATACCCATATTACAAAACCTAACAGCCCTGAGCAGTCAGAATGGCCATTAGGAAAAATGCTGCAAAAAATAAATGGTGAAGGGAGTGTGGAGAAATGCGTACCCTCGGTTGTAAGGGGGGGGGGCATGTAAAGAGCCACTAATGAAAACACAATGCAGGCGCTTTGAACAGGGAAACATTGAGCTACCAGTCAATCAATCACAACCACTGCTTGGCCTATCACCTGAGAAAATGAGAATCAAAAAGTCACAGGCTGGCAAACCTGTACGCCAGCAAGATTTACCATAGTCAGCACTTGGAAGCAATGAAAATGTCCATCAACCGAGGAATGCACCAAGAAGAAGTGGTCCACGTACACAATGGAATATTACTCTAATAATAAATATAAATTAAATTTAAAAACAAACAAAAGCAAGGAGACATCAACATTTGTGGGTTTATCCGGGCACATTGCACTCTAGTTTATAACCGAAGAACACCACTGGCCGGTAGGTCTGTTTCCCTGGTACCAGCATGGGGAACGTAGAAAGGCTGCCGCTCTCTGGCCGTTACCTGCAAAAGCAGGTTTAAAGCCTGAGCTAATGGTCACTTCATAGGAACAAGTACTGCAGGGCTGTAAATGAAACCTGCCGTCAAAATATCTTGAGGGAGATAATGGCCAAAATATTTCAAATGGTGACACATACTTTAAGAAAACACTTTGAAGAAATAAGCTCTAATCACAGCTGGAAAAATAAAAAGGACATGTCTAAAAGCTCAATTTCAACGCATTATGAGACACATGCAAATTCAACCACAAAGAGGTATCAGCTCACACCACTCAGAATAACCATCAGCAAAAACTACAAAGAATAAATGCTGAAGGTGCTGGGAAGAAATGCATACCCTCAACTTTATGTGGGACGTAACCTGGAAAGAGCCACTAAAGAGAACAGAATAGAGGTGCCTTTAAAAGGTAAACATTGAGCTACCATAGGATCCAGCAGACCTATTCCTGGACCTATAAACTAAGAAGACAGAATTGGAAGGACACAGGTACGCAAATCTGCATTGCATAGTATTCCCATAGCCAAGATATGGAAGTAACCAGAAAGTCCACCGACAGATGGGCGGACAAAGAAGAACTGCTACATGTACAGATGGAATATGAGCTTGTGAAAAAATGAAACAATGCCATTTGCAGCACCATAGATGAGTCTAGAAGTAATCACGCCACTTGGAGTAAGTGAGAAAGCGAAAGACCCATATCCTATCATATCACACATAGGTGTTACCTAAAAAATGATACAAACAAAGATATTTCCACAGAGAAACACTATCATAGCTTCATTAAAAAAACTTATGGTTCACCAAATGGAAAGGTGTGAGGATTGGATACATTACCATATTGAGGTTAACAGAGAGATACAAACACATGTGAAATATATAATCACCAAAGACCTACGCAATACCAAGAGGAGACTACTCAACATTGTGTCATAACCGACATGGGAAAAGGATCCGAAGAAGAATAGATATATGCATATGTGTGAAAGAACCACATCTTGCACACCTAGAACAAAGAAAACATTGTAATCAAGTTTGCTGTGATAAAAAATAAAAATTAAGTTAAAAATACCAACAAGAAGTAATGAGACATAAACCTAAAGGGCTTTTTCCTCGCACATTCCATTCTAATTTACAACCTAGAACACCACTTCCAGTAAGGCTCTGTTGCCCTAGTAACCAGATTTGGTAAAGGAGAAATGCTGCCGCCTTGTGGCCGATTCCCGCAAGAGCAGCTTTTAACCCACAGCTAATGGTCACTTACCATTCACAAGGACTCAGGGCTGTAAAGGACACCTGCCCTAAAAAAGTGTGCTGAGGTAGGGAATGGATAAAAAAAAATTCAAAACACGCAGGATTTTCAAGGTAGTATAAAGAGGTAAGTTTTACTCACTCTCTTTTTAAAGAAAGGAAAATGGATAAAAGTTCCACCTCAGGAAGTATTAGACTCATGCAATCTAATCTACAAAAAGTTTTCAACTCACACCAGTCGACTGACCATTGGCAAAAAGTCTACAAACAATAAATGCTGAAGAGGTTTTAGAGAACTGTGTATCCTCTAGCTGCTGGTGAGATGTAAAAGGGTTAAACGCTAATAATGAGAACAGAAAGGAGCTGCGTTGAAAAGGAAAAACTGAGGTACCATTCAATCCAGCAGGCGCACCAATGGGCCTCTCACCTGAGAAGACCAGAATGAAGAAGACCCGGGTTGCAAAAGCTGCACTGCAGCCTTATTCACAATAGACAAGACAGTGAAGCAACCAAAATGTCCATCAACGGATAAAAGGATAAAGAAGAAGTGGTGGTCCATGTAGACAATGAATACTAGCCATGGAAAACAGTGAAACACTGCTCTTTGAGGCACCATAGATGATCTTGGAGATAATCACAGAACATGAGGTAAGTCGGAAAGCAAAAGTCCTATATCCTATGATATCACTTATAGGCGTTATCTAATAACGGACACAAATGAACATATTTCCACAAAGAAAGTCAATCACAGACTTATATAAAAAAAAAAAAAAAAACTATGCTTATCTAAAAGGAAAGGTGGGGGGGATGGATAAATGAAGATTAGCGTTACCATATGTATACAAATACATATTATATACATATATCAAAAAGACCGACCCTATAGCAAGGAAGGTTTACAGAACACTCTGTAATAATTTACAGGGGAAGAGGATCTCTACATAAATAGGTATATAGAATATGTAGATGAACCAGAGTGTGTACACCTTGGACAAGCAACATTCTAACCATTACCCCAATTGAAAAAATTAAAACAACGAACTAGGAGTAATGAGACATAAACTTATGGGGGGTTTTCCTGGCACATTCCATCCAAATTTACAACCCAGGCAAACGACTTCCAGAACGGCTCTGCTGCCCTAGTACCCAGATTTGGGAATGGAGAAATGCTGCATCCTTGTGGCCGTTTCCCACAACAGCAGCTTTAAACCCACTGCCAAAGGTCACTAAATATTCACCAATGGCAGTTCTGTAAATGGCACCTGCCCTCCAAAAAATACTGAGGTCGAAAATCGACCAAAAAATTCTAGAGTGCAACCTTCCAAAAAGAAAATTTGAAGAGGTATATTATACTCACACTTTTTTTCTTTTTTCTTTTAACAGAAAAGAAAAAGGCGTGGACAAATGATGAATTGTAGGAATTTTGACAGGCATGTAAACCCAAATTACAAAAACCTATCAGCTCACACCAGTCAGAATGGCCATCAACAAAAATCCTGCAAACAATATATGCTGACGTGATTGTGGAGAAATGCGTCCCCTCGATTCTAAGGGGGACGTGGTAAGAGTCACTAATGAAAGGACAATTGAGGTGCCTTGAAAAGGTAAACGTTGAGCTACCATAGCAGTCAATCAATCATACCCACTGCTGGGTCTATCACCTGAGAAAATGAAAATCAATAATCACAGGCTGGCAATCCTGCACTCCAGCAATATTTACCATAGGCAACACTTGGAAGCAACGGACATGTCCATCAACAGAGGAATGCACCAAGAAGAAGTGGTCCATGTACACAATGGAATATTAGCCATGGAAAACCTTGAAGCACTGCTCTTTGAGGCACCATAGATGAGCCTGGAGATAATCACAAAACATGAAGTAGGTCGGAAAGCCAAAGACCTATAGCCTATATTATAACTTATGGCATTATCTAATAACTGACACAGATGAACATATTTCCAAAGAGAAAGACACTCACAGGCTTAGAAAACAAACTATGCTCATCTAAAAGGAAAGGAGGGGGGAAATTGAGAAATGAAGATTAGTGTTACTATACATATACAAATACATATTATATCCATGTATCAAAAAGACCGAACATATAGCAAGGGAGGTCGACGGAACACTGTAATATTTTACATGGGAAGAGGATCTGTACATTCATAGACATGCATAATGTACAAATGAACCAGATTGTGTACACCTAGGACAGACAATGTTCTAAACTTTACCCAGATTAAAAAAAAAATTTAAAAACCAAGAAGAAGTAATGAGACATAAACTTATGGGGATTTCTCCTGGCAAATTCCATTCTAATTTACAACCTAGGACAATGACTTCCAGAAAGGCTCTGCTGCCCTAGTACCCAGATTGGGGAATGGAGAAATGCTACCTCCTTGAGGCCGTTTCCCACAACAGCAGCTTTGAACCCACTGCAAAAGGTCACTAAATTTTCACCAACTTGCAGTTCTGTAAATGGCACCCGCCCTCCAGAAAATTTCTGCGGTCAAAAATCGACCAAAAAATTCAAAAGAGGGCAACCTTCGAAGAAGACAATTTCAAGAGCTATATTGTACTCACGGTTTTTTCTTTTAAGAGAAAAGACAAAGGCGTAGGAATATGATGAATTTTAAAAATTTTAATGACATGCATACCCATATTACAAAACCTATCAGCTCAGAGCAGTCAGAATGGCCATTAGGAAAAATGCTGCAAAAAATAAATGGTGAAGGGAGTGTGGAGAAATGCGTACCCTCGGTTGTAAGGGGGGGGGCATGTAAAGAGCCACTAATGAAAACACAATGTAGGCGCTTTGAACAGGGAAACATTGAGCTACCAGTCAATCAATCACAACCACTGCTTGGCCTATCACCTGAGAAAATGAGAATCAAAAAGTCACAGGCTGGCCAACCTGTACGCCAGCAAGATTTACCATAGTCAGTACTTGGAAGCAATGAAAATGTCCATCAACCGAGGAATGCACCAAGAAGAAGTGGTCCACGTACACAGTGGAATATTACTCTAATAATAAATATAAATTAAATTTAAAAACAAACAAAAGCAAGGAGACATCAACATTTGTGGGTTTATCCGGGCACATTGCACTCTAGTTTATAACCGAAGAACACCACTGGCCGGTAGGTCTGTTTCCCTGGTACCAGCATGGGGAACGTAGAAAGGCTGCCGCTCTCTGGCCGTTACCTGCAAAAGCAGGTTTAAAGCCTGAGCTAATGGTCACTTCCTATGAACAAGTACTGCAGGGCTGTAAATGAAACCTGCCCTCAAAATATCTTGAGGGAGATAATGGCCAAAATATTTCAAATGGTGACACATACTTTAAGAAAACACTTTGAAGAAATAAGCTCTAATCACAGCTGGAAAAATAAAAAGGACATGTCTAAAAGCTCAATTTCAACACATTATGAGACACATGCAAATTCAACCACAAAGAGGTATCAGCTCACACCACTCAGAATAACCATCAGCAAAAACTACAAAGAATAAATGCTGAAGGTGCTGGGAAGAAATGCATACCCTCAACTTTATGTGGGACGTAACCTGGAAAGAGCCACTAAAGAGAACAGAATAGAGGTGCCTTTAAAAGGTAAACATTGAGCTACCATAGGATCCAGCAGACCTATTCCTGGACCTATAAACTAAGAAGACAGAATTGGAAGGACACAGGTACGCAAATCTGCATTGCATAGTATTCCCATAGCCAAGATATGGAAGTAACCAGAAAGTCCACCGACAGATGGGCGGACAAAGAAGAACTGCTACATGTACAGATGGAATATGAGCTTGTGAAAAAATGAAACAATGCCATTTGCAGCACCATAGATGAGTCTAGAAGTAATCACGCCACTTGGAGTAAGTGAGAAAGCGAAAGACCCATATCCTATCATATCACATATAGCTGTTACCTAAAAAATGATACAAACAAAGATATATCCACAGAGAAACACTATCATAGCTTCATTAAAAAAACTTATGGTTCACCAAATGGAAAGGTGTGAGGATTGGATACATTACCATATTGAGGTTAACAGAGAGATACAAACACATGTGAAATATATAATCACCAAAGACCTACGCAATACCAAGAGGAGACTACTCAACATTGTGTCATAACCGACATGGGAAAAGGATCCGAAGAAGAATAGATATATGCATATGTGTGAAAGAACCACATCTTGCACACCTAGAACAAAGAAAACATTGTAATCAAGTTTGCTGTGATAAAAAATAAAAATTAAGTTAAAAATACCAACAAGAAGTAATGAGACATAAACTTAAAGGGCTTTTTCCTCGCACATTCCATTCTAATTTACAACCTAGAACACCACTTCCAGTAAGGCTCTGTTGCCCTAGTAACCAGATTTGGTAAAGGAGAAATGCTGCCGCCTTGTGGCCGATTCCCACAAGAGCAGCTTTTAACCCACAGCTAATGGTCACTTACCATTCACAAGGACTCAGGGCTGTAAAGGACACCTGCCCTAAAAAATGTGCTGAGGTAGGGAATGGATAAAATAAAAAATTCAAAACACGCAGGATTTTCAAGATAGTATAAAGAGGTAAGTTTTACTCACTCTCTTTTTAAAGAAAGGAAAATGGATAAAAGTTCCACCTCAGGAAGTATTAGACTCATGCAATCTAATCTACAAAAAGTTTTCAACTCACACCAGTCGACTGACCATTGGCAAAAAGTCTACAAACAATAAATGCTGAAGAGGTTTTAGAGAACTGTGTATCCTCTAGCTGCTGGTGAGATGTAAAAGGGTTAAACGCTAATAATGAGAACAGAAAGGAGCTGCGTTGAAAAGGAAAAACTGAGGTACCATTCAATCCAGCAGGCGCACCAATGGGCCTCTCACCTGAGAAGACCAGAATGAAGAAGACCCGGGTTGCAAAAGCTGCACTGCAGCCTTATTCACAATAGACAAGACAGTGAAGCAACCAAAATGTCCATCAACAGATGAAAGGATAAAGAAGAAGTGGTGGTCCATGTAGACAATGAATACTAGCCATGGAAAACAGTGAAACACTGCTCTTTGAGGCACCATAGATGATCTTGGAGATAATCACAGAACATGAGGTAAGTCGGAAAGCAAAAGTCCTATATCCTATGATATCACTTATAGGCGTTATCTAATAACGGACACAAATGAACATATTTCCACAAAGAAAGTCAATCACAGACTTATTTAAAAAAAAAAACTATGCTTATCTAGAAGGAAAGGTGGGGGGGATGGATAAATGAAGATTAGCGTTACCATATGTATACAAATACATATTATATACATATATCAAAAAGACCGACCCTATAGCAAGGAAGGTTTACGGAACACTCTGTAATAATTTACAGGGGAAGAGGATCTCTACATAAATAGGTATATAGAATATGTAGATGAACCAGAGTGTGTACACCTTGGACAAGCAACATTCTAACCATTACCCCAATTGAAAAAATTAAAACAACGAACTAGGAGTAATGAGACATAAACTTATGGGGGGTTTTCCTGGCACATTCCATCCAAATTTACAACCTAGGCAAACGACTTCCAGAACGGCTCTGCTGACCTAGTACCCAGATTTGGGAATGGAGAAATGCTGCATCCTTGTGGCCGTTTCCCACAACAGCAGCTTTAAACCCACTGCCAAAGGTCACTAAATATTCACCAATGGCAGTTCTGTAAATGGCACCTGCCCTCCAAAAAATACTGAGGTCGAAAATCGACCAAAAAATTCTAGAGTGCAACCTTCCAAAAAGAAAATTTGAAGAGGTATATTATACTCACACTTTTTTTCTTTTTTCTTTTAACAGAAAAGAAAAAGGCGTGGACAAATGATGAATTGTAGGAATTTTGACAGGCATGTAAACCCAAATTACAAAAACCTATCAGCTCACACCAGTCAGAATGGCCATCAACAAAAATCCTGCAAACAATATATGCTGACGTGATTGTGGAGAAATGCGTCCCCTCGATTCTAAGGGGGACGTGGTAAGAGTCACTAATGAAAGGACAATTGAGGTGCCTTGAAAAGGTAAACGTTGAGCTACCATAGCAGTCAATCAATCATACCCACTGCTGGGTCTATCACCTGAGAAAATGAAAATCAATAATCACAGGCTGGCGATCCTGCACTCCAGCAATATTTACCATAGGCAACACTTGGAAGCAACGGACATGTCCATCAACAGAGGAATGCACCAAGAAGAAGTGGTCCATGTACACAATGGAATATTAGCCATGGAAAACCTTGAAGCACTGCTCTTTGAGGCACCATAGATGAGCCTGGAGATAATCACAAAACATGAAGTAGGTCGGAAAGCCAAAGACCTATAGCCTATATTATCACTTATGGCATTATCTAATAACTGACACAGATGAACATATTTCCAAAGAGAAAGACACTCACAGGCTTAGAAAACAAACTATGCTCATCTAAAAGGAAAGGAGGGGGGAAATTGAGAAATGAAGATTAGTGTTACTATACATATACAAATACATATTATATCCATGTATCAAAAACACCGAACATATAGCAAGGGAGGTCGACGGAACACTGTAATATTTTACATGGGAAGAGGATCTGTACATTCATAGACATGCATAATGTACAAATGAACCAGATTGTGTACACCTAGGACAGACAATGTTCTAAACTTTACCCAGATTAAAAAAAAAAAATTTAAAAACCAAGAAGAAGTAATGAGACATAAACTTATGGGGATTTCTCCTGGCAAATTCCATTCTAATTTACAACCTAGGACAATGACTTCCAGAAAGGCTCTGCTGCCCTAGTACCCAGATTGGGGAATGGAGAAATGCTACCTCCTTGAGGCCGTTTCCCACAACAGCAGCTTTGAACCCACTGCAAAAGGTCACTAAATTTTCACCAACTTGCAGTTCTGTAAATGGCACCCGCCCTCCAGAAAATTTCTGCGGTCAAAAATCGACCAAAAAATTCAAAAGAGGGCAACCTTCGAAGAAGACAATTTCAAGAGCTATATTGTACTCACGGCTTTTTCTTTTAAGAGAAAAGACAAAGGCGTAGGAATATGATGAATTTTAAAAATTTTAATGACATGCATACCCATATTACAAAACCTAACAGCCCTGAGCAGTCAGAATGGCCATTAGGAAAAATGCTGCAAAAAATAAATGGTGAAGGGAGTGTGGAGAAATGCGTACCCTCGGTTGTAAGGGGGGGGGCATGTAAAGAGCCACTAATGAAAACACAATGCAGGCGCTTTGAACAGGGAAACATTGAGCTACCAGTCAATCAATCACAACCACTGCTTGGCCTATCACCTGAGAAAATGAGAATCAAAAAGTCACAGGCTGGCAAACCTGTACGCCAGCAAGATTTACCATAGTCAGCACTTGGAAGCAATGAAAATGTCCATCAACCGAGGAATGCACCAAGAAGAAGTGGTCCACGTACACAATGGAATATTACTCTAATAATAAATATAAATTAAATTTAAAAACAAACAAAAGCAAGGAGACATCAACATTTGTGGGTTTATCCGGGCACATTGCACTCTAGTTTATAACCGAAGAACACCACTGGCCGGTAGGTCTGTTTCCCTGGTACCAGCATGGGGAACGTAGAAAGGCTGCCGCTCTCTGGCCGTTACCTGCAAAAGCAGGTTTAAAGCCTGAGCTAATGGTCACTTCATAGGAACAAGTACTGCAGGGCTGTAAATGAAACCTGCCCTCAAAATATCTTGAGGGAGATAATGGCCAAAATATTTCAAATGGTGACACATACTTTAAGAAAACACTTTGAAGAAATAAGCTCTAATCACAGCTGGAAAAATAAAAAGGACATGTCTAAAAGCTCAATTTCAACGCATTATGAGACACATGCAAATTCAACCACAAAGAGGTATCAGCTCACACCACTCAGAATAACCATCAGCAAAAACTACAAAGAATAAATGCTGAAGGTGCTGGGAAGAAATGCATACCCTCAACTTTATGTGGGACGTAACCTGGAAAGAGCCACTAAAGAGAACAGAATAGAGGTGCCTTTAAAAGGTAAACATTGAGCTACCATAGGATCCAGCAGACCTATTCCTGCACCTATAAACTAAGAAGACAGAATTGGAAGGACACAGGTACGCAAATCTGCATTGCATAGTATTCCCATAGCCAAGATATGGAAGTAACCAGAAAGTCCACCGACAGATGGGCGGACAAAGAAGAACTGCTACATGTACAGATGGAATATGAGCTTGTGAAAAAATGAAACAATGCCATTTGCAGCACCATAGATGAGTCTAGAAGTAATCACGCCACTTGGAGTAAGTGAGAAAGCGAAAGACCCATATCCTATCATATCACACATAGGTGTTACCTAAAAAATGATACAAACAAAGATATTTCCACAGAGAAACACTATCATAGCTTCATTAAAAAAACTTATGGTTCACCAAATGGAAAGGTGTGAGGATTGGATACATTACCATATTGAGGTTAACAGAGAGATACAAACACATGTGAAATATATAATCACCAAAGACCTACGCAATACCAAGAGGAGACTACTCAACATTGTGTCATAACCGACATGGGAAAAGGATCCGAAGAAGAATAGATATATGCATATGTGTGAAAGAACCACATCTTGCACACCTAGAACAAAGAAAACATTGTAATCAAGTTTGCTGTGATAAAAAATAAAAATTAAGTTAAAAATACCAACAAGAAGTAATGAGACATAAACCTAAAGGGCTTTTTCCTCGCACATTCCATTCTAATTTACAACCTAGAACACCACTTCCAGTAAGGCTCTGTTGCCCTAGTAACCAGATTTGGTAAAGGAGAAATGCTGCCGCCTTGTGGCCGATTCCCGCAAGAGCAGCTTTTAACCCACAGCTAATGGTCACTTACCATTCACAAGGACTCAGGGCTGTAAAGGACACCTGCCCTAAAAAAGTGTGCTGAGGTAGGGAATGGATAAAAAAAAATTCAAAACACGCAGGATTTTCAAGGTAGTATAAAGAGGTAAGTTTTACTCACTCTCTTTTTAAAGAAAGGAAAATGGATAAAAGTTCCACCTCAGGAAGTATTAGACTCATGCAATCTAATCTACAAAAAGTTTTCAACTCACACCAGTCGACTGACCATTGGCAAAAAGTCTACAAACAATAAATGCTGAAGAGGTTTTAGAGAACTGTGTATCCTCTAGCTGCTGGTGAGATGTAAAAGGGTTAAACGCTAATAATGAGAACAGAAAGGAGCTGCGTTGAAAAGGAAAAACTGAGGTACCATTCAATCCAGCAGGCGCACCAATGGGCCTCTCACCTGAGAAGACCAGAATGAAGAAGACCCGGGTTGCAAAAGCTGCACTGCAGCCTTATTCACAATAGACAAGACAGTGAAGCAACCAAAATGTCCATCAACGGATGAAAGGATAAAGAAGAAGTGGTGGTCCATGTAGACAATGAATACTAGCCATGGAAAACAGTGAAACACTGCTCTTTGAGGCACCATAGATGATCTTGGAGATAATCACAGAACATGAGGTAAGTCGGAAAGCAAAAGTCCTATATCCTATGATATCACTTATAGGCGTTATCTAATAACGGACACAAATGAACATATTTCCACAAAGAAAGTCAATCACAGACTTATTTAAAAAAAAACAACTATGCTTATCTTAAAGGAAAGTTGGGGGGGATGGATAAATGAAGATTAGCGTTACCATATGTATACAAATACATATTATATACATATATCAAAAAGACCGACCCTATAGCAAGGAAGGTTTACGGAACACTCTGTAATAATTTACAGGGGAAGAGGATCTCTACATAAATAGGTATATAGAATATGTAGATGAACCAGAGTGTGTACACCTTGAACAAGCAACATTCTAACCATTACCCCAATTGAAAAAATTAAAACAACGAACTAGGAGTAATGAGACATAAACTTATGGGGGGTTTTCCTGGCACATTCCATCCAAATTTACAACCTAGGCAAACGACTTCCAGAACGGCTCTGCTGCCCTAGTACCCAGATTTGGGAATGGAGAAATGCTGCATCCTTGTGGCCGTTTCCCACAACAGCAGCTTTAAACCCACTGCCAAAGGTCACTAAATATTCACCAATGGCAGTTCTGTAAATGGCACCTGCCCTCCAAAAAATACTGAGGTCGAAAATCGACCAAAAAATTCTAGAGTGCAACCTTCCAAAAAGAAAATTTGAAGAGGTATATTATACTCACACTTTTTTTCTTTTTTCTTTTAACAGAAAAGAAAAAGGCGTGGACAAATGATGAATTGTAGGAATTTTGACAGGCATGTAAACCCAAATTACAAAAACCTATCAGCTCACACCAGTCAGAATGGCCATCAACAAAAATCCTGCAAACAATATATGCTGACGTGATTGTGGAGAAATGCGTCCCCTCGATTCTAAGGGGGACGTCGTAAGAGTCACTAATGAAAGGACAATTGAGGTGCCTTGAAAAGGTAAACGTTGAGCTACCATAGCAGTCAATCAATCATACCCACTGCTGGGTCTATCACCTGAGAAAATGAAAATCAATAATCACAGGCTGGCAATCCTGCACTCCAGCAATATTTACCATAGGCAACACTTGGAAGCAACGGACATGTCCATCAACAGAGGAATGCACCAAGAAGAAGTGGTCCATGTACACAATGGAATATTAGCCATGGAAAACCTTGAAGCACTGCTCTTTGAGGCACCATAGATGAGCCTGGAGATAATCACAAAACATGAAGTAGGTCGGAAAGCCAAAGACCTATAGCCTATATTATCACTTATGGCATTATCTAATAACTGACACAGATGAACATATTTCCAAAGAGAAAGACACTCACAGGCTTAGAAAACAAACTATGCTCATCTAAAAGGAAAGGAGGGGGGAAATTGAGAAATGAAGATTAGTGTTACTATACATATACAAATACATATTATATCCATGTATCAAAAACACCGAACATATAGCAAGGGTGGTCGACGGAACACTGTAATATTTTACATGGGAAGAGGATCTGTACATTCATAGACATACATAATGTACAAATGAACCAGATTGTGTACACCTAGGACAGACAATGTTCTAAACTTTACCCAGATTAAAAAAAAAAAATTTAAAAACCAAGAAGAAGTAATGAGACATAAACTTATGGGGATTTCTCCTGGCAAATTCCATTCTAATTTACAACCTAGGACAATGACTTCCAGAAAGGCTCTGCTGCCCTAGTACCCAGATTGGGGAATGGAGAAATGCTACCTCCTTGTGGCCGTTTCCCACAACAGCAGCTTTGAACCCACTGCAAAAGGTCACTAAATTTTCACCAACTTGCAGTTCTGTAAATGGCACCCGCCCTCCAGAAAATTTCTGCGGTCAAAAATCGACCAAAAAATTCAAAAGAGGGCAACCTTCGAAGAAGACAATTTCAAGAGCTATATTGTACTCACGGCTTTTTCTTTTAAGAGAAAAGACAAAGGCGTAGGAATATGATGAATTTTAAAAATTTTAATGACATGCATACCCATATTACAAAACCTATCAGCTCAGAGCAGTCAGAATGGCCATTAGGAAAAATGCTGCAAAAAATAAATGGTGAAGGGAGTGTGGAGAAATGCGTACCCTCGGTTGTAAGGGGGGGGGCATGTAAAGAGCCACTAATGAAAACACAATGCAGGCGCTTTGAACAGGGAAACATTGAGCTACCAGTCAAACAATCACAACCACTGCTTGGCCTATCACCTGAGAAAATGAGAATCAAAAAGTCACAGGCTGGCAAACCTGTACGCCAGCAAGATTTACCATAGTCAGCACTTGGAAGCAATGAAAATGTCCATCAACCGAGGAATGCACCAAGAAGAAGTGGTCCACGTACACAATGGAATATTACTCTAATAATAAATATAAATTAAATTTAAAAACAAACAAAAGCAAGGAGACATCAACATTTGTGGGTTTATCCGGGCACATTGCACTCTAGTTTATAACCGAAGAACACCACTGGCCGGTAGGTCTGTTTCCCTGGTACCAGCATGGGGAACGTAGAAAGGCTGCCGCTCTCTGGCCGTTACCTGCAAAAGCAGGTTTAAAGCCTGAGCTAATGGTCACTTCATAGGAACAAGTACTGCAGGGCTGTAAATGAAACCTGCCCTCAAAATATCTTGAGGGAGATAATGGCCAAAATATTTCAAATGGTGACACATACTTTAAGAAAACACTTTGAAGAAATAAGCTCTAATCACAGCTGGAAAAATAAAAAGGACATGTCTAAAAGCTCAATTTCAACGCATTATGAGACACATGCAAATTCAACCACAAAGAGGTATCAGCTCACACCACTCAGAATAACCATCAGCAAAAACTACAAAGAATAAATGCTGAAGGTGCTGGGAAGAAATGCATACCCTCAACTTTATGTGGGACGTAACCTGGAAAGAGCCACTAAAGAGAACAGAATAGAGGTGCCTTTAAAAGGTAAACATTGAGCTACCATAGGATCCAGCAGACCTATTCCTGCACCTATAAACTAAGAAGACAGAATTGGAAGGACACAGGTACGCAAATCTGCATTGCATAGTATTCCCATAGCCAAGATATGGAAGTAACCAGAAAGTCCACCGACAGATGGGCGGACAAAGAAGAACTGCTACATGTACAGATGGAATATGAGCTTGTGAAAAAATGAAACAATGCCATTTGCAGCACCATAGATGAGTCTAGAAGTAATCACGCCACTTGGAGTAAGTGAGAAAGCGAAAGACCCATATCCTATCATATCACACATAGGTGTTACCTAAAAAATGATACAAACAAAGATATTTCCACAGAGAAACACTATCATAGCTTCATTAAAAAAACTTATGGTTCACCAAATGGAAAGGTGTGAGGATTGGATATATTACCATATTGAGGTTAACAGAGAGATACAAACACATGTGAAATATATAATCACCAAAGACCTACGCAATACCAAGAGGAGACTACTCAACATTGTGTCATAACCGACATGGGAAAAGGATCCGAAGAAGAATAGATATATGCATATGTGTGAAAGAACCACATCTTGCACACCTAGAACAAAGAAAACATTGTAATCAAGTTTGCTGTGATAAAAAATAAAAATTAAGTTAAAAATACCAACAAGAAGTAATGAGACATAAACCTAAAGGGCTTTTTCCTCGCACATTCCATTCTAATTTACAACCTAGAACACCACTTCCAGTAAGGCTCTGTTGCCCTAGTAACCAGATTTGGTAAAGGAGAAATGCTGCCGCCTTGTGGCCGATTCCCGCAAGAGCAGCTTTTAACCCACAGCTAATGGTCACTTACCATTCACAAGGACTCAGGGCTGTAAAGGACACCTGCCCTAAAAAAGTGTGCTGAGGTAGGGAATGGATAAAAAAAAATTCAAAACACGCAGGATTTTCAAGGTAGTATAAAGAGGTAAGTTTTACTCACTCTCTTTTTAAAGAAAGGAAAATGGATAAAAGTTCCACCTCAGGAAGTATTAGACTCATGCAATCTAATCTACAAAAAGTTTTCAACTCACACCAGTCGACTGACCATTGGCAAAAAGTCTACAAACAATAAATGCTGAAGAGGTTTTAGAGAACTGTGTATCCTCTAGCTGCTGGTGAGATGTAAAAGGGTTAAACGCTAATAATGAGAACAGAAAGGAGCTGCGTTGAAAAGGAAAAACTGAGGTACCATTCAATCCAGCAGGCGCACCAATGGGCCTCTCACCTGAGAAGACCAGAATGAAGAAGACCCGGGTTGCAAAAGCTGCACTGCAGCCTTATTCACAATAGACAAGACAGTGAAGCAACCAAAATGTCCATCAACAAATGAAAGGATAAAGAAGAAGTGGTGGTCCATGTAGACAATGAATACTAGCCATGGAAAACAGTGAAACACTGCTCTTTGAGGCACCATAGATGATCTTGGAGATAATCACAGAACATGAGGTAAGTCGGAAAGCAAAAGTCCTATATCCTATGATATCACTTATAGGCGTTATCTAATAACGGACACAAATGAACATATTTCCACAAAGAAAGTCAATCACAGACTTATATAAAAAAAAAAAACTATGCTTATCTAAAAGGAAAGGTGGGGGGGATGGATAAATGAAGATTAGCGTTACCATATGTATACAAATACATATTATATACATATATCAAAAAGACCGACCCTATAGCAAGGAAGGTTTACAGAACACTCTGTAATAATTTACAGGGGAAGAGGATCTCTACATAAATAGGTATATAGAATATGTAGATGAACCAGAGTGTGTACACCTTGGACAAGCAACATTCTAACCATTACCCCAATTGAAAAAATTAAAACAACGAACTAGGAGTAATGAGACATAAACTTATGGGGGGTTTTCCTGGCACATTCCATCCAAATTTACAACCCAGGCAAACGACTTCCAGAACGGCTCTGCTGCCCTAGTACCCAGATTTGGGAATGGAGAAATGCTGCATCCTTGTGGCCGTTTCCCACAACAGCAGCTTTAAACCCACTGCCAAAGGTCACTAAATATTCACCAATGGCAGTTCTGTAAATGGCACCTGCCCTCCAAAAAATACTGAGGTCGAAAATCGACCAAAAAATTCTAGAGTGCAACCTTCCAAAAAGAAAATTTGAAGAGGTATATTATACTCACACTTTTTTTCTTTTTTCTTTTAACAGAAAAGAAAAAGGCGTGGACAAATGATGAATTGTAGGAATTTTGATAGGCATATAAACCCAAATTACAAAAACCTATCAGCTCACACCAGTCAGAATGGCCATCAACAAAAATCCTGCAAACAATATATGCTGACGTGATTGTGGAGAAATGCGTCCCCTCGATTCTAAGGGGGACGTGGTAAGAGTCACTAATGAAAGGACAATTGAGGTGCCTTGAAAAGGTAAACGTTGAGCTACCATAGCAGTCAATCAATCATACCCACTGCTGGGTCTATCACCTGAGAAAATGAAAATCAATAATCACAGGCTGGCGATCCTGCACTCCAGCAATATTTACCATAGGCAACACTTGGAAGCAACGGACATGTCCATCAACAGAGGAATGCACCAAGAAGAAGTGGTCCATGTACACAATGGAATATTGGCCATGGAAAACCTTGAAGCACTGCTCTTTGAGGCACCATAGATGAGCCTGGAGATAATCACAAAACATGAAGTAGGTCGGAAAGCCAAAGACCTATAGCCTATATTATCACTTATGGCATTATCTAATAACTGACACAGATGAACATATTTCCAAAGAGAAAGACACTCACAGGCTTAGAAAACAAACTATGCTCATCTAAAAGGAAAGGAGGGGGGAAATTGAGAAATGAAGATTAGTGTTACTATACATATACAAATACATATTATATCCATGTATCAAAAACACCGAACATATAGCAAGGGTGGTCGACGGAACACTGTAATATTTTACATGGGAAGAGGATCTGTACATTCATAGACATACATAATGTACAAATGAACCAGATTGTGTACACCTAGGACAGACAATGTTCTAAACTTTACCGAGTTTAAAAAAAAAATTAAAAACCAAGAAGAAGTAATGAGACATAAACTTATGGGGATTTCTCCTGGCAAATTCCATTCTAATTTACAACCTAGGACAATGACTTCCAGAAAGGCTCTGCTGCCCTAGTACCCAGATTGGGGAATGGAGAAATGCTACCTCCTTGTGGCCGTTTCCCACAACAGCAGCTTTGAACCCACTGCAAAAGGTCACTAAATTTTCACCAACTTGCAGTTCTGTAAATGGCACCCGCCCTCCAGAAAATTTCTGCGGTCAAAAATCGACCAAAAAATTCAAAAGAGGGCAACCTTCGAAGAAGACAATTTCAAGAGCTATATTGTACTCACGGCTTTTTCTTTTAAGAGAAAAGACAAAGGCGTAGGAATATGATGAATTTTAAAAATTTTAATGACATGCATACCCATATTACAAAACCTAACAGCCCTGAGCAGTCAGAATGGCCATTAGGAAAAATGCTGCAAAAAATAAATGGTGAAGGGAGTGTGGAGAAATGCGTACCCTCGGTTGTAAGGGGGGGGGCATGTAAAGAGCCACTAATGAAAACACAATGCAGGCGCTTTGAACAGGGAAACATTGAGCTACCAGTCAATCAATCACAACCACTGCTTGGCCTATCACCTGAGAAAATGAGAATCAAAAAGTCACAGGCTGGCAAACCTGTACGCCAGCAAGATTTACCATAGTCAGCACTTGGAAGCAATGAAAATGTCCATCAACCGAGGAATGCACCAAGAAGAAGTGGTCCACGTACACAATGGAATATTACTCTAATAATAAATATAAATTAAATTTAAAAACAAACAAAAGCAAGGAGACATCAACATTTGTGGGTTTATCCGGGCACATTGCACTCTAGTTTATAACCGAAGAACACCACTGGCCGGTAGGTCTGTTTCCCTGGTACCAGCATGGGGAACGTAGAAAGGCTGCCGCTCTCTGGCCGTTACCTGCAAAAGCAGGTTTAAAGCCTGAGCTAATGGTCACTTCATAGGAACAAGTACTGCAGGGCTGTAAATGAAACCTGCCGTCAAAATATCTTGAGGGAGATAATGGCCAAAATATTTCAAATGGTGACACATACTTTAAGAAAACACTTTGAAGAAATAAGCTCTAATCACAGCTGGAAAAATAAAAAGGACATGTCTAAAAGCTCAATTTCAACGCATTATGAGACACATGCAAATTCAACCACAAAGAGGTATCAGCTCACACCACTCAGAATAACCATCAGCAAAAACTACAAAGAATAAATGCTGAAGGTGCTGGGAAGAAATGCATACCCTCAACTTTATGTGGGACGTAACCTGGAAAGAGCCACTAAAGAGAACAGAATAGAGGTGCCTTTAAAAGGTAAACATTGAGCTACCATAGGATCCAGCAGACCTATTCCTGCACCTATAAACTAAGAAGACAGAATTGGAAGGACACAGGTACGCAAATCTGCATTGCATAGTATTCCCATAGCCAAGATATGGAAGTAACCAGAAAGTCCACCGACAGATGGGCGGACAAAGAAGAACTGCTACATGTACAGATGGAATATGAGCTTGTGAAAAAATGAAACAATGCCATTTGCAGCACCATAGATGAGTCTAGAAGTAATCACGCCACTTGGAGTAAGTGAGAAAGCGAAAGACCCATATCCTATCATATCACACATAGGTGTTACCTAAAAAATGATACAAACAAAGATATTTCCACAGAGAAACACTATCATAGCTTCATTAAAAAAACTTATGGTTCACCAAATGGAAAGGTGTGAGGATTGGATACATTACCATATTGAGGTTAACAGAGAGATACAAACACATGTGAAATATATAATCACCAAAGACCTACGCAATACCAAGAGGAGACTACTCAACATTGTGTCATAACCGACATGGGAAAAGGATCCGAAGAAGAATAGATATATGCATATGTGTGAAAGAACCACATCTTGCACACCTAGAACAAAGAAAACATTGTAATCAAGTTTGCTGTGATAAAAAATAAAAATTAAGTTAAAAATACCAACAAGAAGTAATGAGACATAAACCTAAAGGGCTTTTTCCTCGCACATTCCATTCTAATTTACAACCTAGAACACCACTTCCAGTAAGGCTCTGTTGCCCTAGTAACCAGATTTGGTAAAGGAGAAATGCTGCCGCCTTGTGGCCGATTCCCGCAAGAGCAGCTTTTAACCCACAGCTAATGGTCACTTACCATTCACAAGGACTCAGGGCTGTAAAGGACACCTGCCCTAAAAAAGTGTGCTGAGGTAGGGAATGGATAAAAAAAAATTCAAAACACGCAGGATTTTCAAGGTAGTATAAAGAGGTAAGTTTTACTCACTCTCTTTTTAAAGAAAGGAAAATGGATAAAAGTTCCACCTCAGGAAGTATTAGACTCATGCAATCTAATCTACAAAAAGTTTTCAACTCACACCAGTCGACTGACCATTGGCAAAAAGTCTACAAACAATAAATGCTGAAGAGGTTTTAGAGAACTGTGTATCCTCTAGCTGCTGGTGAGATGTAAAAGGGTTAAACGCTAATAATGAGAACAGAAAGGAGCTGCGTTGAAAAGGAAAAACTGAGGTACCATTCAATCCAGCAGGCGCACCAATGGGCCTCTCACCTGAGAAGACCAGAATGAAGAAGACCCGGGTTGCAAAAGCTGCACTGCAGCCTTATTCACAATAGACAAGACAGTGAAGCAACCAAAATGTCCATCAACGGATAAAAGGATAAAGAAGAAGTGGTGGTCCATGTAGACAATGAATACTAGCCATGGAAAACAGTGAAACACTGCTCTTTGAGGCACCATAGATGATCTTGGAGATAATCACAGAACATGAGGTAAGTCGGAAAGCAAAAGTCCTATATCCTATGATATCACTTATAGGCGTTATCTAATAACGGACACAAATGAACATATTTCCACAAAGAAAGTCAATCACAGACTTATATAAAAAAAAAACTATGCTTATCTAAAAGGAAAGGTGGGGGGGATGGATAAATGAAGATTAGCGTTACCATATGTATACAAATACATATTATATACATATATCAAAAAGACCGACCCTATAGCAAGGAAGGTTTACAGAACACTCTGTAATAATTTACAGGGGAAGAGGATCTCTACATAAATAGGTATATAGAATATGTAGATGAACCAGAGTGTGTACACCTTGGACAAGCAACATTCTAACCATTACCCCAATTGAAAAAATTAAAACAACGAACTAGGAGTAATGAGACATAAACTTATGGGGGGTTTTCCTGGCACATTCCATCCAAATTTACAACCCAGGCAAACGACTTCCAGAACGGCTCTGCTGCCCTAGTACCCAGATTTGGGAATGGAGAAATGCTGCATCCTTGTGGCCGTTTCCCACAACAGCAGCTTTAAACCCACTGCCAAAGGTCACTAAATATTCACCAATGGCAGTTCTGTAAATGGCACCTGCCCTCCAAAAAATACTGAGGTCGAAAATCGACCAAAAAATTCTAGAGTGCAACCTTCCAAAAAGAAAATTTGAAGAGGTATATTATACTCACACTTTTTTTCTTTTTTCTTTTAACAGAAAAGAAAAAGGCGTGGACAAATGATGAATTGTAGGAATTTTGACAGGCATGTAAACCCAAATTACAAAAACCTATCAGCTCACACCAGTCAGAATGGCCATCAACAAAAATCCTGCAAACAATATATGCTGACGTGATTGTGGAGAAATGCGTCCCCTCGATTCTAAGGGGGACGTGGTAAGAGTCACTAATGAAAGGACAATTGAGGTGCCTTGAAAAGGTAACCGTTGAGCTACCATAGCAGTCAATCAATCATACCCACTGCTGGGTCTATCACCTGAGAAAATGAAAATCAATAATCACAGGCTGGCGATCCTGCACTCCAGCAATATTTACCATAGGCAACACTTGGAAGCAACGGACATGTCCATCAACAGAGGAATGCACCAAGAAGAAGTGGTCCATGTACACAATGGAATATTAGCCATGGAAAACCTTGAAGCACTGCTCTTTGAGGCACCATAGATGAGCCTGGAGATAATCACAAAACATGAAGTAGGTCGGAAAGCCAAAGACCTATATCCTATATTATCACTTATGGCATTATCTAATAACTGACACAGATGAACATATTTCCAAAGAGAAAGACACTCACAGGCTTAGAAAACAAACTATGCTCATCTAAAAGGAAAGGAGGGGGGAAATTGAGAAATGAAGATTAGTGTTACTATACATATACAAATACATATTATATCCATGTATCAAAAACACCGAACATATAGCAAGGGAGGTCGACGGAACACTGTAATATTTTACATGGGAAGAGGATCTGTACATTCATAGACATGCATAATGTACAAATGAACCAGATTGTGTACACCTAGGACAGACAATGTTCTAAACTTTACCCAGATTAAAAAAAAAAAATTTAAAAACCAAGAAGAAGTAATGAGACATAAACTTATGGGGATTTCTCCTGGCAAATTCCATTCTAATTTACAACCTAGGACAATGACTTCCAGAAAGGCTCTGCTGCCCTAGTACCCAGATTGGGGAATGGAGAAATGCTACCTCCTTGAGGCCGTTTCCCACAACAGCAGCTTTGAACCCACTGCAAAAGGTCACTAAATTTTCACCAACTTGCAGTTCTGTAAATGGCACCCGCCCTCCAGAAAATTTCTGCGGTCAAAAATCGACCAAAAAATTCAAAAGAGGGCAACCTTCGAAGAAGACAATTTCAAGAGCTATATTGTACTCACGGCTTTTTCTTTTAAGAGAAAAGACAAAGGCGTAGGAATATGATGAATTTTAAAAATTTTAATGACATGCATACCCATATTACAAAACCTAACAGCCCTGAGCAGTCAGAATGGCCATTAGGAAAAATGCTGCAAAAAATAAATGGTGAAGGGAGTGTGGAGAAATGCGTACCCTCGGTTGTAAGGGGGGGGGCATGTAAAGAGCCACTAATGAAAACACAATGCAGGCGCTTTGAACAGGGAAACATTGAGCTACCAGTCAATCAATCACAACCACTGCTTGGCCTATCACCTGAGAAAATGAGAATCAAAAAGTCACAGGCTGGCAAACCTGTACGCCAGCAAGATTTACCATAGTCAGCACTTGGAAGCAATGAAAATGTCCATCAACCGAGGAATGCACCAAGAAGAAGTGGTCCACGTACACAATGGAATATTACTCTAATAATAAATATAAATTAAATTTAAAAACAAACAAAAGCAAGGAGACATCAACATTTGTGGGTTTATCCGGGCACATTGCACTCTAGTTTATAACCGAAGAACACCACTGGCCGGTAGGTCTGTTTCCCTGGTACCAGCATGGGGAACGTAGAAAGGCTGCCGCTCTCTGGCCGTTACCTGCAAAAGCAGGTTTAAAGCCTGAGCTAATGGTCACTTCATAGGAA
Organism: Eschrichtius robustus; assembly: GCF_028021215.1. Taxonomy (NCBI): domain Eukaryota; kingdom Metazoa; phylum Chordata; class Mammalia; order Artiodactyla; family Eschrichtiidae; genus Eschrichtius; species Eschrichtius robustus. The sequence continues at coordinate 25,973,233 of NC_090830.1, read as the reverse complement.
CAAGTACTGCAGGGCTGTAAATGAAACCTGCCGTCAAAATATCTTGAGGGAGATAATGGCCAAAATATTTCAAATGGTGACACATACTTTAAGAAAACACTTTGAAGAAATAAGCTCTAATCACAGCTGGAAAAATAAAAAGGACATGTCTAAAAGCTCAATTTCAACGCATTATGAGACACATGCAAATTCAACCACAAAGAGGTATCAGCTCACACCACTCAGAATAACCATCAGCAAAAACTACAAAGAATAAATGCTGAAGGTGCTGGGAAGAAATGCATACCCTCAACTTTATGTGGGACGTAACCTGGAAAGAGCCACTAAAGAGAACAGAATAGAGGTGCCTTTAAAAGGTAAACATTGAGCTACCATAGGATCCAGCAGACCTATTCCTGCACCTATAAACTAAGAAGACAGAATTGGAAGGACACAGGTACGCAAATCTGCATTGCATAGTATTCCCATAGCCAAGATATGGAAGTAACCAGAAAGTCCACCGACAGATGGGCGGACAAAGAAGAACTGCTACATGTACAGATGGAATATGAGCTTGTGAAAAAATGAAACAATGCCATTTGCAGCACCATAGATGAGTCTAGAAGTAATCACGCCACTTGGAGTAAGTGAGAAAGCGAAAGACCCATATCCTATCATATCACACATAGGTGTTACCTAAAAAATGATACAAACAAAGATATTTCCACAGAGAAACACTATCATAGCTTCATTAAAAAAACTTATGGTTCACCAAATGGAAAGGTGTGAGGATTGGATACATTACCATATTGAGGTTAACAGAGAGATACAAACACATGTGAAATATATAATCACCAAAGACCTACGCAATACCAAGAGGAGACTACTCAACATTGTGTCATAACCGACATGGGAAAAGGATCCGAAGAAGAATAGATATATGCATATGTGTGAAAGAACCACATCTTGCACACCTAGAACAAAGAAAACATTGTAATCAAGTTTGCTGTGATAAAAAATAAAAATTAAGTTAAAAATACCAACAAGAAGTAATGAGACATAAACCTAAAGGGCTTTTTCCTCGCACATTCCATTCTAATTTACAACCTAGAACACCACTTCCAGTAAGGCTCTGTTGCCCTAGTAACCAGATTTGGTAAAGGAGAAATGCTGCCGCCTTGTGGCCGATTCCCGCAAGAGCAGCTTTTAACCCACAGCTAATGGTCACTTACCATTCACAAGGACTCAGGGCTGTAAAGGACACCTGCCCTAAAAAAGTGTGCTGAGGTAGGGAATGGATAAAAAAAAATTCAAAACACGCAGGATTTTCAAGGTAGTATAAAGAGGTAAGTTTTACTCACTCTCTTTTTAAAGAAAGGAAAATGGATAAAAGTTCCACCTCAGGAAGTATTAGACTCATGCAATCTAATCTACAAAAAGTTTTCAACTCACACCAGTCGACTGACCATTGGCAAAAAGTCTACAAACAATAAATGCTGAAGAGGTTTTAGAGAACTGTGTATCCTCTAGCTGCTGGTGAGATGTAAAAGGGTTAAACGCTAATAATGAGAACAGAAAGGAGCTGCGTTGAAAAGGAAAAACTGAGGTACCATTCAATCCAGCAGGCGCACCAATGGGCCTCTCACCTGAGAAGACCAGAATGAAGAAGACCCGGGTTGCAAAAGCTGCACTGCAGCCTTATTCACAATAGACAAGACAGTGAAGCAACCAAAATGTCCATCAACGGATAAAAGGATAAAGAAGAAGTGGTGGTCCATGTAGACAATGAATACTAGCCATGGAAAACAGTGAAACACTGCTCTTTGAGGCACCATAGATGATCTTGGAGATAATCACAGAACATGAGGTAAGTCGGAAAGCAAAAGTCCTATATCCTATGATATCACTTATAGGCGTTATCTAATAACGGACACAAATGAACATATTTCCACAAAGAAAGTCAATCACAGACTTATATAAAAAAAAAACTATGCTTATCTAAAAGGAAAGGTGGGGGGGATGGATAAATGAAGATTAGCGTTACCATATGTATACAAATACATATTATATACATATATCAAAAAGACCGACCCTATAGCAAGGAAGGTTTACAGAACACTCTGTAATAATTTACAGGGGAAGAGGATCTCTACATAAATAGGTATATAGAATATGTAGATGAACCAGAGTGTGTACACCTTGGACAAGCAACATTCTAACCATTACCCCAATTGAAAAAATTAAAACAACGAACTAGGAGTAATGAGACATAAACTTATGGGGGGTTTTCCTGGCACATTCCATCCAAATTTACAACCCAGGCAAACGACTTCCAGAACGGCTCTGCTGCCCTAGTACCCAGATTTGGGAATGGAGAAATGCTGCATCCTTGTGGCCGTTTCCCACAACAGCAGCTTTAAACCCACTGCCAAAGGTCACTAAATATTCACCAATGGCAGTTCTGTAAATGGCACCTGCCCTCCAAAAAATACTGAGGTCGAAAATCGACCAAAAAATTCTAGAGTGCAACCTTCCAAAAAGAAAATTTGAAGAGGTATATTATACTCACACTTTTTTTCTTTTTTCTTTTAACAGAAAAGAAAAAGGCGTGGACAAATGATGAATTGTAGGAATTTTGACAGGCATGTAAACCCAAATTACAAAAACCTATCAGCTCACACCAGTCAGAATGGCCATCAACAAAAATCCTGCAAACAATATATGCTGACGTGATTGTGGAGAAATGCGTCCCCTCGATTCTAAGGGGGACGTGGTAAGAGTCACTAATGAAAGGACAATTGAGGTGCCTTGAAAAGGTAACCGTTGAGCTACCATAGCAGTCAATCAATCATACCCACTGCTGGGTCTATCACCTGAGAAAATGAAAATCAATAATCACAGGCTGGCGATCCTGCACTCCAGCAATATTTACCATAGGCAACACTTGGAAGCAACGGACATGTCCATCAACAGAGGAATGCACCAAGAAGAAGTGGTCCATGTACACAATGGAATATTAGCCATGGAAAACCTTGAAGCACTGCTCTTTGAGGCACCATAGATGAGCCTGGAGATAATCACAAAACATGAAGTAGGTCGGAAAGCCAAAGACCTATAGCCTATATTATCACTTATGGCATTATCTAATAACTGACACAGATGAACATATTTCCAAAGAGAAAGACACTCACAGGCTTAGAAAACAAACTATGCTCATCTAAAAGGAAAGGAGGGGGGAAATTGAGAAATGAAGATTAGTGTTACTATACATATACAAATACATATTATATCCATGTATCAAAAACACCGAACATATAGCAAGGGAGGTCGACGGAACACTGTAATATTTTACATGGGAAGAGGATCTGTACATTCATAGACATGCATAATGTACAAATGAACCAGATTGTGTACACCTAGGACAGACAATGTTCTAAACTTTACCCAGATTAAAAAAAAAAAAATTTAAAAACCAAGAAGAAGTAATGAGACATAAACTTATGGGGATTTCTCCTGGCAAATTCCATTCTAATTTACAACCTAGGACAATGACTTCCAGAAAGGCTCTGCTGCCCTAGTACCCAGATTGGGGAATGGAGAAATGCTACCTCCTTGAGGCCGTTTCCCACAACAGCAGCTTTGAACCCACTGCAAAAGGTCACTAAATTTTCACCAACTTGCAGTTCTGTAAATGGCACCCGCCCTCCAGAAAATTTCTGCGGTCAAAAATCGACCAAAAAATTCAAAAGAGGGCAACCTTCGAAGAAGACAATTTCAAGAGCTATATTGTACTCACGGCTTTTTCTTTTAAGAGAAAAGACAAAGGCGTAGGAATATGATGAATTTTAAAAATTTTAATGACATGCATACCCATATTACAAAACCTAACAGCCCTGAGCAGTCAGAATGGCCATTAGGAAAAATGCTGCAAAAAATAAATGGTGAAGGGAGTGTGGAGAAATGCGTACCCTCGGTTGTAAGGGGGGGGACATGTAAAGAGCCACTAATGAAAACACAATGCAGGCGCTTTGAACAGGGAAACATTGAGCTACCAGTCAATCAATCACAACCACTGCTTGGCCTATCACCTGAGAAAATGAGAATCAAAAAGTCACAGGCTGGCAAACCTGTACGCCAGCAAGATTTACCATAGTCAGCACTTGGAAGCAATGAAAATGTCCATCAACCGAGGAATGCACCAAGAAGAAGTGGTCCACGTACACAATGGAATATTACTCTAATAATAAATATAAATTAAATTTAAAAACAAACAAAAGCAAGGAGACATCAACATTTGTGGGTTTATCCGGGCACATTGCACTCTAGTTTATAACCGAAGAACACCACTGGCCGGTAGGTCTGTTTCCCTGGTACCAGCATGGGGAACGTAGAAAGGCTGCCGCTCTCTGGCCGTTACCTGCAAAAGCAGGTTTAAAGCCTGAGCTAATGGTCACTTCATAGGAACAAGTACTGCAGGGCTGTAAATGAAACCTGCCGTCAAAATATCTTGAGGGAGATAATGGCCAAAATATTTCAAATGGTGACACATACTTTAAGAAAACACTTTGAAGAAATAAGCTCTAATCACAGCTGGAAAAATAAAAAGGACATGTCTAAAAGCTCAATTTCAACGCATTATGAGACACATGCAAATTCAACCACAAAGAGGTATCAGCTCACACCACTCAGAATAACCATCAGCAAAAACTACAAAGAATAAATGCTGAAGGTGCTGGGAAGAAATGCATACCCTCAACTTTATGTGGGACGTAACCTGGAAAGAGCCACTAAAGAGAACAGAATAGAGGTGCCTTTAAAAGGTAAACATTGAGCTACCATAGGATCCAGCAGACCTATTCCTGCACCTATAAACTAAGAAGACAGAATTGGAAGGACACAGGTACGCAAATCTGCATTGCATAGTATTCCCATAGCCAAGATATGGAAGTAACCAGAAAGTCCACTGACAGATGGGCGGACAAAGAAGAACTGCTACATGTACAGATGGAATATGAGCTTGTGAAAAAATGAAACAATGCCATTTGCAGCACCATAGATGAGTCTAGAAGTAATCACGCCACTTGGAGTAAGTGAGAAAGCGAAAGACCCATATCCTATCATATCACATATAGGTGTTACCTAAAAATGATACAAACAAAGATATTTCCACAGAGAAACACTATCATAGCTTCATTAAAAAAACTTATGGTTCACCAAATGGAAAGGTGTGAGGATTGGATACATTACCATATTGAGGTTAACAGAGAGATACAAACACATGTGAAATATATAATCACCAAAGACCTACGCAATACCAAGAGGAGACTACTCAACATTGTGTCATAACCGACATGGGAAAAGGATCCGAAGAAGAATAGATATATGCATATGTGTGAAAGAACCACATCTTGCACACCTAGAACAAAGAAAACATTGTAATCAAGTTTGCTGTGATAAAAAATAAAAATTAAGTTAAAAATACCAACAAGAAGTAATGAGACATAAACCTAAAGGGCTTTTTCCTCGCACATTCCATTCTAATTTACAACCTAGAACACCACTTCCAGTAAGGCTCTGTTGCCCTAGTAACCAGATTTGGTAAAGGAGAAATGCTGCCGCCTTGTGGCCGATTCCCGCAAGAGCAGCTTTTAACCCACAGCTAATGGTCACTTACCATTCACAAGGACTCAGGGCTGTAAAGGACACCTGCCCTAAAAAAGTGTGCTGAGGTAGGGAATGGATAAAAAAAAATTCAAAACACGCAGGATTTTCAAGGTAGTATAAAGAGGTAAGTTTTACTCACTCTCTTTTTAAAGAAAGGAAAATGGATAAAAGTTCCACCTCAGGAAGTATTAGACTCATGCAATCTAATCTACAAAAAGTTTTCAACTCACACCAGTCGACTGACCATTGGCAAAAAGTCTACAAACAATAAATGCTGAAGAGGTTTTAGAGAACTGTGTATCCTCTAGCTGCTGGTGAGATGTAAAAGGGTTAAACGCTAATAATGAGAACAGAAAGGAGCTGCGTTGAAAAGGAAAAACTGAGGTACCATTCAATCCAGCAGGCGCACCAATGGGCCTCTCACCTGAGAAGACCAGAATGAAGAAGACCCGGGTTGCAAAAGCTGCACTGCAGCCTTATTCACAATAGACAAGACAGTGAAGCAACCAAAATGTCCATCAACAAATGAAAGGATAAAGAAGAAGTGGTGGTCCATGTAGACAATGAATACTAGCCATGGAAAACAGTGAAACACTGCTCTTTGAGGCACCATAGATGATCTTGGAGATAATCACAGAACATGAGGTAAGTCGGAAAGCAAAAGTCCTATATCCTATGATATCACTTATAGGCGTTATCTAATAACGGACACAAATGAACATATTTCCACAAAGAAAGTCAATCACAGACTTATTTAAAAAAAAAAACTATGCTTATCTAAAAGGAAAGGTGGGGGGGATGGATAAATGAAGATTAGCGTTACCATATGTATACAAATACATATTATATACATATATCAAAAAGACCGACCCTATAGCAAGGAAGGTTTACAGAACACTCTGTAATAATTTACAGGGGAAGAGGATCTCTACATAAATAGGTATATAGAATATGTAGATGAACCAGAGTGTGTACACCTTGGACAAGCAACATTCTAACCATTACCCCAATTGAAAAAATTAAAACAACGAACTAGGAGTAATGAGACATAAACTTATGGGGGGTTTTCCTGGCACATTCCATCCAAATTTACAACCTAGGCAAACGACTTCCAGAACGGCTCTGCTGCCCTAGTACCCAGATTTGGGAATGGAGAAATGCTGCATCCTTGTGGCCGTTTCCCACAACAGCAGCTTTAAACCCACTGCCAAAGGTCACTAAATATTCACCAATGGCAGTTCTGTAAATGGCACCTGCCCTCCAAAAAATACTGAGGTCGAAAATCGACCAAAAAATTCTAGAGTGCAACCTTCCAAAAAGAAAATTTGAAGAGGTATATTATACTCACACTTTTTTTCTTTTTTCTTTTAACAGAAAAGAAAAAGGCGTGGACAAATGATGAATTGTAGGAATTTTGACAGGCATGTAAACCCAAATTACAAAAACCTATCAGCTCACACCAGTCAGAATGGCCATCAACAAAAATCCTGCAAACAATATATGCTGACGTGATTGTGGAGAAATGCGTCCCCTCGATTCTAAGGGGGACGTGGTAAGAGTCACTAATGAAAGGACAATTGAGGTGCCTTGAAAAGGTAAACGTTGAGCTACCATAGCAGTCAATCAATCATACCCACTGCTGGGTCTATCACCTGAGAAAATGAAAATCAATAATCACAGGCTGGCAATCCTGCACTCCAGCAATATTTACCATAGGCAACACTTGGAAGCAACGGACATGTCCATCAACAGAGGAATGCACCAAGAAGAAGTGGTCCATGTACACAATGGAATATTAGCCATGGAAAACCTTGAAGCACTGCTCTTTGAGGCACCATAGATGAGCCTGGAGATAATCACAAAACATGAAGTAGGTCGGAAAGCCAAAGACCTATAGCCTATATTATCACTTATGGCATTATCTAATAACTGACACAGATGAACATATTTCCAAAGAGAAAGACACTCACAGGCTTAGAAAACAAACTATGCTCATCTAAAAGGAAAGGAGGGGGGAAATTGAGAAATGAAGATTAGTGTTACTATACATATACAAATACATATTATATCCATGTATCAAAAACACCGAACATATAGCAAGGGAGGTCGACGGAACACTGTAATATTTTACATGGGAAGAGGATCTGTACATTCATAGACATACATAATGTACAAATGAACCAGATTGTGTACACCTAGGACAGACAATGTTCTAAACTTTACCCAGATTAAAAAAAAAATTAAAAACCAAGAAGAAGTAATGAGACATAAACTTATGGGGATTTCTCCTGGCAAATTCCATTCTAATTTACAACCTAGGACAATGACTTCCAGAAAGGCTCTGCTGCCCTAGTACCCAGATTGGGGAATGGAGAAATGCTACCTCCTTGTGGCCGTTTCCCACAACAGCAGCTTTGAACCCACTGCAAAAGGTCACTAAATTTTCACCAACTTGCAGTTCTGTAAATGGCACCCGCCCTCCAGAAAATTTCTGCGGTCAAAAATCGACCAAAAAATTCAAAAGAGGGCAACCTTCGAAGAAGACAATTTCAAGAGCTATATTGTACTCACGGCTTTTTCTTTTAAGAGAAAAGACAAAGGCGTAGGAATATGATGAATTTTAAAAATTTTAATGACATGCATACCCATATTACAAAACCTAACAGCCCTGAGCAGTCAGAATGGCCATTAGGAAAAATGCTGCAAAAAATAAATGGTGAAGGGAGTGTGGAGAAATGCGTACCCTCGGTTGTAAGGGGGGGGGCATGTAAAGAGCCACTAATGAAAACACAATGCAGGCGCTTTGAACAGGGAAACATTGAGCTACCAGTCAATCAATCACAACCACTGCTTGGCCTATCACCTGAGAAAATGAGAATCAAAAAGTCACAGGCTGGCAAACCTGTACGCCAGCAAGATTTACCATAGTCAGCACTTGGAAGCAATGAAAATGTCCATCAACCGAGGAATGCACCAAGAAGAAGTGGTCCACGTACACAATGGAATATTACTCTAATAATAAATATAAATTAAATTTAAAAACAAACAAAAGCAAGGAGACATCAACATTTGTGGGTTTATCCGGGCACATTGCACTCTAGTTTATAACCGAAGAACACCACTGGCCGGTAGGTCTGTTTCCCTGGTACCAGCATGGGGAACGTAGAAAGGCTGCCGCTCTCTGGCCGTTACCTGCAAAAGCAGGTTTAAAGCCTGAGCTAATGGTCACTTCATAGGAACAAGTACTGCAGGGCTGTAAATGAAACCTGCCGTCAAAATATCTTGAGGGAGATAATGGCCAAAATATTTCAAATGGTGACACATACTTTAAGAAAACACTTTGAAGAAATAAGCTCTAATCACAGCTGGAAAAATAAAAAGGACATGTCTAAAAGCTCAATTTCAACGCATTATGAGACACATGCAAATTCAACCACAAAGAGGTATCAGCTCACACCACTCAGAATAACCATCAGCAAAAACTACAAAGAATAAATGCTGAAGGTGCTGGGAAGAAATGCATACCCTCAACTTTATGTGGGACGTAACCTGGAAAGAGCCACTAAAGAGAACAGAATAGAGGTGCCTTTAAAAGGTAAACATTGAGCTACCATAGGATCCAGCAGACCTATTCCTGGACCTATAAACTAAGAAGACAGAATTGGAAGGACACAGGTACGCAAATCTGCATTGCATAGTATTCCCATAGCCAAGATATGGAAGTAACCAGAAAGTCCACCGACAGATGGGCGGACAAAGAAGAACTGCTACATGTACAGATGGAATATGAGCTTGTGAAAAAATGAAACAATGCCATTTGCAGCACCATAGATGAGTCTAGAAGTAATCACGCCACTTGGAGTAAGTGAGAAAGCGAAAGACCCATATCCTATCATATCACACATAGGTGTTACCTAAAAAATGATACAAACAAAGATATTTCCACAGAGAAACACTATCATAGCTTCATTAAAAAAACTTATGGTTCACCAAATGGAAAGGTGTGAGGATTGGATACATTACCATATTGAGGTTAACAGAGAGATACAAACACATGTGAAATATATAATCACCAAAGACCTACGCAATACCAAGAGGAGACTACTCAACATTGTGTCATAACCGACATGGGAAAAGGATCCGAAGAAGAATAGATATATGCATATGTGTGAAAGAACCACATCTTGCACACCTAGAACAAAGAAAACATTGTAATCAAGTTTGCTGTGATAAAAAATAAAAATTAAGTTAAAAATACCAACAAGAAGTAATGAGACATAAACCTAAAGGGCTTTTTCCTCGCACATTCCATTCTAATTTACAACCTAGAACACCACTTCCAGTAAGGCTCTGTTGCCCTAGTAACCAGATTTGGTAAAGGAGAAATGCTGCCGCCTTGTGGCCGATTCCCGCAAGAGCAGCTTTTAACCCACAGCTAATGGTCACTTACCATTCACAAGGACTCAGGGCTGTAAAGGACACCTGCCCTAAAAAAGTGTGCTGAGGTAGGGAATGGATAAAAAAAAATTCAAAACACGCAGGATTTTCAAGGTAGTATAAAGAGGTAAGTTTTACTCACTCTCTTTTTAAAGAAAGGAAAATGGATAAAAGTTCCACCTCAGGAAGTATTAGACTCATGCAATCTAATCTACAAAAAGTTTTCAACTCACACCAGTCGACTGACCATTGGCAAAAAGTCTACAAACAATAAATGCTGAAGAGGTTTTAGAGAACTGTGTATCCTCTAGCTGCTGGTGAGATGTAAAAGGGTTAAACGCTAATAATGAGAACAGAAAGGAGCTGCGTTGAAAAGGAAAAACTGAGGTACCATTCAATCCAGCAGGCGCACCAATGGGCCTCTCACCTGAGAAGACCAGAATGAAGAAGACCCGGGTTGCAAAAGCTGCACTGCAGCCTTATTCACAATAGACAAGACAGTGAAGCAACCAAAATGTCCATCAACGGATAAAAGGATAAAGAAGTGGTGGTCCATGTAGACAATGAATACTAGCCATGGAAAACAGTGAAACACTGCTCTTTGAGGCACCATAGATGATCTTGGAGATAATCACAGAACATGAGGTAAGTCGGAAAGCAAAAGTCCTATATCCTATGATATCACTTATAGGCGTTATCTAATAACGGACACAAATGAACATATTTCCACAAAGAAAGTCAATCACAGACTTATATAAAAAAAAAAACTATGCTTATCTAAAAGGAAAGGTGGGGGGGATGGATAAATGAAGATTAGCGTTACCATATGTATACAAATACATATTATATACATATATCAAAAAGACCGACCCTATAGCAAGGAAGGTTTACAGAACACTCTGTAATAATTTACAGGGGAAGAGGATCTCTACATAAATAGGTATATAGAATATGTAGATGAACCAGAGTGTGTACACCTTGGACAAGCAACATTCTAACCATTACCCCAATTGAAAAAATTAAAACAACGAACTAGGAGTAATGAGACATAAACTTATGGGGGGTTTTCCTGGCACATTCCATCCAAATTTACAACCCAGGCAAACGACTTCCAGAACGGCTCTGCTGCCCTAGTACCCAGATTTGGGAATGGAGAAATGCTGCATCCTTGTGGCCGTTTCCCACAACAGCAGCTTTAAACCCACTGCCAAAGGTCACTAAATATTCACCAATGGCAGTTCTGTAAATGGCACCTGCCCTCCAAAAAATACTGAGGTCGAAAATCGACCAAAAAATTCTAGAGTGCAACCTTCCAAAAAGAAAATTTGAAGAGGTATATTATACTCACACTTTTTTTCTTTTTTCTTTTAACAGAAAAGAAAAAGGCGTGGACAAATGATGAATTGTAGGAATTTTGACAGGCATGTAAACCCAAATTACAAAAACCTATCAGCTCACACCAGTCAGAATGGCCATCAACAAAAATCCTGCAAACAATATATGCTGACGTGATTGTGGAGAAATGCGTCCCCTCGATTCTAAGGGGGACGTGGTAAGAGTCACTAATGAAAGGACAATTGAGGTGCCTTGAAAAGGTAAACGTTGAGCTACCATAGCAGTCAATCAATCATACCCACTGCTGGGTCTATCACCTGAGAAAATGAAAATCAATAATCACAGGCTGGCAATCCTGCACTCCAGCAATATTTACCATAGGCAACACTTGGAAGCAACGGACATGTCCATCAACAGAGGAATGCACCAAGAAGAAGTGGTCCATGTACACAATGGAATATTAGCCATGGAAAACCTTGAAGCACTGCTCTTTGAGGCACCATAGATGAGCCTGGAGATAATCACAAAACATGAAGTAGGTCGGAAAGCCAAAGACCTATAGCCTATATTATCACTTATGGCATTATCTAATAACTGACACAGATGAACATATTTCCAAAGAGAAAGACACTCACAGGCTTAGAAAACAAACTATGCTCATCTAAAAGGAAAGGAGGGGGGAAATTGAGAAATGAAGATTAGTGTTACTATACATATACAAATACATATTATATCCATGTATCAAAAAGACCGAACATATAGCAAGGGAGGTCGACGGAACACTGTAATATTTTACATGGGAAGAGGATCTGTACATTCATAGACATGCATAATGTACAAATGAACCAGATTGTGTACACCTAGGACAGACAATGTTCTAAACTTTACCCAGATTAAAAAAAAAATTTAAAAACCAAGAAGAAGTAATGAGACATAAACTTATGGGGATTTCTCCTGGCAAATTCCATTCTAATTTACAACCTAGGACAATGACTTCCAGAAAGGCTCTGCTGCCCTAGTACCCAGATTGGGGAATGGAGAAATGCTACCTCCTTGAGGCCGTTTCCCACAACAGCAGCTTTGAACCCACTGCAAAAGGTCACTAAATTTTCACCAACTTGCAGTTCTGTAAATGGCACCCGCCCTCCAGAAAATTTCTGCGGTCAAAAATCGACCAAAAAATTCAAAAGAGGGCAACCTTCGAAGAAGACAATTTCAAGAGCTATATTGTACTCACGGTTTTTTCTTTTAAGAGAAAAGACAAAGGCGTAGGAATATGATGAATTTTAAAAATTTTAATGACATGCATACCCATATTACAAAACCTATCAGCTCAGAGCAGTCAGAATGGCCATTAGGAAAAATGCTGCAAAAAATAAATGGTGAAGGGAGTGTGGAGAAATGCGTACCCTCGGTTGTAAGGGGGGGGGCATGTAAAGAGCCACTAATGAAAACACAATGTAGGCGCTTTGAACAGGGAAACATTGAGCTACCAGTCAATCAATCACAACCACTGCTTGGCCTATCACCTGAGAAAATGAGAATCAAAAAGTCACAGGCTGGCCAACCTGTACGCCAGCAAGATTTACCATAGTCAGTACTTGGAAGCAATGAAAATGTCCATCAACCGAGGAATGCACCAAGAAGAAGTGGTCCACGTACACAGTGGAATATTACTCTAATAATAAATATAAATTAAATTTAAAAACAAACAAAAGCAAGGAGACATCAACATTTGTGGGTTTATCCGGGCACATTGCACTCTAGTTTATAACCGAAGAACACCACTGGCCGGTAGGTCTGTTTCCCTGGTACCAGCATGGGGAACGTAGAAAGGCTGCCGCTCTCTGGCCGTTACCTGCAAAAGCAGGTTTAAAGCCTGAGCTAATGGTCACTTCCTATGAACAAGTACTGCAGGGCTGTAAATGAAACCTGCCCTCAAAATATCTTGAGGGAGATAATGGCCAAAATATTTCAAATGGTGACACATACTTTAAGAAAACACTTTGAAGAAATAAGCTCTAATCACAGCTGGAAAAATAAAAAGGACATGTCTAAAAGCTCAATTTCAACACATTATGAGACACATGCAAATTCAACCACAAAGAGGTATCAGCTCACACCACTCAGAATAACCATCAGCAAAAACTACAAAGAATAAATGCTGAAGGTGCTGGGAAGAAATGCATACCCTCAACTTTATGTGGGACGTAACCTGGAAAGAGCCACTAAAGAGAACAGAATAGAGGTGCCTTTAAAAGGTAAACATTGAGCTACCATAGGATCCAGCAGACCTATTCCTGGACCTATAAACTAAGAAGACAGAATTGGAAGGACACAGGTACGCAAATCTGCATTGCATAGTATTCCCATAGCCAAGATATGGAAGTAACCAGAAAGTCCACCGACAGATGGGCGGACAAAGAAGAACTGCTACATGTACAGATGGAATATGAGCTTGTGAAAAAATGAAACAATGCCATTTGCAGCACCATAGATGAGTCTAGAAGTAATCACGCCACTTGGAGTAAGTGAGAAAGCGAAAGACCCATATCCTATCATATCACATATAGCTGTTACCTAAAAAATGATACAAACAAAGATATATCCACAGAGAAACACTATCATAGCTTCATTAAAAAAACTTATGGTTCACCAAATGGAAAGGTGTGAGGATTGGATACATTACCATATTGAGGTTAACAGAGAGATACAAACACATGTGAAATATATAATCACCAAAGACCTACGCAATACCAAGAGGAGACTACTCAACATTGTGTCATAACCGACATGGGAAAAGGATCCGAAGAAGAATAGATATATGCATATGTGTGAAAGAACCACATCTTGCACACCTAGAACAAAGAAAACATTGTAATCAAGTTTGCTGTGATAAAAAATAAAAATTAAGTTAAAAATACCAACAAGAAGTAATGAGACATAAACTTAAAGGGCTTTTTCCTCGCACATTCCATTCTAATTTACAACCTAGAACACCACTTCCAGTAAGGCTCTGTTGCCCTAGTAACCAGATTTGGTAAAGGAGAAATGCTGCCGCCTTGTGGCCGATTCCCACAAGAGCAGCTTTTAACCCACAGCTAATGGTCACTTACCATTCACAAGGACTCAGGGCTGTAAAGGACACCTGCCCTAAAAAATGTGCTGAGGTAGGGAATGGATAAAATAAAAAATTCAAAACACGCAGGATTTTCAAGATAGTATAAAGAGGTAAGTTTTACTCACTCTCTTTTTAAAGAAAGGAAAATGGATAAAAGTTCCACCTCAGGAAGTATTAGACTCATGCAATCTAATCTACAAAAAGTTTTCAACTCACACCAGTCGACTGACCATTGGCAAAAAGTCTACAAACAATAAATGCTGAAGAGGTTTTAGAGAACTGTGTATCCTCTAGCTGCTGGTGAGATGTAAAAGGGTTAAACGCTAATAATGAGAACAGAAAGGAGCTGCGTTGAAAAGGAAAAACTGAGGTACCATTCAATCCAGCAGGCGCACCAATGGGCCTCTCACCTGAGAAGACCAGAATGAAGAAGACCCGGGTTGCAAAAGCTGCACTGCAGCCTTATTCACAATAGACAAGACAGTGAAGCAACCAAAATGTCCATCAACAGATGAAAGGATAAAGAAGAAGTGGTGGTCCATGTAGACAATGAATACTAGCCATGGAAAACAGTGAAACACTGCTCTTTGAGGCACCATAGATGATCTTGGAGATAATCACAGAACATGAGGTAAGTCGGAAAGCAAAAGTCCTATATCCTATGATATCACTTATAGGCGTTATCTAATAACGGACACAAATGAACATATTTCCACAAAGAAAGTCAATCACAGACTTATTTAAAAAAAAAAACTATGCTTATCTAGAAGGAAAGGTGGGGGGATGGATAAATGAAGATTAGCGTTACCATATGTATACAAATACATATTATATACATATATCAAAAAGACCGACCCTATAGCAAGGAAGGTTTACGGAACACTCTGTAATAATTTACAGGGGAAGAGGATCTCTACATAAATAGGTATATAGAATATGTAGATGAACCAGAGTGTGTACACCTTGGACAAGCAACATTCTAACCATTACCCCAATTGAAAAAATTAAAACAACGAACTAGGAGTAATGAGACATAAACTTATGGGGGGTTTTCCTGGCACATTCCATCCAAATTTACAACCTAGGCAAACGACTTCCAGAACGGCTCTGCTGACCTAGTACCCAGATTTGGGAATGGAGAAATGCTGCATCCTTGTGGCCGTTTCCCACAACAGCAGCTTTAAACCCACTGCCAAAGGTCACTAAATATTCACCAATGGCAGTTCTGTAAATGGCACCTGCCCTCCAAAAAATACTGAGGTCGAAAATCGACCAAAAAATTCTAGAGTGCAACCTTCCAAAAAGAAAATTTGAAGAGGTATATTATACTCACACTTTTTTTCTTTTTTCTTTTAACAGAAAAGAAAAAGGCGTGGACAAATGATGAATTGTAGGAATTTTGACAGGCATGTAAACCCAAATTACAAAAACCTATCAGCTCACACCAGTCAGAATGGCCATCAACAAAAATCCTGCAAACAATATATGCTGACGTGATTGTGGAGAAATGCGTCCCCTCGATTCTAAGGGGGACGTGGTAAGAGTCACTAATGAAAGGACAATTGAGGTGCCTTGAAAAGGTAAACGTTGAGCTACCATAGCAGTCAATCAATCATACCCACTGCTGGGTCTATCACCTGAGAAAATGAAAATCAATAATCACAGGCTGGCGATCCTGCACTCCAGCAATATTTACCATAGGCAACACTTGGAAGCAACGGACATGTCCATCAACAGAGGAATGCACCAAGAAGAAGTGGTCCATGTACACAATGGAATATTAGCCATGGAAAACCTTGAAGCACTGCTCTTTGAGGCACCATAGATGAGCCTGGAGATAATCACAAAACATGAAGTAGGTCGGAAAGCCAAAGACCTATAGCCTATATTATCACTTATGGCATTATCTAATAACTGACACAGATGAACATATTTCCAAAGAGAAAGACACTCACAGGCTTAGAAAACAAACTATGCTCATCTAAAAGGAAAGGAGGGGGGAAATTGAGAAATGAAGATTAGTGTTACTATACATATACAAATACATATTATATCCATGTATCAAAAAAACCGAACATATAGCAAGGGAGGTCGACGGAACACTGTAATATTTTACATGGGAAGAGGATCTGTACATTCATAGACATGCATAATGTACAAATGAACCAGATTGTGTACACCTAGGACAGACAATGTTCTAAACTTTACCCAGATTAAAAAAAAAAAAATTTAAAAACCAAGAAGAAGTAATGAGACATAAACTTATGGGGATTTCTCCTGGCAAATTCCATTCTAATTTACAACCTAGGACAATGACTTCCAGAAAGGCTCTGCTGCCCTAGTACCCAGATTGGGGAATGGAGAAATGCTACCTCCTTGAGGCCGTTTCCCACAACAGCAGCTTTGAACCCACTGCAAAAGGTCACTAAATTTTCACCAACTTGCAGTTCTGTAAATGGCACCCGCCCTCCAGAAAATTTCTGCGGTCAAAAATCGACCAAAAAATTCAAAAGAGGGCAACCTTCGAAGAAGACAATTTCAAGAGCTATATTGTACTCACGGCTTTTTCTTTTAAGAGAAAAGACAAAGGCGTAGGAATATGATGAATTTTAAAAATTTTAATGACATGCATACCCATATTACAAAACCTAACAGCCCTGAGCAGTCAGAATGGCCATTAGGAAAAATGCTGCAAAAAATAAATGGTGAAGGGAGTGTGGAGAAATGCGTACCCTCGGTTGTAAGGGGGGGGGCATGTAAAGAGCCACTAATGAAAACACAATGCAGGCGCTTTGAACAGGGAAACATTGAGCTACCAGTCAATCAATCACAACCACTGCTTGGCCTATCACCTGAGAAAATGAGAATCAAAAAGTCACAGGCTGGCAAACCTGTACGCCAGCAAGATTTACCATAGTCAGCACTTGGAAGCAATGAAAATGTCCATCAACCGAGGAATGCACCAAGAAGAAGTGGTCCACGTACACAATGGAATATTACTCTAATAATAAATATAAATTAAATTTAAAAACAAACAAAAGCAAGGAGACATCAACATTTGTGGGTTTATCCGGGCACATTGCACTCTAGTTTATAACCGAAGAACACCACTGGCCGGTAGGTCTGTTTCCCTGGTACCAGCATGGGGAACGTAGAAAGGCTGCCGCTCTCTGGCCGTTACCTGCAAAAGCAGGTTTAAAGCCTGAGCTAATGGTCACTTCATAGGAACAAGTACTGCAGGGCTGTAAATGAAACCTGCCCTCAAAATATCTTGAGGGAGATAATGGCCAAAATATTTCAAATGGTGACACATACTTTAAGAAAACACTTTGAAGAAATAAGCTCTAATCACAGCTGGAAAAATAAAAAGGACATGTCTAAAAGCTCAATTTCAACGCATTATGAGACACATGCAAATTCAACCACAAAGAGGTATCAGCTCACACCACTCAGAATAACCATCAGCAAAAACTACAAAGAATAAATGCTGAAGGTGCTGGGAAGAAATGCATACCCTCAACTTTATGTGGGACGTAACCTGGAAAGAGCCACTAAAGAGAACAGAATAGAGGTGCCTTTAAAAGGTAAACATTGAGCTACCATAGGATCCAGCAGACCTATTCCTGCACCTATAAACTAAGAAGACAGAATTGGAAGGACACAGGTACGCAAATCTGCATTGCATAGTATTCCCATAGCCAAGATATGGAAGTAACCAGAAAGTCCACCGACAGATGGGCGGACAAAGAAGAACTGCTACATGTACAGATGGAATATGAGCTTGTGAAAAAATGAAACAATGCCATTTGCAGCACCATAGATGAGTCTAGAAGTAATCACGCCACTTGGAGTAAGTGAGAAAGCGAAAGACCCATATCCTATCATATCACACATAGGTGTTACCTAAAAAATGATACAAACAAAGATATTTCCACAGAGAAACACTATCATAGCTTCATTAAAAAAACTTATGGTTCACCAAATGGAAAGGTGTGAGGATTGGATACATTACCATATTGAGGTTAACAGAGAGATACAAACACATGTGAAATATATAATCACCAAAGACCTACGCAATACCAAGAGGAGACTACTCAACATTGTGTCATAACCGACATGGGAAAAGGATCCGAAGAAGAATAGATATATGCATATGTGTGAAAGAACCACATCTTGCACACCTAGAACAAAGAAAACATTGTAATCAAGTTTGCTGTGATAAAAAATAAAAATTAAGTTAAAAATACCAACAAGAAGTAATGAGACATAAACCTAAAGGACTTTTTCCTCGCACATTCCATTCTAATTTACAACCTAGAACACCACTTCCAGTAAGGCTCTGTTGCCCTAGTAACCAGATTTGGTAAAGGAGAAATGCTGCCGCCTTGTGGCCGATTCCCGCAAGAGCAGCTTTTAACCCACAGCTAATGGTCACTTACCATTCACAAGGACTCAGGGCTGTAAAGGACACCTGCCCTAAAAAAGTGTGCTGAGGTAGGG
Source organism: Eschrichtius robustus (assembly GCF_028021215.1). Taxonomy (NCBI): domain Eukaryota; kingdom Metazoa; phylum Chordata; class Mammalia; order Artiodactyla; family Eschrichtiidae; genus Eschrichtius; species Eschrichtius robustus. The sequence continues at coordinate 25,954,197 of NC_090830.1, read as the reverse complement.
AATGGATAAAAAAAAATTCAAAACACGCAGGATTTTCAAGGTAGTATAAAGAGGTAAGTTTTACTCACTCTCTTTTTAAAGAAAGGAAAATGGATAAAAGTTCCACCTCAGGAAGTATTAGACTCATGCAATCTAATCTACAAAAAGTTTTCAACTCACACCAGTCGACTGACCATTGGCAAAAAGTCTACAAACAATAAATGCTGAAGAGGTTTTAGAGAACTGTGTATCCTCTAGCTGCTGGTGAGATGTAAAAGGGTTAAACGCTAATAATGAGAACAGAAAGGAGCTGCGTTGAAAAGGAAAAACTGAGGTACCATTCAATCCAGCAGGCGCACCAATGGGCCTCTCACCTGAGAAGACCAGAATGAAGAAGACCCGGGTTGCAAAAGCTGCACTGCAGCCTTATTCACAATAGACAAGACAGTGAAGCAACCAAAATGTCCATCAACGGATGAAAGGATAAAGAAGAAGTGGTGGTCCATGTAGACAATGAATACTAGCCATGGAAAACAGTGAAACACTGCTCTTTGAGGCACCATAGATGATCTTGGAGATAATCACAGAACATGAGGTAAGTCGGAAAGCAAAAGTCCTATATCCTATGATATCACTTATAGGCGTTATCTAATAACGGACACAAATGAACATATTTCCACAAAGAAAGTCAATCACAGACTTATTCAAAAAAAAAACTATGCTTATCTAAAAGGAAAGGTGGGGGGGATGGATAAATGAAGATTAGCGTTACCATATGTATACAAATACATATTATATACATATATCAAAAAGACCGACCCTATAGCAAGGAAGGTTTACGGAACACTCTGTAATAATTTACAGGGGAAGAGGATCTCTACATAAATAGGTATATAGAATATGTAGATGAACCAGAGTGTGTACACCTTGGACAAGCAACATTCTAACCATTACCCCAATTGAAAAAATTAAAACAACGAACTAGGAGTAATGAGACATAAACTTATGGGGGGTTTTCCTGGCACATTCCATCCAAATTTACAACCCAGGCAAACGACTTCCAGAACGGCTCTGCTGCCCTAGTACCCAGATTTGGGAATGGAGAAATGCTGCATCCTTGTGGCCGTTTCCCACAACAGCAGCTTTAAACCCACTGCCAAAGGTCACTAAATATTCACCAATGGCAGTTCTGTAAATGGCACCTGCCCTCCAAAAAATACTGAGGTCGAAAATCGACCAAAAAATTCTAGAGTGCAACCTTCCAAAAAGAAAATTTGAAGAGGTATATTATACTCACACTTTTTTTCTTTTTTCTTTTAACAGAAAAGAAAAAGGCGTGGACAAATGATGAATTGTAGGAATTTTGATAGGCATGTAAACCCAAATTACAAAAACCTATCAGCTCACACCAGTCAGAATGGCCATCAACAAAAATCCTGCAAACAATATATGCTGACGTGATTGTGGAGAAATGCGTCCCCTCGATTCTAAGGGGGACGTGGTAAGAGTCACTAATGAAAGGACAATTGAGGTGCCTTGAAAAGGTAAACGTTGAGCTACCATAGCAGTCAATCAATCATACCCACTGCTGGGTCTATCACCTGAGAAAATGAAAATCAATAATCACAGGCTGGCAATCCTGCACTCCAGCAATATTTACCATAGGCAACACTTGGAAGCAACGGACATGTCCATCAACAGAGGAATGCACCAAGAAGAAGTGGTCCATGTACACAATGGAATATTAGCCATGGAAAACCTTGAAGCACTGCTCTTTGAGGCACCATAGATGAGCCTGGAGATAATCACAAAACATGAAGTAGGTCGGAAAGCCAAAGACCTATAGCCTATATTATCACTTATGGCATTATCTAATAACTGACACAGATGAACATATTTCCAAAGAGAAAGACACTCACAGGCTTAGAAAACAAACTATGCTCATCTAAAAGGAAAGGAGGGGGGAAATTGAGAAATGAAGATTAGTGTTACTATACATATACAAGTACATATTATATCCATGTATCAAAAACACCGAACATATAGCAAGGGAGGTCGACGGAACACTGTAATATTTTACATGGGAAGAGGATCTGTACATTCATAGACATGCATAATGTACAAATGAACCAGATTGTGTACACCTAGGACAGACAATGTTCTAAACTTTACCCAGATTAAAAAAAAAAAATTTAAAAACCAAGAAGAAGTAATGAGACATAAACTTATGGGGATTTCTCCTGGCAAATTCCATTCTAATTTACAACCTAGGACAATGACTTCCAGAAAGGCTCTGCTGCCCTAGTACCCAGATTGGGGAATGGAGAAATGCTACCTCCTTGAGGCCGTTTCCCACAACAGCAGCTTTGAACCCACTGCAAAAGGTCACTAAATTTTCACCAACTTGCAGTTCTGTAAATGGCACCCGCCCTCCAGAAAATTTCTGCGGTCAAAAATCGACCAAAAAATTCAAAAGAGGGCAACCTTCGAAGAAGACAATTTCAAGAGCTATATTGTACTCACGGCTTTTTCTTTTAAGAGAAAAGACAAAGGCGTAGGAATATGATGAATTTTAAAAATTTTAATGACATGCATACCCATATTACAAAACCTATCAGCCCTGAGCAGTCAGAATGGCCATTAGGAAAAATGCTGCAAAAAATAAATGGTGAAGGGAGTGTGGAGAAATGCGTACCCTCGGTTGTAAGGGGGGGGGCATGTAAAGAGCCACTAATGAAAACACAATGCAGGCGCTTTGAACAGGGAAACATTGAGCTACCAGTCAATCAATCACAACCACTGCTTGGCCTATCACCTGAGAAAATGAGAATCAAAAAGTCACAGGCTGGCAAACCTGTACGCCAGCAAGATTTACCATAGTCAGCACTTGGAAGCAATGAAAATGTCCATCAACCGAGGAATGCACCAAGAAGAAGTGGTCCACGTACACAATGGAATATTACTCTAATAATAAATATAAATTAAATTTAAAAACAAACAAAAGCAAGGAGACATCAACATTTGTGGGTTTATCCGGGCACATTGCACTCTAGTTTATAACCGAAGAACACCACTGGCCGGTAGGTCTGTTTCCCTGGTACCAGCATGGGGAACGTAGAAAGGCTGCCGCTCTCTGGCCGTTACCTGCAAAAGCAGGTTTAAAGCCTGAGCTAATGGTCACTTCCTAGGAACAAGTACTGCAGGGCTGTAAATGAAACCTGCCCTCAAAATATCTTGAGGGAGATAATGGCCAAAATATTTCAAATGGTGACACATACTTTAAGAAAACACTTTGAAGAAATAAGCTCTAATCACAGCTGGAAAAATAAAAAGGACATGTCTAAAAGCTCAATTTCAACGCATTATGAGACACATGCAAATTCAACCACAAAGAGGTATCAGCTCACACCACTCAGAATAACCATCAGCAAAAACTACAAAGAATAAATGCTGAAGGTGCTGGGAAGAAATGCATACCCTCAACTTTATGTGGGACGTAACCTGGAAAGAGCCACTAAAGAGAACAGAATAGAGGTGCCTTTAAAAGGTAAACATTGAGCTACCATAGGATCCAGCAGACCTATTCCTGCACCTATAAACTAAGAAGACAGAATTGGAAGGACACAGGTACGCAAATCTGCATTGCATAGTATTCCCATAGCCAAGATATGGAAGTAACCAGAAAGTCCACCGACAGATGGGCGGACAAAGAAGAACTGCTACATGTACAGATGGAATATGAGCTTGTGAAAAAATGAAACAATGCCATTTGCAGCACCATAGATGAGTCTAGAAGTAATCACGCCACTTGGAGTAAGTGAGAAAGCGAAAGACCCATATCCTATCATATCACACATAGGTGTTACCTAAAAAATGATACAAACAAAGATATTTCCACAGAGAAACACTATCATAGCTTCATTAAAAAAACTTATGGTTCACCAAATGGAAAGGTGTGAGGATTGGATACATTACCATATTGAGGTTAACAGAGAGATACAAACACATGTGAAATATATAATCACCAAAGACCTACGCAATACCAAGAGGAGACTACTCAACATTGTGTCATAACCGACATGGGAAAAGGATCCGAAGAAGAATAGATATATGCATATGTGTGAAAGAACCACATCTTGCACACCTAGAACAAAGAAAACATTGTAATCAAGTTTGCTGTGATAAAAAATAAAAATTAAGTTAAAAATACCAACAAGAAGTAATGAGACATAAACCTAAAGGGCTTTTTCCTCGCACATTCCATTCTAATTTACAACCTAGAACACCACTTCCAGTAAGGCTCTGTTGCCCTAGTAACCAGATTTGGTAAAGGAGAAATGCTGCCGCCTTGTGGCCGATTCCCGCAAGAGCAGCTTTTAACCCACAGCTAATGGTCACTTACCATTCACAAGGACTCAGGGCTGTAAAGGACACCTGCCCTAAAAAAGTGTGCTGAGGTAGGGATTGGATAAAAAAAAATTCAAAACACGCAGGATTTTCAAGGTAGTATAAAGAGGTAAGTTTTACTCACTCTCTTTTTAAAGAAAGGAAAATGGATAAAAGTTCCACCTCAGGAAGTATTAGACTCATGCAATCTAATCTACAAAAAGTTTTCAACTCACACCAGTCGACTGACCATTGGCAAAAAGTCTACAAACAATAAATGCTGAAGAGGTTTTAGAGAACTGTGTATCCTCTAGCTGCTGGTGAGATGTAAAAGGGTTAAACGCTAATAATGAGAATAGAAAGGAGCTGCGTTGAAAAGGAAAAACTGAGGTACCATTCAATCCAGCAGGCGCACCAATGGGCCTCTCACCTGAGAAGACCAGAATGAAGAAGACCCGGGTTGCAAAAGCTGCACTGCAGCCTTATTCACAATAGACAAGACAGTGAAGCAACCAAAATGTCCATCAACGGATAAAAGGATAAAGAAGAAGTGGTGGTCCATGTAGACAATGAATACTAGCCATGGAAAACAGTGAAACACTGCTCTTTGAGGCACCATAGATGATCTTGGAGATAATCACAGAACATGAGGTAAGTCGGAAAGCAAAAGTCCTATATCCTATGATATCACTTATAGGCGTTATCTAATAACGGACACAAATGAACATATTTCCACAAAGAAAGTCAATCACAGACTTATATAAAAAAAAAAAAAAAACTATGCTTATCTAAAAGGAAAGGTGGGGGGGATGGATAAATGAAGATTAGCGTTACCATATGTATACAAATACATATTATATACATATATCAAAAAGACCGACCCTATAGCAAGGAAGGTTTACAGAACACTCTGTAATAATTTACAGGGGAAGAGGATCTCTACATAAATAGGTATATAGAATATGTAGATGAACCAGAGTGTGTACACCTTGGACAAGCAACATTCTAACCATTACCCCAATTGAAAAAATTAAAACAACGAACTAGGAGTAATGAGACATAAACTTATGGGGGGTTTTCCTGGCACATTCCATCCAAATTTACAACCCAGGCAAACGACTTCCAGAACGGCTCTGCTGCCCTAGTACCCAGATTTGGGAATGGAGAAATGCTGCATCCTTGTGGCCGTTTCCCACAACAGCAGCTTTAAACCCACTGCCAAAGGTCACTAAATATTCACCAATGGCAGTTCTGTAAATGGCACCTGCCCTCCAAAAAATACTGAGGTCGAAAATCGACCAAAAAATTCTAGAGTGCAACCTTCCAAAAAGAAAATTTGAAGAGGTATATTATACTCACACTTTTTTTCTTTTTTCTTTTAACAGAAAAGAAAAAGGCGTGGACAAATGATGAATTGTAGGAATTTTGACAGGCATGTAAACCCAAATTACAAAAACCTATCAGCTCACACCAGTCAGAATGGCCATCAACAAAAATCCTGCAAACAATATATGCTGACGTGATTGTGGAGAAATGCGTCCCCTCGATTCTAAGGGGGACGTGGTAAGAGTCACTAATGAAAGGACAATTGAGGTGCCTTGAAAAGGTAAACGTTGAGCTACCATAGCAGTCAATCAATCATACCCACTGCTGGGTCTATCACCTGAGAAAATGAAAATCAATAATCACAGGCTGGCGATCCTGCACTCCAGCAATATTTACCATAGGCAACACTTGGAAGCAATGGACATGTCCATCAACAGAGGAATGCACCAAGAAGAAGTGGTCCATGTACACAATGGAATATTGGCCATGGAAAACCTTGAAGCACTGCTCTTTGAGGCACCATAGATGAGCCTGGAGATAATCACAAAACATGAAGTAGGTCGGAAAGCCAAAGACCTATAGCCTATATTATCACTTATGGCATTATCTAATAACTGACACAGATGAACATATTTCCAAAGAGAAAGACACTCACAGGCTTAGAAAACAAACTATGCTCATCTAAAAGGAAAGGAGGGGGGAAATTGAGAAATGAAGATTAGTGTTACTATACATATACAAATACATATTATATCCATGTATCAAAAACACCGAACATATAGCAAGGGAGGTCGACGGAACACTGTAATATTTTACATGGGAAGAGGATCTGTACATTCATAGACATACATAATGTACAAATGAACCAGATTGTGTACATCTAGGACAGACAATGTTCTAAACTTTACCCAGATTAAAAAAAAAATTAAAAACCAAGAAGAAGTAATGAGACATAAACTTATGGGGATTTCTCCTGGCAAATTCCATTCTAATTTACAACCTAGGACAATGACTTCCAGAAAGGCTCTGCTGCCCTAGTACCCAGATTGGGGAATGGAGAAATGCTACCTCCTTGTGGCCGTTTCCCACAACAGCAGCTTTGAACCCACTGCAAAAGGTCACTAAATTTTCACCAACTTGCAGTTCTGTAAATGGCACCCGCCCTCCAGAAAATTTCTGCGGTCAAAAATCGACCAAAAAATTCAAAAGAGGGCAACCTTCGAAGAAGACAATTTCAAGAGCTATATTGTACTCACGGCTTTTTCTTTTAAGAGAAAAGACAAAGGCGTAGGAATATGATGAATTTTAAAAATTTTAATGACATGCATACCCATATTACAAAACCTATCAGCCCTGAGCAGTCAGAATGGCCATTAGGAAAAATGCTGCAAAAAATAAATGGTGAAGGGAGTGTGGAGAAATGCGTACCCTCGGTTGTAAGGGGGGGGGCATGTAAAGAGCCACTAATGAAAACACAATGCAGGCGCTTTGAACAGGGAAACATTGAGCTACCAGTCAATCAATCACAACCACTGCTTGGCCTATCACCTGAGAAAATGAGAATCAAAAAGTCACAGGCTGGCAAACCTGTACGCCAGCAAGATTTACCATAGTCAGCACTTGGAAGCAATGAAAATGTCCATCAACCGAGGAATGCACCAAGAAGAAGTGGTCCACGTACACAATGGAATATTACTCTAATAATAAATATAAATTAAATTTAAAAACAAACAAAAGCAAGGAGACATCAACATTTGTGGGTTTATCCGGGCACATTGCACTCTAGTTTATAACCGAAGAACACCACTGGCCGGTAGGTCTGTTTCCCTGGTACCAGCATGGGGAACGTAGAAAGGCTGCCGCTCTCTGGCCGTTACCTGCAAAAGCAGGTTTAAAGCCTGAGCTAATGGTCACTTCCTAGGAACAAGTACTGCAGGGCTGTAAATGAAACCTGCCCTCAAAATATCTTGAGGGAGATAATGGCCAAAATATTTCAAATGGTGACACATACTTTAAGAAAACACTTTGAAGAAATAAGCTCTAATCACAGCTGGAAAAATAAAAAGGACATGTCTAAAAGCTCAATTTCAACGCATTATGAGACACATGCAAATTCAACCACAAAGAGGTATCAGCTCACACCACTCAGAATAACCATCAGCAAAAACTACAAAGAATAAATGCTGAAGGTGCTGGGAAGAAATGCATACCCTCAACTTTATGTGGGACGTAACCTGGAAAGAGCCACTAAAGAGAACAGAATAGAGGTGCCTTTAAAAGGTAAACATTGAGCTACCATAGGATCCAGCAGACCTATTCCTGCACCTATAAACTAAGAAGACAGAATTGGAAGGACACAGGTACGCAAATCTGCATTGCATAGTATTCCCATAGCCAAGATATGGAAGTAACCAGAAAGTCCACCGACAGATGGGCGGACAAAGAAGAACTGCTACATGTACAGATGGAATATGAGCTTGTGAAAAAATGAAACAATGCCATTTGCAGCACCATAGATGAGTCTAGAAGTAATCACGCCACTTGGAGTAAGTGAGAAAGCGAAAGACCCATATCCTATCATATCACACATAGGTGTTACCTAAAAAATGATACAAACAAAGATATTTCCACAGAGAAACACTATCATAGCTTCATTAAAAAAACTTATGGTTCACCAAATGGAAAGGTGTGAGGATTGGATACATTACCATATTGAGGTTAACAGAGAGATACAAACACATGTGAAATATATAATCACCAAAGACCTACGCAATACCAAGAGGAGACTACTCAACATTGTGTCATAACCGACATGGGAAAAGGATCCGAAGAAGAATAGATATATGCATATGTGTGAAAGAACCACATCTTGCACACCTAGAACAAAGAAAACATTGTAATCAAGTTTGCTGTGATAAAAAATAAAAATTAAGTTAAAAATACCAACAAGAAGTAATGAGACATAAACCTAAAGGGCTTTTTCCTCGCACATTCCATTCTAATTTACAACCTAGAACACCACTTCCAGTAAGGCTCTGTTGCCCTAGTAACCAGATTTGGTAAAGGAGAAATGCTGCCGCCTTGTGGCCGATTCCCGCAAGAGCAGCTTTTAACCCACAGCTAATGGTCACTTACCATTCACAAGGACTCAGGGCTGTAAAGGACACCTGCCCTAAAAAAGTGTGCTGAGGTAGGGAATGGATAAAAAAAAATTCAAAACACGCAGGATTTTCAAGGTAGTATAAAGAGGTAAGTTTTACTCACTCTCTTTTTAAAGAAAGGAAAATGGATAAAAGTTCCACCTCAGGAAGTATTAGACTCATGCAATCTAATCTACAAAAAGTTTTCAACTCACACCAGTCGACTGACCATTGGCAAAAAGTCTACAAACAATAAATGCTGAAGAGGTTTTAGAGAACTGTGTATCCTCTAGCTGCTGGTGAGATGTAAAAGGGTTAAACGCTAATAATGAGAACAGAAAGGAGCTGCGTTGAAAAGGAAAAACTGAGGTACCATTCAATCCAGCAGGCGCACCAATGGGCCTCTCACCTGAGAAGACCAGAATGAAGAAGACCCGGGTTGCAAAAGCTGCACTGCAGCCTTATTCACAATAGACAAGACAGTGAAGCAACCAAAATGTCCATCAACGGATAAAAGGATAAAGAAGAAGTGGTGGTCCATGTAGACAATGAATACTAGCCATGGAAAACAGTGAAACACTGCTCTTTGAGGCACCATAGATGATCTTGGAGATAATCACAGAACATGAGGTAAGTCGGAAAGCAAAAGTCCTATATCCTATGATATCACTTATAGGCGTTATCTAATAACGGACACAAATGAACATATTTCCACAAAGAAAGTCAATCACAGACTTATATAAAAAAAAAAAAAAACTATGCTTATCTAAAAGGAAAGGTGGGGGGGATGGATAAATGAAGATTAGCGTTACCATATGTATACAAATACATATTATATACATATATCAAAAAGACCGACCCTATAGCAAGGAAGGTTTACAGAACACTCTGTAATAATTTACAGGGGAAGAGGATCTCTACATAAATAGGTATATAGAATATGTAGATGAACCAGAGTGTGTACACCTTGGACAAGCAACATTCTAACCATTACCCCAATTGAAAAAATTAAAACAACGAACTAGGAGTAATGAGACATAAACTTATGGGGGGTTTTCCTGGCACATTCCATCCAAATTTACAACCCAGGCAAACGACTTCCAGAACGGCTCTGCTGCCCTAGTACCCAGATTTGGGAATGGAGAAATGCTGCATCCTTGTGGCCGTTTCCCACAACAGCAGCTTTAAACCCACTGCCAAAGGTCACTAAATATTCACCAATGGCAGTTCTGTAAATGGCACCTGCCCTCCAAAAAATACTGAGGTCGAAAATCGACCAAAAAATTCTAGAGTGCAACCTTCCAAAAAGAAAATTTGAAGAGGTATATTATACTCACACTTTTTTTCTTTTTTCTTTTAACAGAAAAGAAAAAGGCGTGGACAAATGATGAATTGTAGGAATTTTGATAGGCATGTAAACCCAAATTACAAAAACCTATCAGCTCACACCAGTCAGAATGGCCATCAACAAAAATCCTGCAAACAATATATGCTGACGTGATTGTGGAGAAATGCGTCCCCTCGATTCTAAGGGGGACGTGGTAAGAGTCACTAATGAAAGGACAATTGAGGTGCCTTGAAAAGGTAACCGTTGAGCTACCATAGCAGTCAATCAATCATACCCACTGCTGGGTCTATCACCTGAGAAAATGAAAATCAATAATCACAGGCTGGCGATCCTGCACTCCAGCAATATTTACCATAGGCAACACTTGGAAGCAACGGACATGTCCATCAACAGAGGAATGCACCAAGAAGAAGTGGTCCATGTACACAATGGAATATTAGCCATGGAAAACCTTGAAGCACTGCTCTTTGAGGCACCATAGATGAGCCTGGAGATAATCACAAAACATGAAGTAGGTCGGAAAGCCAAAGACCTATATCCTATATTATCACTTATGGCATTATCTAATAACTGACACAGATGAACATATTTCCAAAGAGAAAGACACTCACAGGCTTAGAAAACAAACTATGCTCATCTAAAAGGAAAGGAGGGGGGAAATTGAGAAATGAAGATTAGTGTTACTATACATATACAAATACATATTATATCCATGTATCAAAAACACCGAACATATAGCAAGGGAGGTCGACGGAACACTGTAATATTTTACATGGGAAGAGGATCTGTACATTCATAGACATGCATAATGTACAAATGAACCAGATTGTGTACACCTAGGACAGACAATGTTCTAAACTTTACCCAGATTAAAAAAAAAAAATTTAAAAACCAAGAAGAAGTAATGAGACATAAACTTATGGGGATTTCTCCTGGCAAATTCCATTCTAATTTACAACCTAGGACAATGACTTCCAGAAAGGCTCTGCTGCCCTAGTACCCAGATTGGGGAATGGAGAAATGCTACCTCCTTGAGGCCGTTTCCCACAACAGCAGCTTTGAACCCACTGCAAAAGGTCACTAAATTTTCACCAACTTGCAGTTCTGTAAATGGCACCCGCCCTCCAGAAAATTTCTGCGGTCAAAAATCGACCAAAAAATTCAAAAGAGGGCAACCTTCGAAGAAGACAATTTCAAGAGCTATATTGTACTCACGGCTTTTTCTTTTAAGAGAAAAGACAAAGGCGTAGGAATATGATGAATTTTAAAAATTTTAATGACATGCATACCCATATTACAAAACCTAACAGCCCTGAGCAGTCAGAATGGCCATTAGGAAAAATGCTGCAAAAAATAAATGGTGAAGGGAGTGTGGAGAAATGCGTACCCTCGGTTGTAAGGGGGGGGGCATGTAAAGAGCCACTAATGAAAACACAATGCAGGCGCTTTGAACAGGGAAACATTGAGCTACCAGTCAATCAATCACAACCACTGCTTGGCCTATCACCTGAGAAAATGAGAATCAAAAAGTCACAGGCTGGCAAACCTGTACGCCAGCAAGATTTACCATAGTCAGCACTTGGAAGCAATGAAAATGTCCATCAACCGAGGAATGCACCAAGAAGAAGTGGTCCACGTACACAATGGAATATTACTCTAATAATAAATATAAATTAAATTTAAAAACAAACAAAAGCAAGGAGACATCAACATTTGTGGGTTTATCCGGGCACATTGCACTCTAGTTTATAACCGAAGAACACCACTGGCCGGTAGGTCTGTTTCCCTGGTACCAGCATGGGGAACGTAGAAAGGCTGCCGCTCTCTGGCCGTTACCTGCAAAAGCAGGTTTAAAGCCTGAGCTAATGGTCACTTCCTAGGAACAAGTACTGCAGGGCTGTAAATGAAACCTGCCCTCAAAATATCTTGAGGGAGATAATGGCCAAAATATTTCAAATGGTGACACATACTTTAAGAAAACACTTTGAAGAAATAAGCTCTAATCACAGCTGGAAAAATAAAAAGGACATGTCTAAAAGCTCAATTTCAACGCATTATGAGACACATGCAAATTCAACCACAAAGAGGTATCAGCTCACACCACTCAGAATAACCATCAGCAAAAACTACAAAGAATAAATGCTGAAGGTGCTGGGAAGAAATGCATACCCTCAACTTTATGTGGGACGTAACCTGGAAAGAGCCACTAAAGAGAACAGAATAGAGGTGCCTTTAAAAGGTAAACATTGAGCTACCATAGGATCCAGCAGACCTATTCCTGCACCTATAAACTAAGAAGACAGAATTGGAAGGACACAGGTACGCAAATCTGCATTGCATAGTATTCCCATAGCCAAGATATGGAAGTAACCAGAAAGTCCACCGACAGATGGGCGGACAAAGAAGAACTGCTACATGTACAGATGGAATATGAGCTTGTGAAAAAATGAAACAATGCCATTTGCAGCACCATAGATGAGTCTAGAAGTAATCACGCCACTTGGAGTAAGTGAGAAAGTGAAAGACCCATATCCTATCATATCACACATAGGTGTTACCTAAAAAATGATACAAACAAAGATATTTCCACAGAGAAACACTATCATAGCTTCATTAAAAAAACTTATGGTTCACCAAATGGAAAGGTGTGAGGATTGGATACATTACCATATTGAGGTTAACAGAGAGATACAAACACATGTGAAATATATAATCACCAAAGACCTACGCAATACCAAGAGGAGACTACTCAACATTGTGTCATAACCGACATGGGAAAAGGATCCGAAGAAGAATAGATATATGCATATGTGTGAAAGAACCACATCTTGCACACCTAGAACAAAGAAAACATTGTAATCAAGTTTGCTGTGATAAAAAATAAAAATTAAGTTAAAAATACCAACAAGAAGTAATGAGACATAAACCTAAAGGGCTTTTTCCTCGCACATTCCATTCTAATTTACAACCTAGAACACCACTTCCAGTAAGGCTCTGTTGCCCTAGTAACCAGATTTGGTAAAGGAGAAATGCTGCCGCCTTGTGGCCGATTCCCGCAAGAGCAGCTTTTAACCCACAGCTAATGGTCACTTACCATTCACAAGGACTCAGGGCTGTAAAGGACACCTGCCCTAAAAAAGTGTGCTGAGGTAGGGATTGGATAAAAAAAAATTCAAAACACGCAGGATTTTCAAGGTAGTATAAAGAGGTAAGTTTTACTCACTCTCTTTTTAAAGAAAGGAAAATGGATAAAAGTTCCACCTCAGGAAGTATTAGACTCATGCAATCTAATCTACAAAAAGTTTTCAACTCACACCAGTCGACTGACCATTGGCAAAAAGTCTACAAACAATAAATGCTGAAGAGGTTTTAGAGAACTGTGTATCCTCTAGCTGCTGGTGAGATGTAAAAGGGTTAAACGCTAATAATGAGAATAGAAAGGAGCTGCGTTGAAAAGGAAAAACTGAGGTACCATTCAATCCAGCAGGCGCACCAATGGGCCTCTCACCTGAGAAGACCAGAATGAAGAAGACCCGGGTTGCAAAAGCTGCACTGCAGCCTTATTCACAATAGACAAGACAGTGAAGCAACCAAAATGTCCATCAACGGATAAAAGGATAAAGAAGAAGTGGTGGTCCATGTAGACAATGAATACTAGCCATGGAAAACAGTGAAACACTGCTCTTTGAGGCACCATAGATGATCTTGGAGATAATCACAGAACATGAGGTAAGTCGGAAAGCAAAAGTCCTATATCCTATGATATCACTTATAGGCGTTATCTAATAACGGACACAAATGAACATATTTCCACAAAGAAAGTCAATCACAGACTTATATAAAAAAAAAAAAAAAACTATGCTTATCTAAAAGGAAAGGTGGGGGGGATGGATAAATGAAGATTAGCGTTACCATATGTATACAAATACATATTATATACATATATCAAAAAGACCGACCCTATAGCAAGGAAGGTTTACAGAACACTCTGTAATAATTTACAGGGGAAGAGGATCTCTACATAAATAGGTATATAGAATATGTAGATGAACCAGAGTGTGTACACCTTGGACAAGCAACATTCTAACCATTACCCCAATTGAAAAAATTAAAACAACGAACTAGGAGTAATGAGACATAAACTTATGGGGGGTTTTCCTGGCACATTCCATCCAAATTTACAACCCAGGCAAACGACTTCCAGAACGGCTCTGCTGCCCTAGTACCCAGATTTGGGAATGGAGAAATGCTGCATCCTTGTGGCCGTTTCCCACAACAGCAGCTTTAAACCCACTGCCAAAGGTCACTAAATATTCACCAATGGCAGTTCTGTAAATGGCACCTGCCCTCCAAAAAATACTGAGGTCGAAAATCGACCAAAAAATTCTAGAGTGCAACCTTCCAAAAAGAAAATTTGAAGAGGTATATTATACTCACACTTTCTTTTTTCTTTTAACAGAAAAGAAAAAGGTGTGGACAAATGATGAATTGTAGGAATTTTGACAGGCATGTAAACCCAAATTACAAAAACCTATCAGCTCACACCAGTCAGAATGGCCATCAACAAAAATCCTGCAAACAATATATGCTGACGTGATTGTGGAGAAATGCGTCCCCTCGATTCTAAGGGGGACGTGGTAAGAGTCACTAATGAAAGGACAATTGAGGTGCCTTGAAAAGGTAAACGTTGAGCTACCATAGCAGTCAATCAATCATACCCACTGCTGGGTCTATCACCTGAGAAAATGAAAATCAATAATCACAGGCTGGCGATCCTGCACTCCAGCAATATTTACCATAGGCAACACTTGGAAGCAACGGACATGTCCATCAACAGAGGAATGCACCAAGAAGAAGTGGTCCATGTACACAATGGAATATTGGCCATGGAAAACCTTGAAGCACTGCTCTTTGAGGCACCATAGATGAGCCTGGAGATAATCACAAAACATGAAGTAGGTCGGAAAGCCAAAGACCTATAGCCTATATTATCACTTATGGCATTATCTAATAACTGACACAGATGAACATATTTCCAAAGAGAAAGACACTCACAGGCTTAGAAAACAAACTATGCTCATCTAAAAGGAAAGGAGGGGGGAAATTGAGAAATGAAGATTAGTGTTACTATACATATACAAATACATATTATATCCATGTATCAAAAACACCGAACATATAGCAAGGGTGGTCGACGGAACACTGTAATATTTTACATGGGAAGAGGATCTGTACATTCATAGACATACATAATGTACAAATGAACCAGATTGTGTACACCTAGGACAGACAATGTTCTAAACTTTACCCAGATTAAAAAAAAAATTAAAAACCAAGAAGAAGTAATGAGACATAAACTTATGGGGATTTCTCCTGGCAAATTCCATTCTAATTTACAACCTAGGACAATGACTTCCAGAAAGGCCCTGCTGCCCTAGTACCCAGATTGGGGAATGGAGAAATGCTACCTCCTTGTGGCCGTTTCCCACAACAGCAGCTTTGAACCCACTGCAAAAGGTCACTAAATTTTCACCAACTTGCAGTTCTGTAAATGGCACCCGCCCTCCAGAAAATTTCTGCGGTCAAAAATCGACCAAAAAATTCAAAAGAGGGCAACCTTCGAAGAAGACAATTTCAAGAGCTATATTGTACTCACGGCTTTTTCTTTTAAGAGAAAAGACAAAGGCGTAGGAATATGATGAATTTTAAAAATTTTAATGACATGCATACCCATATTACAAAACCTATCAGCTCAGAGCAGTCAGAATGGCCATTAGGAAAAATGCTGCAAAAAATAAATGGTGAAGGGAGTGTGGAGAAATGCGTACCCTCGGTTGTAAGGGGGGGGGCATGTAAAGAGCCACTAATGAAAACACAATGCAGGCGCTTTGAACAGGGAAACATTGAGCTACCAGTCAATCAATCACAACCACTGCTTGGCCTATCACCTGAGAAAATGAGAATCAAAAAGTCACAGGCTGGCAAACCTGTACGCCAGCAAGATTTACCATAGTCAGCACTTGGAAGCAATGAAAATGTCCATCAACCGAGGAATGCACCAAGAAGAAGTGGTCCACGTACACAATGGAATATTACTCTAATAATAAATATAAATTAAATTTAAAAACAAACAAAAGCAAGGAGACATCAACATTTGTGGGTTTATCCGGGCACATTGCACTCTAGTTTATAACCGAAGAACACCACTGGCCGGTAGGTCTGTTTCCCTGGTACCAGCATGGGGAACGTAGAAAGGCTGCCGCTCTCTGGCCGTTACCTGCAAAAGCAGGTTTAAAGCCTGAGCTAATGGTCACTTCATAGGAACAAGTACTGCAGGGCTGTAAATGAAACCTGCCCTCAAAATATCTTGAGGGAGATAATGGCCAAAATATTTCAAATGGTGACACATACTTTAAGAAAACACTTTGAAGAAATAAGCTCTAATCACAGCTGGAAAAATAAAAAGGACATGTCTAAAAGCTCAATTTCAACGCATTATGAGACACATGCAAATTCAACCACAAAGAGGTATCAGCTCACACCACTCAGAATAACCATCAGCAAAAACTACAAAGAATAAATGCTGAAGGTGCTGGGAAGAAATGCATACCCTCAACTTTATGTGGGACGTAACCTGGAAAGAGCCACTAAAGAGAACAGAATAGAGGTGCCTTTAAAAGGTAAACATTGAGCTACCATAGGATCCAGCAGACCTATTCCTGCACCTATAAACTAAGAAGACAGAATTGGAAGGACACAGGTACGCAAATCTGCATTGCATAGTATTCCCATAGCCAAGATATGGAAGTAACCAGAAAGTCCACCGACAGATGGGCGGACAAAGAAGAACTGCTACATGTACAGATGGAATATGAGCTTGTGAAAAAATGAAACAATGCCATTTGCAGCACCATAGATGAGTCTAGAAGTAATCACGCCACTTGGAGTAAGTGAGAAAGCGAAAGACCCATATCCTATCATATCACACATAGGTGTTACCTAAAAAATGATACAAACAAAGATATTTCCACAGAGAAACACTATCATAGCTTCATTAAAAAAACTTATGGTTCACCAAATGGAAAGGTGTGAGGATTGGATACATTACCATATTGAGGTTAACAGAGAGATACAAACACATGTGAAATATATAATCACCAAAGACCTACGCAATACCAAGAGGAGACTACTCAACATTGTGTCATAACCGACATGGGAAAAGGATCCGAAGAAGAATAGATATATGCATATGTGTGAAAGAACCACATCTTGCACACCTAGAACAAAGAAAACATTGTAATCAAGTTTGCTGTGATAAAAAATAAAAATTAAGTTAAAAATACCAACAAGAAGTAATGAGACATAAACCTAAAGGGCTTTTTCCTCGCACATTCCATTCTAATTTACAACCTAGAACACCACTTCCAGTAAGGCTCTGTTGCCCTAGTAACCAGATTTGGTAAAGGAGAAATGCTGCCGCCTTGTGGCCGATTCCCGCAAGAGCAGCTTTTAACCCACAGCTAATGGTCACTTACCATTCACAAGGACTCAGGGCTGTAAAGGACACCTGCCCTAAAAAAGTGTGCTGAGGTAGGGAATGGATAAAAAAAAATTCAAAACACGCAGGATTTTCAAGGTAGTATAAAGAGGTAAGTTTTACTCACTCTCTTTTTAAAGAAAGGAAAATGGATAAAAGTTCCACCTCAGGAAGTATTAGACTCATGCAATCTAATCTACAAAAAGTTTTCAACTCACACCAGTCGACTGACCATTGGCAAAAAGTCTACAAACAATAAATGCTGAAGAGGTTTTAGAGAACTGTGTATCCTCTAGCTGCTGGTGAGATGTAAAAGGGTTAAACGCTAATAATGAGAACAGAAAGGAGCTGCGTTGAAAAGGAAAAACTGAGGTACCATTCAATCCAGCAGGCGCACCAATGGGCCTCTCACCTGAGAAGACCAGAATGAAGAAGACCCGGGTTGCAAAAGCTGCACTGCAGCCTTATTCACAATAGACAAGACAGTGAAGCAACCAAAATGTCCATCAACGGATAAAAGGATAAAGAAGAAGTGGTGGTCCATGTAGACAATGAATACTAGCCATGGAAAACAGTGAAACACTGCTCTTTGAGGCACCATAGATGATCTTGGAGATAATCACAGAACATGAGGTAAGTCGGAAAGCAAAAGTCCTATATCCTATGATATCACTTATAGGCGTTATCTAATAACGGACACAAATGAACATATTTCCACAAAGAAAGTCAATCACAGACTTATATAAAAAAAAAAAAAAACTATGCTTATCTAAAAGGAAAGGTGGGGGGGATGGATAAATGAAGATTAGCGTTACCATATGTATACAAATACATATTATATACATATATCAAAAAGACCGACCCTATAGCAAGGAAGGTTTACAGAACACTCTGTAATAATTTACAGGGGAAGAGGATCTCTACATAAATAGGTATATAGAATATGTAGATGAACCAGAGTGTGTACACCTTGGACAAGCAACATTCTAACCATTACCCCAATTGAAAAAATTAAAACAACGAACTAGGAGTAATGAGACATAAACTTATGGGGGGTTTTCCTGGCACATTCCATCCAAATTTACAACCCAGGCAAACGACTTCCAGAACGGCTCTGCTGCCCTAGTACCCAGATTTGGGAATGGAGAAATGCTGCATCCTTGTGGCCGTTTCCCACAACAGCAGCTTTAAACCCACTGCCAAAGGTCACTAAATATTCACCAATGGCAGTTCTGTAAATGGCACCTGCCCTCCAAAAAATACTGAGGTCGAAAATCGACCAAAAAATTCTAGAGTGCAACCTTCCAAAAAGAAAATTTGAAGAGGTATATTATACTCACACTTTTTTTCTTTTTTCTTTTAACAGAAAAGAAAAAGGCGTGGACAAATGATGAATTGTAGGAATTTTGATAGGCATGTAAACCCAAATTACAAAAACCTATCAGCTCACACCAGTCAGAATGGCCATCAACAAAAATCCTGCAAACAATATATGCTGACGTGATTGTGGAGAAATGCGTCCCCTCGATTCTAAGGGGGACGTGGTAAGAGTCACTAATGAAAGGACAATTGAGGTGCCTTGAAAAGGTAAACGTTGAGCTACCATAGCAGTCAATCAATCATACCCACTGCTGGGTCTATCACCTGAGAAAATGAAAATCAATAATCACAGGCTGGCGATCCTGCACTCCAGCAATATTTACCATAGGCAACACTTGGAAGCAACGGACATGTCCATCAACAGAGGAATGCACCAAGAAGAAGTGGTCCATGTACACAATGGAATATTGGCCATGGAAAACCTTGAAGCACTGCTCTTTGAGGCACCATAGATGAGCCTGGAGATAATCACAAAACATGAAGTAGGTCGGAAAGCCAAAGACCTATAGCCTATATTATCACTTATGGCATTATCTAATAACTGACACAGATGAACATATTTCCAAAGAGAAAGACACTCACAGGCTTAGAAAACAAACTATGCTCATCTAAAAGGAAAGGAGGGGGGAAATTGAGAAATGAAGATTAGTGTTACTATACATATACAAATACATATTATATCCATGTATCAAAAACACCGAACATATAGCAAGGGTGGTCGACGGAACACTGTAATATTTTACATGGGAAGAGGATCTGTACATTCATAGACATACATAATGTACAAATGAACCAGATTGTGTACACCTAGGACAGACAATGTTCTAAACTTTACCCAGATTAAAAAAAAAATTAAAAACCAAGAAGAAGTAATGAGACATAAACTTATGGGGATTTCTCCTGGCAAATTCCATTCTAATTTACAACCTAGGACAATGACTTCCAGAAAGGCCCTGCTGCCCTAGTACCCAGATTGGGGAATGGAGAAATGCTACCTCCTTGTGGCCGTTTCCCACAACAGCAGCTTTGAACCCACTGCAAAAGGTCACTAAATTTTCACCAACTTGCAGTTCTGTAAATGGCACCCGCCCTCCAGAAAATTTCTGCGGTCAAAAATCGACCAAAAAATTCAAAAGAGGGCAACCTTCGAAGAAGACAATTTCAAGAGCTATATTGTACTCACGGCTTTTTCTTTTAAGAGAAAAGACAAAGGCGTAGGAATATGATGAATTTTAAAAATTTTAATGACATGCATACCCATATTACAAAACCTATCAGCTCAGAGCAGTCAGAATGGCCATTAGGAAAAATGCTGCAAAAAATAAATGGTGAAGGGAGTGTGGAGAAATGCGTACCCTCGGTTGTAAGGGGGGGGGCATGTAAAGAGCCACTAATGAAAACACAATGCAGGCGCTTTGAACAGGGAAACATTGAGCTACCAGTCAATCAATCACAACCACTGCTTGGCCTATCACCTGAGAAAATGAGAATCAAAAAGTCACAGGCTGGCAAACCTGTACGCCAGCAAGATTTACCATAGTCAGCACTTGGAAGCAATGAAAATGTCCATCAACCGAGGAATGCACCAAGAAGAAGTGGTCCACGTACACAATGGAATATTACTCTAATAATAAATATAAATTAAATTTAAAAACAAACAAAAGCAAGGAGACATCAACATTTGTGGGTTTATCCGGGCACATTGCACTCTAGTTTATAACCGAAGAACACCACTGGCCGGTAGGTCTGTTTCCCTGGTACCAGCATGGGGAACGTAGAAAGGCTGCCGCTCTCTGGCCGTTACCTGCAAAAGCAGGTTTAAAGCCTGAGCTAATGGTCACTTCATAGGAACAAGTACTGCAGGGCTGTAAATGAAACCTGCCCTCAAAATATCTTGAGGGAGATAATGGCCAAAATATTTCAAATGGTGACACATACTTTAAGAAAACACTTTGAAGAAATAAGCTCTAATCACAGCTGGAAAAATAAAAAGGACATGTCTAAAAGCTCAATTTCAACGCATTATGAGACACATGCAAATTCAACCACAAAGAGGTATCAGCTCACACCACTCAGAATAACCATCAGCAAAAACTACAAAGAATAAATGCTGAAGGTGCTGGGAAGAAATGCATACCCTCAACTTTATGTGGGACGTAACCTGGAAAGAGCCACTAAAGAGAACAGAATAGAGGTGCCTTTAAAAGGTAAACATTGAGCTACCATAGGATCCAGCAGACCTATTCCTGCACCTATAAACTAAGAAGACAGAATTGGAAGGACACAGGTACGCAAATCTGCATTGCATAGTATTCCCATAGCCAAGATATGGAAGTAACCAGAAAGTCCACCGACAGATGGGCGGACAAAGAAGAACTGCTACATGTACAGATGGAATATGAGCTTGTGAAAAAATGAAACAATGCCATTTGCAGCACCATAGATGAGTCTAGAAGTAATCACGCCACTTGGAGTAAGTGAGAAAGCGAAAGACCCATATCCTATCATATCACACATAGGTGTTACCTAAAAAATGATACAAACAAAGATATTTCCACAGAGAAACACTATCATAGCTTCATTAAAAAAACTTATGGTTCACCAAATGGAAAGGTGTGAGGATTGGATACATTACCATATTGAGGTTAACAGAGAGATACAAACACATGTGAAATATATAATCACCAAAGACCTACGCAATACCAAGAGGAGACTACTCAACATTGTGTCATAACCGACATGGGAAAAGGATCCGAAGAAGAATAGATATATGCATATGTGTGAAAGAACCACATCTTGCACACCTAGAACAAAGAAAACATTGTAATCAAGTTTGCTGTGATAAAAAATAAAAATTAAGTTAAAAATACCAACAAGAAGTAATGAGACATAAACCTAAAGGGCTTTTTCCTCGCACATTCCATTCTAATTTACAACCTAGAACACCACTTCCAGTAAGGCTCTGTTGCCCTAGTAACCAGATTTGGTAAAGGAGAAATGCTGCCGCCTTGTGGCCGATTCCCGCAAGAGCAGCTTTTAACCCACAGCTAATGGTCACTTACCATTCACAAGGACTCAGGGCTGTAAAGGACACCTGCCCTAAAAAAGTGTGCTGAGGTAGGGAATGGATAAAAAAAAATTCAAAACACGCAGGATTTTCAAGGTAGTATAAAGAGGTAAGTTTTACTCACTCTCTTTTTAAAGAAAGGAAAATGGATAAAAGTTCCACCTCAGGAAGTATTAGACTCATGCAATCTAATCTACAAAAAGTTTTCAACTCACACCAGTCGACTGACCATTGGCAAAAAGTCTACAAACAATAAATGCTGAAGAGGTTTTAGAGAACTGTGTATCCTCTAGCTGCTGGTGAGATGTAAAAGGGTTAAACGCTAATAATGAGAACAGAAAGGAGCTGCGTTGAAAAGGAAAAACTGAGGTACCATTCAATCCAGCAGGCGCACCAATGGGCCTCTCACCTGAGAAGACCAGAATGAAGAAGACCCGGGTTGCAAAAGCTGCACTGCAGCCTTATTCACAATAGACAAGACAGTGAAGCAACCAAAATGTCCATCAACGGATAAAAGGATAAAGAAGAAGTGGTGGTCCATGTAGACAATGAATACTAGCCATGGAAAACAGTGAAACACTGCTCTTTGAGGCACCATAGATGATCTTGGAGATAATCACAGAACATGAGGTAAGTCGGAAAGCAAAAGTCCTATATCCTATGATATCACTTATAGGCGTTATCTAATAACGGACACAAATGAACATATTTCCACAAAGAAAGTCAATCACAGACTTATATAAAAAAAAAAAACTATGCTTATCTAAAAGGAAAGGTGGGGGGGATGGATAAATGAAGATTAGCGTTACCATATGTATACAAATACATATTATATACATATATCAAAAAGACCGACCCTATAGCAAGGAAGGTTTACAGAACACTCTGTAATAATTTACAGGGGAAGAGGATCTCTACATAAATAGGTATATAGAATATGTAGATGAACCAGAGTGTGTACACCTTGGACAAGCAACATTCTAACCATTACCCCAATTGAAAAAATTAAAACAACGAACTAGGAGTAATGAGACATAAACTTATGGGGGGTTTTCCTGGCACATTCCATCCAAATTTACAACCCAGGCAAACGACTTCCAGAACGGCTCTGCTGCCCTAGTACCCAGATTTGGGAATGGAGAAATGCTGCATCCTTGTGGCCGTTTCCCACAACAGCAGCTTTAAACCCACTGCCAAAGGTCACTAAATATTCACCAATGGCAGTTCTGTAAATGGCACCTGCCCTCCAAAAAATACTGAGGTCGAAAATCGACCAAAAAATTCTAGAGTGCAACCTTCCAAAAAGAAAATTTGAAGAGGTATATTATACTCACACTTTTTTTCTTTTTTCTTTTAACAGAAAAGAAAAAGGCGTGGACAAATGATGAATTGTAGGAATTTTGACAGGCATGTAAACCCAAATTACAAAAACCTATCAGCTCACACCAGTCAGAATGGCCATCAACAAAAATCCTGCAAACAATATATGCTGACGTGATTGTGGAGAAATGCGTCCCCTCGATTCTAAGGGGGACGTGGTAAGAGTCACTAATGAAAGGACAATTGAGGTGCCTTGAAAAGGTAACCGTTGAGCTACCATAGCAGTCAATCAATCATACCCACTGCTGGGTCTATCACCTGAGAAAATGAAAATCAATAATCACAGGCTGGCGATCCTGCACTCCAGCAATATTTACCATAGGCAACACTTGGAAGCAACGGACATGTCCATCAACAGAGGAATGCACCAAGAAGAAGTGGTCCATGTACACAATGGAATATTAGCCATGGAAAACCTTGAAGCACTGCTCTTTGAGGCACCATAGATGAGCCTGGAGATAATCACAAAACATGAAGTAGGTCGGAAAGCCAAAGACCTATATCCTATATTATCACTTATGGCATTATCTAATAACTGACACAGATGAACATATTTCCAAAGA
The DNA here is from genome assembly GCF_028021215.1 of Eschrichtius robustus. Lineage (NCBI taxonomy): Eukaryota > Metazoa > Chordata > Mammalia > Artiodactyla > Eschrichtiidae > Eschrichtius > Eschrichtius robustus. Next base: position 25,930,091 of record NC_090830.1, on the reverse strand, counting down.
GAAAGACACTCACAGGCTTAGAAAACAAACTATGCTCATCTAAAAGGAAAGGAGGGGGGAAATTGAGAAATGAAGATTAGTGTTACTATACATATACAAATACATATTATATCCATGTATCAAAAACACCGAACATATAGCAAGGGAGGTCGACGGAACACTGTAATATTTTACATGGGAAGAGGATCTGTACATTCATAGACATGCATAATGTACAAATGAACCAGATTGTGTACACCTAGGACAGACAATGTTCTAAACTTTACCCAGATTAAAAAAAAAAAATTTAAAAACCAAGAAGAAGTAATGAGACATAAACTTATGGGGATTTCTCCTGGCAAATTCCATTCTAATTTACAACCTAGGACAATGACTTCCAGAAAGGCTCTGCTGCCCTAGTACCCAGATTGGGGAATGGAGAAATGCTACCTCCTTGAGGCCGTTTCCCACAACAGCAGCTTTGAACCCACTGCAAAAGGTCACTAAATTTTCACCAACTTGCAGTTCTGTAAATGGCACCCGCCCTCCAGAAAATTTCTGCGGTCAAAAATCGACCAAAAAATTCAAAAGAGGGCAACCTTCGAAGAAGACAATTTCAAGAGCTATATTGTACTCACGGCTTTTTCTTTTAAGAGAAAAGACAAAGGCGTAGGAATATGATGAATTTTAAAAATTTTAATGACATGCATACCCATATTACAAAACCTAACAGCCCTGAGCAGTCAGAATGGCCATTAGGAAAAATGCTGCAAAAAATAAATGGTGAAGGGAGTGTGGAGAAATGCGTACCCTCGGTTGTAAGGGGGGGGGCATGTAAAGAGCCACTAATGAAAACACAATGCAGGCGCTTTGAACAGGGAAACATTGAGCTACCAGTCAATCAATCACAACCACTGCTTGGCCTATCACCTGAGAAAATGAGAATCAAAAAGTCACAGGCTGGCAAACCTGTACGCCAGCAAGATTTACCATAGTCAGCACTTGGAAGCAATGAAAATGTCCATCAACCGAGGAATGCACCAAGAAGAAGTGGTCCACGTACACAATGGAATATTACTCTAATAATAAATATAAATTAAATTTAAAAACAAACAAAAGCAAGGAGACATCAACATTTGTGGGTTTATCCGGACACATTGCACTCTAGTTTATAACCGAAGAACACCACTGGCCGGTAGGTCTGTTTCCCTGGTACCAGCATGGGGAACGTAGAAAGGCTGCCGCTCTCTGGCCGTTACCTGCAAAAGCAGGTTTAAAGCCTGAGCTAATGGTCACTTCATAGGAACAAGTACTGCAGGGCTGTAAATGAAACCTGCCGTCAAAATATCTTGAGGGAGATAATGGCCAAAATATTTCAAATGGTGACACATACTTTAAGAAAACACTTTGAAGAAATAAGCTCTAATCACAGCTGGAAAAATAAAAAGGACATGTCTAAAAGCTCAATTTCAACGCATTATGAGACACATGCAAATTCAACCACAAAGAGGTATCAGCTCACACCACTCAGAATAACCATCAGCAAAAACTACAAAGAATAAATGCTGAAGGTGCTGGGAAGAAATGCATACCCTCAACTTTATGTGGGACGTAACCTGGAAAGAGCCACTAAAGAGAACAGAATAGAGGTGCCTTTAAAAGGTAAACATTGAGCTACCATAGGATCCAGCAGACCTATTCCTGCACCTATAAACTAAGAAGACAGAATTGGAAGGACACAGGTACGCAAATCTGCATTGCATAGTATTCCCATAGCCAAGATATGGAAGTAACCAGAAAGTCCACCGACAGATGGGCGGACAAAGAAGAACTGCTACATGTACAGATGGAATATGAGCTTGTGAAAAAATGAAACAATGCCATTTGCAGCACCATAGATGAGTCTAGAAGTAATCACGCCACTTGGAGTAAGTGAGAAAGCGAAAGACCCATATCCTATCATATCACACATAGGTGTTACCTAAAAAATGATACAAACAAAGATATTTCCACAGAGAAACACTATCATAGCTTCATTAAAAAAACTTATGGTTCACCAAATGGAAAGGTGTGAGGATTGGATACATTACCATATTGAGGTTAACAGAGAGATACAAACACATGTGAAATATATAATCACCAAAGACCTACGCAATACCAAGAGGAGACTACTCAACATTGTGTCATAACCGACATGGGAAAAGGATCCGAAGAAGAATAGATATATGCATATGTGTGAAAGAACCACATCTTGCACACCTAGAACAAAGAAAACATTGTAATCAAGTTTGCTGTGATAAAAAATAAAAATTAAGTTAAAAATACCAACAAGAAGTAATGAGACATAAACCTAAAGGGCTTTTTCCTCGCACATTCCATTCTAATTTACAACCTAGAACACCACTTCCAGTAAGGCTCTGTTGCCCTAGTAACCAGATTTGGTAAAGGAGAAATGCTGCCGCCTTGTGGCCGATTCCCGCAAGAGCAGCTTTTAACCCACAGCTAATGGTCACTTACCATTCACAAGGACTCAGGGCTGTAAAGGACACCTGCCCTAAAAAAGTGTGCTGAGGTAGGGAATGGATAAAAAAAAATTCAAAACACGCAGGATTTTCAAGGTAGTATAAAGAGGTAAGTTTTACTCACTCTCTTTTTAAAGAAAGGAAAATGGATAAAAGTTCCACCTCAGGAAGTATTAGACTCATGCAATCTAATCTACAAAAAGTTTTCAACTCACACCAGTCGACTGACCATTGGCAAAAAGTCTACAAACAATAAATGCTGAAGAGGTTTTAGAGAACTGTGTATCCTCTAGCTGCTGGTGAGATGTAAAAGGGTTAAACGCTAATAATGAGAACAGAAAGGAGCTGCGTTGAAAAGGAAAAACTGAGGTACCATTCAATCCAGCAGGCGCACCAATGGGCCTCTCACCTGAGAAGACCAGAATGAAGAAGACCCGGGTTGCAAAAGCTGCACTGCAGCCTTATTCACAATAGACAAGACAGTGAAGCAACCAAAATGTCCATCAACAAATGAAAGGATAAAGAAGAAGTGGTGGTCCATGTAGACAATGAATACTAGCCATGGAAAACAGTGAAACACTGCTCTTTGAGGCACCATAGATGATCTTGGAGATAATCACAGAACATGAGGTAAGTCGGAAAGCAAAAGTCCTATATCCTATGATATCACTTATAGGCGTTATCTAATAACGGACACAAATGAACATATTTCCACAAAGAAAGTCAATCACAGACTTATATAAAAAAAAAAAACTATGCTTATCTAAAAGGAAAGGTGGGGGGGATGGATAAATGAAGATTAGCGTTACCATATGTATACAAATACATATTATATACATATATCAAAAAGACCGACCCTATAGCAAGGAAGGTTTACAGAACACTCTGTAATAATTTACAGGGGAAGAGGATCTCTACATAAATAGGTATATAGAATATGTAGATGAACCAGAGTGTGTACACCTTGGACAAGCAACATTCTAACCATTACCCCAATTGAAAAAATTAAAACAACGAACTAGGAGTAATGAGACATAAACTTATGGGGGGTTTTCCTGGCACATTCCATCCAAATTTACAACCCAGGCAAACGACTTCCAGAACGGCTCTGCTGCCCTAGTACCCAGATTTGGGAATGGAGAAATGCTGCATCCTTGTGGCCGTTTCCCACAACAGCAGCTTTAAACCCACTGCCAAAGGTCACTAAATATTCACCAATGGCAGTTCTGTAAATGGCACCTGCCCTCCAAAAAATACTGAGGTCGAAAATCGACCAAAAAATTCTAGAGTGCAACCTTCCAAAAAGAAAATTTGAAGAGGTATATTATACTCACACTTTTTTTCTTTTTTCTTTTAACAGAAAAGAAAAAGGCGTGGACAAATGATGAATTGTAGGAATTTTGATAGGCATATAAACCCAAATTACAAAAACCTATCAGCTCACACCAGTCAGAATGGCCATCAACAAAAATCCTGCAAACAATATATGCTGACGTGATTGTGGAGAAATGCGTCCCCTCGATTCTAAGGGGGACGTGGTAAGAGTCACTAATGAAAGGACAATTGAGGTGCCTTGAAAAGGTAAACGTTGAGCTATCATAGCAGTCAATCAATCATACCCACTGCTGGGTCTATCACCTGAGAAAATGAAAATCAATAATCACAGGCTGGCGATCCTGCACTCCAGCAATATTTACCATAGGAAACACTTGGAAGCAACGGACATGTCCATCAACAGAGGAATGCACCAAGAAGAAGTGGTCCATGTACACAATGGAATATTGGCCATGGAAAACCTTGAAGCACTGCTCTTTGAGGCACCATAGATGAGCCTGGAGATAATCACAAAACATGAAGTAGGTCGGAAAGCCAAAGACCTATAGCCTATATTATCACTTATGGCATTATCTAATAACTGACACAGATGAACATATTTCCAAAGAGAAAGACACTCACAGGCTTAGAAAACAAACTATGCTCATCTAAAAGGAAAGGAGGGGGGAAATTGAGAAATGAAGATTAGTGTTACTATACATATACAAATACATATTATATCCATGTATCAAAAACACCGAACATATAGCAAGGGTGGTCGACGGAACACTGTAATATTTTACATGGGAAGAGGATCTGTACATTCATAGACATACATAATGTACAAATGAACCAGATTGTGTACACCTAGGACAGACAATGTTCTAAACTTTACCGAGATTAAAAAAAAAAATTAAAAACCAAGAAGAAGTAATGAGACATAAACTTATGGGGATTTCTCCTGGCAAATTCCATTCTAATTTACAACCTAGGACAATGACTTCCAGAAAGGCTCTGCTGCCCTAGTACCCAGATTGGGGAATGGAGAAATGCTACCTCCTTGTGGCCGTTTCCCACAACAGCAGCTTTGAACCCACTGCAAAAGGTCACTAAATTTTCACCAACTTGCAGTTCTGTAAATGGCACCCGCCCTCCAGAAAATTTCTGCGGTCAAAAATCGACCAAAAAATTCAAAAGAGGGCAACCTTCGAAGAAGACAATTTCAAGAGCTATATTGTACTCACGGCTTTTTCTTTTAAGAGAAAAGACAAAGGCGTAGGAATATGATGAATTTTAAAAATTTTAATGACATGCATACCCATATTACAAAACCTATCAGCTCAGAGCAGTCAGAATGGCCATTAGGAAAAATGCTGCAAAAAATAAATGGTGAAGGGAGTGTGGAGAAATGCGTACCCTCGGTTGTAAGGGGGGGGGCATGTAAAGAGCCACTAATGAAAACACAATGCAGGCGCTTTGAACAGGGAAACATTAAGCTACCAGTCAATCAATCACAACCACTGCTTGGCCTATCACCTGAGAAAATGAGAATCAAAAAGTCACAGGCTGGCAAACCTGTACGCCAGCAAGATTTACCATAGTCAGCACTTGGAAGCAATGAAAATGTCCATCAACCGAGGAATGCACCAAGAAGAAGTGGTCCACGTACACAATGGAATATTACTCTAATAATAAATATAAATTAAATTTAAAAACAAACAAAAGCAAGGAGACATCAACATTTGTGGGTTTATCCGGGCACATTGCACTCTAGTTTATAACCGAAGAACACCACTGGCCGGTAGGTCTGTTTCCCTGGTACCAGCATGGGGAACGTAGAAAGGCTGCCGCTCTCTGGCCGTTACCTGCAAAAGCAGGTTTAAAGCCTGAGCTAATGGTCACTTCATAGGAACAAGTACTGCAGGGCTGTAAATGAAACCTGCCGTCAAAATATCTTGAGGGAGATAATGGCCAAAATATTTCAAATGGTGACACATACTTTAAGAAAACACTTTGAAGAAATAAGCTCTAATCACAGCTGGAAAAATAAAAAGGACATGTCTAAAAGCTCAATTTCAACGCATTATGAGACACATGCAAATTCAACCACAAAGAGGTATCAGCTCACACCACTCAGAATAACCATCAGCAAAAACTACAAAGAATAAATGCTGAAGGTGCTGGGAAGAAATGCATACCCTCAACTTTATGTGGGACGTAACCTGGAAAGAGCCACTAAAGAGAACAGAATAGAGGTGCCTTTAAAAGGTAAACATTGAGCTACCATAGGATCCAGCAGACCTATTCCTGCACCTATAAACTAAGAAGACAGAATTGGAAGGACACAGGTACGCAAATCTGCATTGCATAGTATTCCCATAGCCAAGATATGGAAGTAACCAGAAAGTCCACCGACAGATGGGCGGACAAAGAAGAACTGCTACATGTACAGATGGAATATGAGCTTGTGAAAAAATGAAACAATGCCATTTGCAGCACCATAGATGAGTCTAGAAGTAATCACGCCACTTGGAGTAAGTGAGAAAGCGAAAGACCCATATCCTATCATATCACACATAGGTGTTACCTAAAAAATGATACAAACAAAGATATTTCCACAGAGAAACACTATCATAGCTTCATTAAAAAAACTTATGGTTCACCAAATGGAAAGGTGTGAGGATTGGATACATTACCATATTGAGGTTAACAGAGAGATACAAACACATGTGAAATATATAATCACCAAAGACCTACGCAATACCAAGAGGAGACTACTCAACATTGTGTCATAACCGACATGGGAAAAGGATCCGAAGAAGAATAGATATATGCATATGTGTGAAAGAACCACATCTTGCACACCTAGAACAAAGAAAACATTGTAATCAAGTTTGCTGTGATAAAAAATAAAAATTAAGTTAAAAATACCAACAAGAAGTAATGAGACATAAACCTAAAGGGCTTTTTCCTCGCACATTCCATTCTAATTTACAACCTAGAACACCACTTCCAGTAAGGCTCTGTTGCCCTAGTAACCAGATTTGGTAAAGGAGAAATGCTGCCGCCTTGTGGCCGATTCCCGCAAGAGCAGCTTTTAACCCACAGCTAATGGTCACTTACCATTCACAAGGACTCAGGGCTGTAAAGGACACCTGCCCTAAAAAAGTGTGCTGAGGTAGGGAATGGATAAAAAAAAATTCAAAACACGCAGGATTTTCAAGGTAGTATAAAGAGGTAAGTTTTACTCACTCTCTTTTTAAAGAAAGGAAAATGGATAAAAGTTCCACCTCAGGAAGTATTAGACTCATGCAATCTAATCTACAAAAAGTTTTCAACTCACACCAGTCGACTGACCATTGGCAAAAAGTCTACAAACAATAAATGCTGAAGAGGTTTTAGAGAACTGTGTATCCTCTAGCTGCTGGTGAGATGTAAAAGGGTTAAACGCTAATAATGAGAACAGAAAGGAGCTGCGTTGAAAAGGAAAAACTGAGGTACCATTCAATCCAGCAGGCGCACCAATGGGCCTCTCACCTGAGAAGACCAGAATGAAGAAGACCCGGGTTGCAAAAGCTGCACTGCAGCCTTATTCACAATAGACAAGACAGTGAAGCAACCAAAATGTCCATCAACGGATAAAAGGATAAAGAAGAAGTGGTGGTCCATGTAGACAATGAATACTAGCCATGGAAAACAGTGAAACACTGCTCTTTGAGGCACCATAGATGATCTTGGAGATAATCACAGAACATGAGGTAAGTCGGAAAGCAAAAGTCCTATATCCTATGATATCACTTATAGGCGTTATCTAATAACGGACACAAATGAACATATTTCCACAAAGAAAGTCAATCACAGACTTATATAAAAAAAAAAACTATGCTTATCTAAAAGGAAAGGTGGGGGGGATGGATAAATGAAGATTAGCGTTACCATATGTATACAAATACATATTATATACATATATCAAAAAGACCGACCCTATAGCAAGGAAGGTTTACAGAACACTCTGTAATAATTTACAGGGGAAGAGGATCTCTACATAAATAGGTATATAGAATATGTAGATGAACCAGAGTGTGTACACCTTGGACAAGCAACATTCTAACCATTACCCCAATTGAAAAAATTAAAACAACGAACTAGGAGTAATGAGACATAAACTTATGGGGGGTTTTCCTGGCACATTCCATCCAAATTTACAACCCAGGCAAACGACTTCCAGAACGGCTCTGCTGCCCTAGTACCCAGATTTGGGAATGGAGAAATGCTGCATCCTTGTGGCCGTTTCCCACAACAGCAGCTTTAAACCCACTGCCAAAGGTCACTAAATATTCACCAATGGCAGTTCTGTAAATGGCACCTGCCCTCCAAAAAATACTGAGGTCGAAAATCGACCAAAAAATTCTAGAGTGCAACCTTCCAAAAAGAAAATTTGAAGAGGTATATTATACTCACACTTTTTTTCTTTTTTCTTTTAACAGAAAAGAAAAAGGCGTGGACAAATGATGAATTGTAGGAATTTTGATAGGCATATAAACCCAAATTACAAAAACCTATCAGCTCACACCAGTCAGAATGGCCATCAACAAAAATCCTGCAAACAATATATGCTGACGTGATTGTGGAGAAATGCGTCCCCTCGATTCTAAGGGGGACGTGGTAAGAGTCACTAATGAAAGGACAATTGAGGTGCCTTGAAAAGGTAACCGTTGAGCTACCATAGCAGTCAATCAATCATACCCACTGCTGGGTCTATCACCTGAGAAAATGAAAATCAATAATCACAGGCTGGCGATCCTGCACTCCAGCAATATTTACCATAGGCAACACTTGGAAGCAACGGACATGTCCATCAACAGAGGAATGCACCAAGAAGAAGTGGTCCATGTACACAATGGAATATTAGCCATGGAAAACCTTGAAGCACTGCTCTTTGAGGCACCATAGATGAGCCTGGAGATAATCACAAAACATGAAGTAGGTCGGAAAGCCAAAGACCTATATCCTATATTATCACTTATGGCATTATCTAATAACTGACACAGATGAACATATTTCCAAAGAGAAAGACACTCACAGGCTTAGAAAACAAACTATGCTCATCTAAAAGGAAAGGAGGGGGGAAATTGAGAAATGAAGATTAGTGTTACTATACATATACAAATACATATTATATCCATGTATCAAAAACACCGAACATATAGCAAGGGAGGTCGACGGAACACTGTAATATTTTACATGGGAAGAGGATCTGTACATTCATAGACATGCATAATGTACAAATGAACCAGATTGTGTACACCTAGGACAGACAATGTTCTAAACTTTACCCAGATTAAAAAAAAAAAATTTAAAAACCAAGAAGAAGTAATGAGACATAAACTTATGGGGATTTCTCCTGGCAAATTCCATTCTAATTTACAACCTAGGACAATGACTTCCAGAAAGGCTCTGCTGCCCTAGTACCCAGATTGGGGAATGGAGAAATGCTACCTCCTTGAGGCCGTTTCCCACAACAGCAGCTTTGAACCCACTGCAAAAGGTCACTAAATTTTCACCAACTTGCAGTTCTGTAAATGGCACCCGCCCTCCAGAAAATTTCTGCGGTCAAAAATCGACCAAAAAATTCAAAAGAGGGCAACCTTCGAAGAAGACAATTTCAAGAGCTATATTGTACTCACGGCTTTTTCTTTTAAGAGAAAAGACAAAGGCGTAGGAATATGATGAATTTTAAAAATTTTAATGACATGCATACCCATATTACAAAACCTAACAGCCCTGAGCAGTCAGAATGGCCATTAGGAAAAATGCTGCAAAAAATAAATGGTGAAGGGAGTGTGGAGAAATGCGTACCCTCGGTTGTAAGGGGGGGGGCATGTAAAGAGCCACTAATGAAAACACAATGCAGGCGCTTTGAACAGGGAAACATTGAGCTACCAGTCAATCAATCACAACCACTGCTTGGCCTATCACCTGAGAAAATGAGAATCAAAAAGTCACAGGCTGGCAAACCTGTACGCCAGCAAGATTTACCATAGTCAGCACTTGGAAGCAATGAAAATGTCCATCAACCGAGGAATGCACCAAGAAGAAGTGGTCCACGTACACAATGGAATATTACTCTAATAATAAATATAAATTAAATTTAAAAACAAACAAAAGCAAGGAGACATCAACATTTGTGGGTTTATCCGGGCACATTGCACTCTAGTTTATAACCGAAGAACACCACTGGCCGGTAGGTCTGTTTCCCTGGTACCAGCATGGGGAACGTAGAAAGGCTGCCGCTCTCTGGCCGTTACCTGCAAAAGCAGGTTTAAAGCCTGAGCTAATGGTCACTTCATAGGAACAAGTACTGCAGGGCTGTAAATGAAACCTGCCGTCAAAATATCTTGAGGGAGATAATGGCCAAAATATTTCAAATGGTGACACATACTTTAAGAAAACACTTTGAAGAAATAAGCTCTAATCACAGCTGGAAAAATAAAAAGGACATGTCTAAAAGCTCAATTTCAACGCATTATGAGACACATGCAAATTCAACCACAAAGAGGTATCAGCTCACACCACTCAGAATAACCATCAGCAAAAACTACAAAGAATAAATGCTGAAGGTGCTGGGAAGAAATGCATACCCTCAACTTTATGTGGGACGTAACCTGGAAAGAGCCACTAAAGAGAACAGAATAGAGGTGCCTTTAAAAGGTAAACATTGAGCTACCATAGGATCCAGCAGACCTATTCCTGCACCTATAAACTAAGAAGACAGAATTGGAAGGACACAGGTACGCAAATCTGCATTGCATAGTATTCCCATAGCCAAGATATGGAAGTAACCAGAAAGTCCACCGACAGATGGGCGGACAAAGAAGAACTGCTACATGTACAGATGGAATATGAGCTTGTGAAAAAATGAAACAATGCCATTTGCAGCACCATAGATGAGTCTAGAAGTAATCACGCCACTTGGAGTAAGTGAGAAAGCGAAAGACCCATATCCTATCATATCACACATAGGTGTTACCTAAAAAATGATACAAACAAAGATATTTCCACAGAGAAACACTATCATAGCTTCATTAAAAAAACTTATGGTTCACCAAATGGAAAGGTGTGAGGATTGGATACATTACCATATTGAGGTTAACAGAGAGATACAAACACATGTGAAATATATAATCACCAAAGACCTACGCAATACCAAGAGGAGACTACTCAACATTGTGTCATAACCGACATGGGAAAAGGATCCGAAGAAGAATAGATATATGCATATGTGTGAAAGAACCACATCTTGCACACCTAGAACAAAGAAAACATTGTAATCAAGTTTGCTGTGATAAAAAATAAAAATTAAGTTAAAAATACCAACAAGAAGTAATGAGACATAAACCTAAAGGGCTTTTTCCTCGCACATTCCATTCTAATTTACAACCTAGAACACCACTTCCAGTAAGGCTCTGTTGCCCTAGTAACCAGATTTGGTAAAGGAGAAATGCTGCCGCCTTGTGGCCGATTCCCGCAAGAGCAGCTTTTAACCCACAGCTAATGGTCACTTACCATTCACAAGGACTCAGGGCTGTAAAGGACACCTGCCCTAAAAAAGTGTGCTGAGGTAGGGAATGGATAAAAAAAAATTCAAAACACGCAGGATTTTCAAGGTAGTATAAAGAGGTAAGTTTTACTCACTCTCTTTTTAAAGAAAGGAAAATGGATAAAAGTTCCACCTCAGGAAGTATTAGACTCATGCAATCTAATCTACAAAAAGTTTTCAACTCACACCAGTCGACTGACCATTGGCAAAAAGTCTACAAACAATAAATGCTGAAGAGGTTTTAGAGAACTGTGTATCCTCTAGCTGCTGGTGAGATGTAAAAGGGTTAAACGCTAATAATGAGAACAGAAAGGAGCTGCGTTGAAAAGGAAAAACTGAGGTACCATTCAATCCAGCAGGCGCACCAATGGGCCTCTCACCTGAGAAGACCAGAATGAAGAAGACCCGGGTTGCAAAAGCTGCACTGCAGCCTTATTCACAATAGACAAGACAGTGAAGCAACCAAAATGTCCATCAACGGATAAAAGGATAAAGAAGAAGTGGTGGTCCATGTAGACAATGAATACTAGCCATGGAAAACAGTGAAACACTGCTCTTTGAGGCACCATAGATGATCTTGGAGATAATCACAGAACATGAGGTAAGTCGGAAAGCAAAAGTCCTATATCCTATGATATCACTTATAGGCGTTATCTAATAACGGACACAAATGAACATATTTCCACAAAGAAAGTCAATCACAGACTTATATAAAAAAAAAACTATGCTTATCTAAAAGGAAAGGTGGGGGGGATGGATAAATGAAGATTAGCGTTACCATATGTATACAAATACATATTATATACATATATCAAAAAGACCGACCCTATAGCAAGGAAGGTTTACAGAACACTCTGTAATAATTTACAGGGGAAGAGGATCTCTACATAAATAGGTATATAGAATATGTAGATGAACCAGAGTGTGTACACCTTGGACAAGCAACATTCTAACCATTACCCCAATTGAAAAAATTAAAACAACGAACTAGGAGTAATGAGACATAAACTTATGGGGGGTTTTCCTGGCACATTCCATCCAAATTTACAACCCAGGCAAACGACTTCCAGAACGGCTCTGCTGCCCTAGTACCCAGATTTGGGAATGGAGAAATGCTGCATCCTTGTGGCCGTTTCCCACAACAGCAGCTTTAAACCCACTGCCAAAGGTCACTAAATATTCACCAATGGCAGTTCTGTAAATGGCACCTGCCCTCCAAAAAATACTGAGGTCGAAAATCGACCAAAAAATTCTAGAGTGCAACCTTCCAAAAAGAAAATTTGAAGAGGTATATTATACTCACACTTTTTTTCTTTTTTCTTTTAACAGAAAAGAAAAAGGCGTGGACAAATGATGAATTGTAGGAATTTTGACAGGCATGTAAACCCAAATTACAAAAACCTATCAGCTCACACCAGTCAGAATGGCCATCAACAAAAATCCTGCAAACAATATATGCTGACGTGATTGTGGAGAAATGCGTCCCCTCGATTCTAAGGGGGACGTGGTAAGAGTCACTAATGAAAGGACAATTGAGGTGCCTTGAAAAGGTAAACGTTGAGCTACCATAGCAGTCAATCAATCATACCCACTGCTGGGTCTATCACCTGAGAAAATGAAAATCAATAATCACAGGCTGGCGATCCTGCACTCCAGCAATATTTACCATAGGCAACACTTGGAAGCAACGGACATGTCCATCAACAGAGGAATGCACCAAGAAGAAGTGGTCCATGTACACAATGGAATATTAGCCATGGAAAACCTTGAAGCACTGCTCTTTGAGGCACCATAGATGAGCCTGGAGATAATCACAAAACATGAAGTAGGTCGGAAAGCCAAAGACCTATAGCCTATATTATCACTTATGGCATTATCTAATAACTGACACAGATGAACATATTTCCAAAGAGAAAGACACTCACAGGCTTAGAAAACAAACTATGCTCATCTAAAAGGAAAGGAGGGGGGAAATTGAGAAATGAAGATTAGTGTTACTATACATATACAAATACATATTATATCCATGTATCAAAAACACCGAACATATAGCAAGGGAGGTCGACGGAACACTGTAATATTTTACATGGGAAGAGGATCTGTACATTCATAGACATGCATAATGTACAAATGAACCAGATTGTGTACACCTAGGACAGACAATGTTCTAAACTTTACCCAGATTAAAAAAAAAAAATTTAAAAACCAAGAAGAAGTAATGAGACATAAACTTATGGGGATTTCTCCTGGCAAATTCCATTCTAATTTACAACCTAGGACAATGACTTCCAGAAAGGCTCTGCTGCCCTAGTACCCAGATTGGGGAATGGAGAAATGCTACCTCCTTGAGGCCGTTTCCCACAACAGCAGCTTTGAACCCACTGCAAAAGGTCACTAAATTTTCACCAACTTGCAGTTCTGTAAATGGCACCCGCCCTCCAGAAAATTTCTGCGGTCAAAAATCGACCAAAAAATTCAAAAGAGGGCAACCTTCGAAGAAGACAATTTCAAGAGCTATATTGTACTCACGGCTTTTTCTTTTAAGAGAAAAGACAAAGGCGTAGGAATATGATGAATTTTAAAAATTTTAATGACATGCATACCCATATTACAAAACCTAACAGCCCTGAGCAGTCAGAATGGCCATTAGGAAAAATGCTGCAAAAAATAAATGGTGAAGGGAGTGTGGAGAAATGCGTACCCTCGGTTGTAAGGGGGGGGACATGTAAAGAGCCACTAATGAAAACACAATGCAGGCGCTTTGAACAGGGAAACATTGAGCTACCAGTCAATCAATCACAACCACTGCTTGGCCTATCACCTGAGAAAATGAGAATCAAAAAGTCACAGGCTGGCAAACCTGTACGCCAGCAAGATTTACCATAGTCAGCACTTGGAAGCAATGAAAATGTCCATCAACCGAGGAATGCACCAAGAAGAAGTGGTCCACGTACACAATGGAATATTACTCTAATAATAAATATAAATTAAATTTAAAAACAAACAAAAGCAAGGAGACATCAACATTTGTGGGTTTATCCGGGCACATTGCACTCTAGTTTATAACCGAAGAACACCACTGGCCGGTAGGTCTGTTTCCCTGGTACCAGCATGGGGAACGTAGAAAGGCTGCCGCTCTCTGGCCGTTACCTGCAAAAGCAGGTTTAAAGCCTGAGCTAATGGTCACTTCCTAGGAACAAGTACTGCAGGGCTGTAAATGAAACCTGCCCTCAAAATATCTTGAGGGAGATAATGGCCAAAATATTTCAAATGGTGACACATACTTTAAGAAAACACTTTGAAGAAATAAGCTCTAATCACAGCTGGAAAAATAAAAAGGACATGTCTAAAAGCTCAATTTCAACGCATTATGAGACACATGCAAATTCAACCACAAAGAGGTATCAGCTCACACCACTCAGAATAACCATCAGCAAAAACTACAAAGAATAAATGCTGAAGGTGCTGGGAAGAAATGCATACCCTCAACTTTATGTGGGACGTAACCTGGAAAGAGCCACTAAAGAGAACAGAATAGAGGTGCCTTTAAAAGGTAAACATTGAGCTACCATAGGATCCAGCAGACCTATTCCTGCACCTATAAACTAAGAAGACAGAATTGGAAGGACACAGGTACGCAAATCTGCATTGCATAGTATTCCCATAGCCAAGATATGGAAGTAACCAGAAAGTCCACCGACAGATGGGCGGACAAAGAAGAACTGCTACATGTACAGATGGAATATGAGCTTGTGAAAAAATGAAACAATGCCATTTGCAGCACCATAGATGAGTCTAGAAGTAATCACGCCACTTGGAGTAAGTGAGAAAGCGAAAGACCCATATCCTATCATATCACACATAGGTGTTACCTAAAAAATGATACAAACAAAGATATTTCCACAGAGAAACACTATCATAGCTTCATTAAAAAAACTTATGGTTCACCAAATGGAAAGGTGTGAGGATTGGATACATTACCATATTGAGGTTAACAGAGAGATACAAACACATGTGAAATATATAATCACCAAAGACCTACGCAATACCAAGAGGAGACTACTCAACATTGTGTCATAACCGACATGGGAAAAGGATCCGAAGAAGAATAGATATATGCATATGTGTGAAAGAACCACATCTTGCACACCTAGAACAAAGAAAACATTGTAATCAAGTTTGCTGTGATAAAAAATAAAAATTAAGTTAAAAATACCAACAAGAAGTAATGAGACATAAACCTAAAGGGCTTTTTCCTCGCACATTCCATTCTAATTTACAACCTAGAACACCACTTCCAGTAAGGCTCTGTTGCCCTAGTAACCAGATTTGGTAAAGGAGAAATGCTGCCGCCTTGTGGCCGATTCCCGCAAGAGCAGCTTTTAACCCACAGCTAATGGTCACTTACCATTCACAAGGACTCAGGGCTGTAAAGGACACCTGCCCTAAAAAAGTGTGCTGAGGTAGGGAATGGATAAAAAAAAATTCAAAACACGCAGGATTTTCAAGGTAGTATAAAGAGGTAAGTTTTACTCACTCTCTTTTTAAAGAAAGGAAAATGGATAAAAGTTCCACCTCAGGAAGTATTAGACTCATGCAATCTAATCTACAAAAAGTTTTCAACTCACACCAGTCGACTGACCATTGGCAAAAAGTCTACAAACAATAAATGCTGAAGAGGTTTTAGAGAACTGTGTATCCTCTAGCTGCTGGTGAGATGTAAAAGGGTTAAACGCTAATAATGAGAACAGAAAGGAGCTGCGTTGAAAAGGAAAAACTGAGGTACCATTCAATCCAGCAGGCGCACCAATGGGCCTCTCACCTGAGAAGACCAGAATGAAGAAGACCCGGGTTGCAAAAGCTGCACTGCAGCCTTATTCACAATAGACAAGACAGTGAAGCAACCAAAATGTCCATCAACGGATAAAAGGATAAAGAAGAAGTGGTGGTCCATGTAGACAATGAATACTAGCCATGGAAAACAGTGAAACACTGCTCTTTGAGGCACCATAGATGATCTTGGAGATAATCACAGAACATGAGGTAAGTCGGAAAGCAAAAGTCCTATATCCTATGATATCACTTATAGGCGTTATCTAATAACGGACACAAATGAACATATTTCCACAAAGAAAGTCAATCACAGACTTATATAAAAAAAAAAAAAAAAACTATGCTTATCTAAAAGGAAAGGTGGGGGGGATGGATAAATGAAGATTAGCGTTACCATATGTATACAAATACATATTATATACATATATCAAAAAGACCGACCCTATAGCAAGGAAGGTTTACAGAACACTCTGTAATAATTTACAGGGGAAGAGGATCTCTACATAAATAGGTATATAGAATATGTAGATGAACCAGAGTGTGTACACCTTGGACAAGCAACATTCTAACCATTACCCCAATTGAAAAAATTAAAACAACGAACTAGGAGTAATGAGACATAAACTTATGGGGGGTTTTCCTGGCACATTCCATCCAAATTTACAACCCAGGCAAACGACTTCCAGAACGGCTCTGCTGCCCTAGTACCCAGATTTGGGAATGGAGAAATGCTGCATCCTTGTGGCCGTTTCCCACAACAGCAGCTTTAAACCCACTGCCAAAGGTCACTAAATATTCACCAATGGCAGTTCTGTAAATGGCACCTGCCCTCCAAAAAATACTGAGGTCGAAAATCGACCAAAAAATTCTAGAGTGCAACCTTCCAAAAAGAAAATTTGAAGAGGTATATTATACTCACACTTTTTTTCTTTTTTCTTTTAACAGAAAAGAAAAAGGCGTGGACAAATGATGAATTGTAGGAATTTTGACAGGCATGTAAACCCAAATTACAAAAACCTATCAGCTCACACCAGTCAGAATGGCCATCAACAAAAATCCTGCAAACAATATATGCTGACGTGATTGTGGAGAAATGCGTCCCCTCGATTCTAAGGGGGACGTGGTAAGAGTCACTAATGAAAGGACAATTGAGGTGCCTTGAAAAGGTAAACGTTGAGCTACCATAGCAGTCAATCAATCATACCCACTGCTGGGTCTATCACCTGAGAAAATGAAAATCAATAATCACAGGCTGGCGATCCTGCACTCCAGCAATATTTACCATAGGCAACACTTGGAAGCAATGGACATGTCCATCAACAGAGGAATGCACCAAGAAGAAGTGGTCCATGTACACAATGGAATATTGGCCATGGAAAACCTTGAAGCACTGCTCTTTGAGGCACCATAGATGAGCCTGGAGATAATCACAAAACATGAAGTAGGTCGGAAAGCCAAAGACCTATAGCCTATATTATCACTTATGGCATTATCTAATAACTGACACAGATGAACATATTTCCAAAGAGAAAGACACTCACAGGCTTAGAAAACAAACTATGCTCATCTAAAAGGAAAGGAGGGGGGAAATTGAGAAATGAAGATTAGTGTTACTATACATATACAAATACATATTATATCCATGTATCAAAAACACCGAACATATAGCAAGGGAGGTCGACGGAACACTGTAATATTTTACATGGGAAGAGGATCTGTACATTCATAGACATACATAATGTACAAATGAACCAGATTGTGTACATCTAGGACAGACAATGTTCTAAACTTTACCCAGATTAAAAAAAAAATTAAAAACCAAGAAGAAGTAATGAGACATAAACTTATGGGGATTTCTCCTGGCAAATTCCATTCTAATTTACAACCTAGGACAATGACTTCCAGAAAGGCTCTGCTGCCCTAGTACCCAGATTGGGGAATGGAGAAATGCTACCTCCTTGTGGCCGTTTCCCACAACAGCAGCTTTGAACCCACTGCAAAAGGTCACTAAATTTTCACCAACTTGCAGTTCTGTAAATGGCACCCGCCCTCCAGAAAATTTCTGCGGTCAAAAATCGACCAAAAAATTCAAAAGAGGGCAACCTTCGAAGAAGACAATTTCAAGAGCTATATTGTACTCACGGCTTTTTCTTTTAAGAGAAAAGACAAAGGCGTAGGAATATGATGAATTTTAAAAATTTTAATGACATGCATACCCATATTACAAAACCTATCAGCTCAGAGCAGTCAGAATGGCCATTAGGAAAAATGCTGCAAAAAATAAATGGTGAAGGGAGTGTGGAGAAATGCGTACCCTCGGTTGTAAGGGGGGGGGCATGTAAAGAGCCACTAATGAAAACACAATGCAGGCGCTTTGAACAGGGAAACATTGAGCTACCAGTCAATCAATCACAACCACTGCTTGGCCTATCACCTGAGAAAATGAGAATCAAAAAGTCACAGGCTGGCAAACCTGTACGCCAGCAAGATTTACCATAGTCAGCACTTGGAAGCAATGAAAATGTCCATCAACCGAGGAATGCACCAAGAAGAAGTGGTCCACGTACACAATGGAATATTACTCTAATAATAAATATAAATTAAATTTAAAAACAAACAAAAGCAAGGAGACATCAACATTTGTGGGTTTATCCGGGCACATTGCACTCTAGTTTATAACCGAAGAACACCACTGGCCGGTAGGTCTGTTTCCCTGGTACCAGCATGGGGAACGTAGAAAGGCTGCCGCTCTCTGGCCGTTACCTGCAAAAGCAGGTTTAAAGCCTGAGCTAATGGTCACTTCCTAGGAACAAGTACTGCAGGGCTGTAAATGAAACCTGCCCTCAAAATATCTTGAGGGAGATAATGGCCAAAATATTTCAAATGGTGACACATACTTTAAGAAAACACTTTGAAGAAATAAGCTCTAATCACAGCTGGAAAAATAAAAAGGACATGTCTAAAAGCTCAATTTCAACGCATTATGAGACACATGCAAATTCAACCACAAAGAGGTATCAGCTCACACCACTCAGAATAACCATCAGCAAAAACTACAAAGAATAAATGCTGAAGGTGCTGGGAAGAAATGCATACCCTCAACTTTATGTGGGACGTAACCTGGAAAGAGCCACTAAAGAGAACAGAATAGAGGTGCCTTTAAAAGGTAAACATTGAGCTACCATAGGATCCAGCAGACCTATTCCTGCACCTATAAACTAAGAAGACAGAATTGGAAGGACACAGGTACGCAAATCTGCATTGCATAGTATTCCCATAGCCAAGATATGGAAGTAACCAGAAAGTCCACCGACAGATGGGCGGACAAAGAAGAACTGCTACATGTACAGATGGAATATGAGCTTGTGAAAAAATGAAACAATGCCATTTGCAGCACCATAGATGAGTCTAGAAGTAATCACGCCACTTGGAGTAAGTGAGAAAGCGAAAGACCCATATCCTATCATATCACACATAGGTGTTACCTAAAAAATGATACAAACAAAGATATTTCCACAGAGAAACACTATCATAGCTTCATTAAAAAAACTTATGGTTCACCAAATGGAAAGGTGTGAGGATTGGATACATTACCATATTGAGGTTAACAGAGAGATACAAACACATGTGAAATATATAATCACCAAAGACCTACGCAATACCAAGAGGAGACTACTCAACATTGTGTCATAACCGACATGGGAAAAGGATCCGAAGAAGAATAGATATATGCATATGTGTGAAAGAACCACATCTTGCACACCTAGAACAAAGAAAACATTGTAATCAAGTTTGCTGTGATAAAAAATAAAAATTAAGTTAAAAATACCAACAAGAAGTAATGAGACATAAACCTAAAGGGCTTTTTCCTCGCACATTCCATTCTAATTTACAACCTAGAACACCACTTCCAGTAAGGCTCTGTTGCCCTAGTAACCAGATTTGGTAAAGGAGAAATGCTGCCGCCTTGTGGCCGATTCCCGCAAGAGCAGCTTTTAACCCACAGCTAATGGTCACTTACCATTCACAAGGACTCAGGGCTGTAAAGGACACCTGCCCTAAAAAAGTGTGCTGAGGTAGGGAATGGATAAAAAAAAATTCAAAACACGCAGGATTTTCAAGGTAGTATAAAGAGGTAAGTTTTACTCACTCTCTTTTTAAAGAAAGGAAAATGGATAAAAGTTCCACCTCAGGAAGTATTAGACTCATGCAATCTAATCTACAAAAAGTTTTCAACTCACACCAGTCGACTGACCATTGGCAAAAAGTCTACAAACAATAAATGCTGAAGAGGTTTTAGAGAACTGTGTATCCTCTAGCTGCTGGTGAGATGTAAAAGGGTTAAACGCTAATAATGAGAATAGAAAGGAGCTGCGTTGAAAAGGAAAAACTGAGGTACCATTCAATCCAGCAGGCGCACCAATGGGCCTCTCACCTGAGAAGACCAGAATGAAGAAGACCCGGGTTGCAAAAGCTGCACTGCAGCCTTATTCACAATAGACAAGACAGTGAAGCAACCAAAATGTCCATCAACGGATAAAAGGATAAAGAAGAAGTGGTGGTCCATGTAGACAATGAATACTAGCCATGGAAAACAGTGAAACACTGCTCTTTGAGGCACCATAGATGATCTTGGAGATAATCACAGAACATGAGGTAAGTCGGAAAGCAAAAGTCCTATATCCTATGATATCACTTATAGGCGTTATCTAATAACGGACACAAATGAACATATTTCCACAAAGAAAGTCAATCACAGACTTATATAAAAAAAAAAAAAAAACTATGCTTATCTAAAAGGAAAGGTGGGGGGGATGGATAAATGAAGATTAGCGTTACCATATGTATACAAATACATATTATATACATATATCAAAAAGACCGACCCTATAGCAAGGAAGGTTTACAGAACACTCTGTAATAATTTACAGGGGAAGAGGATCTCTACATAAATAGGTATATAGAATATGTAGATGAACCAGAGTGTGTACACCTTGGACAAGCAACATTCTAACCATTACCCCAATTGAAAAAATTAAAACAACGAACTAGGAGTAATGAGACATAAACTTATGGGGGGTTTTCCTGGCACATTCCATCCAAATTTACAACCCAGGCAAACGACTTCCAGAACGGCTCTGCTGCCCTAGTACCCAGATTTGGGAATGGAGAAATGCTGCATCCTTGTGGCCGTTTCCCACAACAGCAGCTTTAAACCCACTGCCAAAGGTCACTAAATATTCACCAATGGCAGTTCTGTAAATGGCACCTGCCCTCCAAAAAATACTGAGGTCGAAAATCGACCAAAAAATTCTAGAGTGCAACCTTCCAAAAAGAAAATTTGAAGAGGTATATTATACTCACACTTTCTTTTTTCTTTTAACAGAAAAGAAAAAGGCGTGGACAAATGATGAATTGTAGGAATTTTGACAGGCATGTAAACCCAAATTACAAAAACCTATCAGCTCACACCAGTCAGAATGGCCATCAACAAAAATCCTGCAAACAATATATGCTGACGTGATTGTGGAGAAATGCGTCCCCTCGATTCTAAGGGGGACGTGGTAAGAGTCACTAATGAAAGGACAATTGAGGTGCCTTGAAAAGGTAAACGTTGAGCTACCATAGCAGTCAATCAATCATACCCACTGCTGGGTCTATCACCTGAGAAAATGAAAATCAATAATCACAGGCTGGCGATCCTGCACTCCAGCAATATTTACCATAGGCAACACTTGGAAGCAATGGACATGTCCATCAACAGAGGAATGCACCAAGAAGAAGTGGTCCATGTACACAATGGAATATTAGCCATGGAAAACCTTGAAGCACTGCTCTTTGAGGCACCATAGATGAGCCTGGAGATAATCACAAAACATGAAGTAGGTCGGAAAGCCAAAGACCTATAGCCTATATTATCACTTATGGCATTATCTAATAACTGACACAGATGAACATATTTCCAAAGAGAAAGACACTCACAGGCTTAGAAAACAAACTATGCTCATCTAAAAGGAAAGGAGGGGGGAAATTGAGAAATGAAGATTAGTGTTACTATACATATACAAATACATATTATATCCATGTATCAAAAACACCGAACATATAGCAAGGGTGGTCGACGGAACACTGTAATATTTTACATGGGAAGAGGATCTGTACATTCATAGACATACATAATGTACAAATGAACCAGATTGTGTACACCTAGGACAGACAATGTTCTAAACTTTACCCAGATTAAAAAAAAAATTAAAAACCAAGAAGAAGTAATGAGACATAAACTTATGGGGATTTCTCCTGGCAAATTCCATTCTAATTTACAACCTAGGACAATGACTTCCAGAAAGGCTCTGCTGCCCTAGTACCCAGATTGGGGAATGGAGAAATGCTACCTCCTTGTGGCCGTTTCCCACAACAGCAGCTTTGAACCCACTGCAAAAGGTCACTAAATTTTCACCAACTTGCAGTTCTGTAAATGGCACCCGCCCTCCAGAAAATTTCTGCGGTCAAAAATCGACCAAAAAATTCAAAAGAGGGCAACCTTCGAAGAAGACAATTTCAAGAGCTATATTGTACTCACGGCTTTTTCTTTTAAGAGAAAAGACAAAGGCGTAGGAATATGATGAATTTTAAAAATTTTAATGACATGCATACCCATATTACAAAACCTATCAGCTCAGAGCAGTCAGAATGGCCATTAGGAAAAATGCTGCAAAAAATAAATGGTGAAGGGAGTGTGGAGAAATGCGTACCCTCGGTTGTAAGGGGGGGGGGCATGTAAAGAGCCACTAATGAAAACACAATGCAGGCGCTTTGAACAGGGAAACATTGAGCTACCAGTCAATCAATCACAACCACTGCTTGGCCTATCACCTGAGAAAATGAGAATCAAAAAGTCACAGGCTGGCAAACCTGTACGCCAGCAAGATTTACCATAGTCAGCACTTGGAAGCAATGAAAATGTCCATCAACCGAGGAATGCACCAAGAAGAAGTGGTCCACGTACACAATGGAATATTACTCTAATAATAAATATAAATTAAATTTAAAAACAAACAAAAGCAAGGAGACATCAACATTTGTGGGTTTATCCGGGCACATTGCACTCTAGTTTATAACCGAAGAACACCACTGGCCGGTAGGTCTGTTTCCCTGGTACCAGCATGGGGAACGTAGAAAGGCTGCCGCTCTCTGGCCGTTACCTGCAAAAGCAGGTTTAAAGCCTGAGCTAATGGTCACTTCCTAGGAACAAGTACTGCAGGGCTGTAAATGAAACCTGCCCTCAAAATATCTTGAGGGAGATAATGGCCAAAATATTTCAAATGGTGACACATACTTTAAGAAAACACTTTGAAGAAATAAGCTCTAATCACAGCTGGAAAAATAAAAAGGACATGTCTAAAAGCTCAATTTCAACGCATTATGAGACACATGCAAATTCAACCACAAAGAGGTATCAGCTCACACCACTCAGAATAACCATCAGCAAAAACTACAAAGAATAAATGCTGAAGGTGCTGGGAAGAAATGCATACCCTCAACTTT
Organism: Eschrichtius robustus; assembly: GCF_028021215.1. Taxonomy (NCBI): domain Eukaryota; kingdom Metazoa; phylum Chordata; class Mammalia; order Artiodactyla; family Eschrichtiidae; genus Eschrichtius; species Eschrichtius robustus. Next base: position 25,906,295 of record NC_090830.1, on the reverse strand, counting down.
ATGTGGGACGTAACCTGGAAAGAGCCACTAAAGAGAACAGAATAGAGGTGCCTTTAAAAGGTAAACATTGAGCTACCATAGGATCCAGCAGACCTATTCCTGCACCTATAAACTAAGAAGACAGAATTGGAAGGACACAGGTACGCAAATCTGCATTGCATAGTATTCCCATAGCCAAGATATGGAAGTAACCAGAAAGTCCACCGACAGATGGGCGGACAAAGAAGAACTGCTACATGTACAGATGGAATATGAGCTTGTGAAAAAATGAAACAATGCCATTTGCAGCACCATAGATGAGTCTAGAAGTAATCACGCCACTTGGAGTAAGTGAGAAAGCGAAAGACCCATATCCTATCATATCACACATAGGTGTTACCTAAAAAATGATACAAACAAAGATATTTCCACAGAGAAACACTATCATAGCTTCATTAAAAAAACTTATGGTTCACCAAATGGAAAGGTGTGAGGATTGGATACATTACCATATTGAGGTTAACAGAGAGATACAAACACATGTGAAATATATAATCACCAAAGACCTACGCAATACCAAGAGGAGACTACTCAACATTGTGTCATAACCGACATGGGAAAAGGATCCGAAGAAGAATAGATATATGCATATGTGTGAAAGAACCACATCTTGCACACCTAGAACAAAGAAAACATTGTAATCAAGTTTGCTGTGATAAAAAATAAAAATTAAGTTAAAAATACCAACAAGAAGTAATGAGACATAAACCTAAAGGGCTTTTTCCTCGCACATTCCATTCTAATTTACAACCTAGAACACCACTTCCAGTAAGGCTCTGTTGCCCTAGTAACCAGATTTGGTAAAGGAGAAATGCTGCCGCCTTGTGGCCGATTCCCGCAAGAGCAGCTTTTAACCCACAGCTAATGGTCACTTACCATTCACAAGGACTCAGGGCTGTAAAGGACACCTGCCCTAAAAAAGTGTGCTGAGGTAGGGAATGGATAAAAAAAAATTCAAAACACGCAGGATTTTCAAGGTAGTATAAAGAGGTAAGTTTTACTCACTCTCTTTTTAAAGAAAGGAAAATGGATAAAAGTTCCACCTCAGGAAGTATTAGACTCATGCAATCTAATCTACAAAAAGTTTTCAACTCACACCAGTCGACTGACCATTGGCAAAAAGTCTACAAACAATAAATGCTGAAGAGGTTTTAGAGAACTGTGTATCCTCTAGCTGCTGGTGAGATGTAAAAGGGTTAAACGCTAATAATGAGAACAGAAAGGAGCTGCGTTGAAAAGGAAAAACTGAGGTACCATTCAATCCAGCAGGCGCACCAATGGGCCTCTCACCTGAGAAGACCAGAATGAAGAAGACCCGGGTTGCAAAAGCTGCACTGCAGCCTTATTCACAATAGACAAGACAGTGAAGCAACCAAAATGTCCATCAACAAATGAAAGGATAAAGAAGAAGTGGTGGTCCATGTAGACAATGAATACTAGCCATGGAAAACAGTGAAACACTGCTCTTTGAGGCACCATAGATGATCTTGGAGATAATCACAGAACATGAGGTAAGTCGGAAAGCAAAAGTCCTATATCCTATGATATCACTTATAGGCGTTATCTAATAACGGACACAAATGAACATATTTCCACAAAGAAAGTCAATCACAGACTTATATAAAAAAAAAAAACTATGCTTATCTAAAAGGAAAGGTGGGGGGGATGGATAAATGAAGATTAGCGTTACCATATGTATACAAATACATATTATATACATATATCAAAAAGACCGACCCTATAGCAAGGAAGGTTTACAGAACACTCTGTAATAATTTACAGGGGAAGAGGATCTCTACATAAATAGGTATATAGAATATGTAGATGAACCAGAGTGTGTACACCTTGGACAAGCAACATTCTAACCATTACCCCAATTGAAAAAATTAAAACAACGAACTAGGAGTAATGAGACATAAACTTATGGGGGGTTTTCCTGGCACATTCCATCCAAATTTACAACCCAGGCAAACGACTTCCAGAACGGCTCTGCTGCCCTAGTACCCAGATTTGGGAATGGAGAAATGCTGCATCCTTGTGGCCGTTTCCCACAACAGCAGCTTTAAACCCACTGCCAAAGGTCACTAAATATTCACCAATGGCAGTTCTGTAAATGGCACCTGCCCTCCAAAAAATACTGAGGTCGAAAATCGACCAAAAAATTCTAGAGTGCAACCTTCCAAAAAGAAAATTTGAAGAGGTATATTATACTCACACTTTTTTTCTTTTTTCTTTTAACAGAAAAGAAAAAGGCGTGGACAAATGATGAATTGTAGGAATTTTGATAGGCATATAAACCCAAATTACAAAAACCTATCAGCTCACACCAGTCAGAATGGCCATCAACAAAAATCCTGCAAACAATATATGCTGACGTGATTGTGGAGAAATGCGTCCCCTCGATTCTAAGGGGGACGTGGTAAGAGTCACTAATGAAAGGACAATTGAGGTGCCTTGAAAAGGTAAACGTTGAGCTACCATAGCAGTCAATCAATCATACCCACTGCTGGGTCTATCACCTGAGAAAATGAAAATCAATAATCACAGGCTGGCGATCCTGCACTCCAGCAATATTTACCATAGGAAACACTTGGAAGCAACGGACATGTCCATCAACAGAGGAATGCACCAAGAAGAAGTGGTCCATGTACACAATGGAATATTGGCCATGGAAAACCTTGAAGCACTGCTCTTTGAGGCACCATAGATGAGCCTGGAGATAATCACAAAACATGAAGTAGGTCGGAAAGCCAAAGACCTATATCCTATATTATCACTTATGGCATTATCTAATAACTGACACAGATGAACATATTTCCAAAGAGAAAGACACTCACAGGCTTAGAAAACAAACTATGCTCATCTAAAAGGAAAGGAGGGGGGAAATTGAGAAATGAAGATTAGTGTTACTATACATATACAAATACATATTATATCCATGTATCAAAAACACCGAACATATAGCAAGGGAGGTCGACGGAACACTGTAATATTTTACATGGGAAGAGGATCTGTACATTCATAGACATGCATAATGTACAAATGAACCAGATTGTGTACACCTAGGACAGACAATGTTCTAAACTTTACCCAGATTAAAAAAAAAAAATTTAAAAACCAAGAAGAAGTAATGAGACATAAACTTATGGGGATTTCTCCTGGCAAATTCCATTCTAATTTACAACCTAGGACAATGACTTCCAGAAAGGCTCTGCTGCCCTAGTACCCAGATTGGGGAATGGAGAAATGCTACCTCCTTGAGGCCGTTTCCCACAACAGCAGCTTTGAACCCACTGCAAAAGGTCACTAAATTTTCACCAACTTGCAGTTCTGTAAATGGCACCCGCCCTCCAGAAAATTTCTGCGGTCAAAAATCGACCAAAAAATTCAAAAGAGGGCAACCTTCGAAGAAGACAATTTCAAGAGCTATATTGTACTCACGGCTTTTTCTTTTAAGAGAAAAGACAAAGGCGTAGGAATATGATGAATTTTAAAAATTTTAATGACATGCATACCCATATTACAAAACCTAACAGCCCTGAGCAGTCAGAATGGCCATTAGGAAAAATGCTGCAAAAAATAAATGGTGAAGGGAGTGTGGAGAAATGCGTACCCTCGGTTGTAAGGGGGGGGGCATGTAAAGAGCCACTAATGAAAACACAATGCAGGCGCTTTGAACAGGGAAACATTGAGCTACCAGTCAATCAATCACAACCACTGCTTGGCCTATCACCTGAGAAAATGAGAATCAAAAAGTCACAGGCTGGCAAACCTGTACGCCAGCAAGATTTACCATAGTCAGCACTTGGAAGCAATGAAAATGTCCATCAACCGAGGAATGCACCAAGAAGAAGTGGTCCACGTACACAATGGAATATTACTCTAATAATAAATATAAATTAAATTTAAAAACAAACAAAAGCAAGGAGACATCAACATTTGTGGGTTTATCCGGGCACATTGCACTCTAGTTTATAACCGAAGAACACCACTGGCCGGTAGGTCTGTTTCCCTGGTACCAGCATGGGGAACGTAGAAAGGCTGCCGCTCTCTGGCCGTTACCTGCAAAAGCAGGTTTAAAGCCTGAGCTAATGGTCACTTCATAGGAACAAGTACTGCAGGGCTGTAAATGAAACCTGCCCTCAAAATATCTTGAGGGAGATAATGGCCAAAATATTTCAAATGGTGACACATACTTTAAGAAAACACTTTGAAGAAATAAGCTCTAATCACAGCTGGAAAAATAAAAAGGACATGTCTAAAAGCTCAATTTCAACGCATTATGAGACACATGCAAATTCAACCACAAAGAGGTATCAGCTCACACCACTCAGAATAACCATCAGCAAAAACTACAAAGAATAAATGCTGAAGGTGCTGGGAAGAAATGCATACCCTCAACTTTATGTGGGACGTAACCTGGAAAGAGCCACTAAAGAGAACAGAATAGAGGTGCCTTTAAAAGGTAAACATTGAGCTACCATAGGATCCAGCAGACCTATTCCTGCACCTATAAACTAAGAAGACAGAATTGGAAGGACACAGGTACGCAAATCTGCATTGCATAGTATTCCCATAGCCAAGATATGGAAGTAACCAGAAAGTCCACCGACAGATGGGCGGACAAAGAAGAACTGCTACATGTACAGATGGAATATGAGCTTGTGAAAAAATGAAACAATGCCATTTGCAGCACCATAGATGAGTCTAGAAGTAATCACGCCACTTGGAGTAAGTGAGAAAGCGAAAGACCCATATCCTATCATATCACACATAGGTGTTACCTAAAAAATGATACAAACAAAGATATTTCCACAGAGAAACACTATCATAGCTTCATTAAAAAAACTTATGGTTCACCAAATGGAAAGGTGTGAGGATTGGATACATTACCATATTGAGGTTAACAGAGAGATACAAACACATGTGAAATATATAATCACCAAAGACCTACGCAATACCAAGAGGAGACTACTCAACATTGTGTCATAACCGACATGGGAAAAGGATCCGAAGAAGAATAGATATATGCATATGTGTGAAAGAACCACATCTTGCACACCTAGAACAAAGAAAACATTGTAATCAAGTTTGCTGTGATAAAAAATAAAAATTAAGTTAAAAATACCAACAAGAAGTAATGAGACATAAACCTAAAGGGCTTTTTCCTCGCACATTCCATTCTAATTTACAACCTAGAACACCACTTCCAGTAAGGCTCTGTTGCCCTAGTAACCAGATTTGGTAAAGGAGAAATGCTGCCGCCTTGTGGCCGATTCCCGCAAGAGCAGCTTTTAACCCACAGCTAATGGTCACTTACCATTCACAAGGACTCAGGGCTGTAAAGGACACCTGCCCTAAAAAAGTGTGCTGAGGTAGGGAATGGATAAAAAAAAATTCAAAACACGCAGGATTTTCAAGGTAGTATAAAGAGGTAAGTTTTACTCACTCTCTTTTTAAAGAAAGGAAAATGGATAAAAGTTCCACCTCAGGAAGTATTAGACTCATGCAATCTAATCTACAAAAAGTTTTCAACTCACACCAGTCGACTGACCATTGGCAAAAAGTCTACAAACAATAAATGCTGAAGAGGTTTTAGAGAACTGTGTATCCTCTAGCTGCTGGTGAGATGTAAAAGGGTTAAACGCTAATAATGAGAACAGAAAGGAGCTGCGTTGAAAAGGAAAAACTGAGGTACCATTCAATCCAGCAGGCGCACCAATGGGCCTCTCACCTGAGAAGACCAGAATGAAGAAGACCCGGGTTGCAAAAGCTGCACTGCAGCCTTATTCACAATAGACAAGACAGTGAAGCAACCAAAATGTCCATCAACGGATAAAAGGATAAAGAAGAAGTGGTGGTCCATGTAGACAATGAATACTAGCCATGGAAAACAGTGAAACACTGCTCTTTGAGGCACCATAGATGATCTTGGAGATAATCACAGAACATGAGGTAAGTCGGAAAGCAAAAGTCCTATATCCTATGATATCACTTATAGGCGTTATCTAATAACGGACACAAATGAACATATTTCCACAAAGAAAGTCAATCACAGACTTATATAAAAAAAAAACTATGCTTATCTAAAAGGAAAGGTGGGGGGGATGGATAAATGAAGATTAGCGTTACCATATGTATACAAATACATATTATATACATATATCAAAAAGACCGACCCTATAGCAAGGAAGGTTTACAGAACACTCTGTAATAATTTACAGGGGAAGAGGATCTCTACATAAATAGGTATATAGAATATGTAGATGAACCAGAGTGTGTACACCTTGGACAAGCAACATTCTAACCATTACCCCAATTGAAAAAATTAAAACAACGAACTAGGAGTAATGAGACATAAACATATGGGGGGTTTTCCTGGCACATTCCATCCAAATTTACAACCCAGGCAAACGACTTCCAGAACGGCTCTGCTGCCCTAGTACCCAGATTTGGGAATGGAGAAATGCTGCATCCTTGTGGCCGTTTCCCACAACAGCAGCTTTAAACCCACTGCCAAAGGTCACTAAATATTCACCAATGGCAGTTCTGTAAATGGCACCTGCCCTCCAAAAAATACTGAGGTCGAAAATCGACCAAAAAATTCTAGAGTGCAACCTTCCAAAAAGAAAATTTGAAGAGGTATATTATACTCACACTTTTTTTCTTTTTTCTTTTAACAGAAAAGAAAAAGGCGTGGACAAATGATGAATTGTAGGAATTTTGACAGGCATGTAAACCCAAATTACAAAAACCTATCAGCTCACACCAGTCAGAATGGCCATCAACAAAAATCCTGCAAACAATATATGCTGACGTGATTGTGGAGAAATGCGTCCCCTCGATTCTAAGGGGGACGTGGTAAGAGTCACTAATGAAAGGACAATTGAGGTGCCTTGAAAAGGTAACCGTTGAGCTACCATAGCAGTCAATCAATCATACCCACTGCTGGGTCTATCACCTGAGAAAATGAAAATCAATAATCACAGGCTGGCGATCCTGCACTCCAGCAATATTTACCATAGGCAACACTTGGAAGCAACGGACATGTCCATCAACAGAGGAATGCACCAAGAAGAAGTGGTCCATGTACACAATGGAATATTAGCCATGGAAAACCTTGAAGCACTGCTCTTTGAGGCACCATAGATGAGCCTGGAGATAATCACAAAACATGAAGTAGGTCGGAAAGCCAAAGACCTATAGCCTATATTATCACTTATGGCATTATCTAATAACTGACACAGATGAACATATTTCCAAAGAGAAAGACACTCACAGGCTTAGAAAACAAACTATGCTCATCTAAAAGGAAAGGAGGGGGGAAATTGAGAAATGAAGATTAGTGTTACTATACATATACAAATACATATTATATCCATGTATCAAAAACACCGAACATATAGCAAGGGAGGTCGACGGAACACTGTAATATTTTACATGGGAAGAGGATCTGTACATTCATAGACATGCATAATGTACAAATGAACCAGATTGTGTACACCTAGGACAGACAATGTTCTAAACTTTACCCAGATTAAAAAAAAAAAATTTAAAAACCAAGAAGAAGTAATGAGACATAAACTTATGGGGATTTCTCCTGGCAAATTCCATTCTAATTTACAACCTAGGACAATGACTTCCAGAAAGGCTCTGCTGCCCTAGTACCCAGATTGGGGAATGGAGAAATGCTACCTCCTTGAGGCCGTTTCCCACAACAGCAGCTTTGAACCCACTGCAAAAGGTCACTAAATTTTCACCAACTTGCAGTTCTGTAAATGGCACCCGCCCTCCAGAAAATTTCTGCGGTCAAAAATCGACCAAAAAATTCAAAAGAGGGCAACCTTCGAAGAAGACAATTTCAAGAGCTATATTGTACTCACGGCTTTTTCTTTTAAGAGAAAAGACAAAGGCGTAGGAATATGATGAATTTTAAAAATTTTAATGACATGCATACCCATATTACAAAACCTAACAGCCCTGAGCAGTCAGAATGGCCATTAGGAAAAATGCTGCAAAAAATAAATGGTGAAGGGAGTGTGGAGAAATGCGTACCCTCGGTTGTAAGGGGGGGGACATGTAAAGAGCCACTAATGAAAACACAATGCAGGCGCTTTGAACAGGGAAACATTGAGCTACCAGTCAATCAATCACAACCACTGCTTGGCCTATCACCTGAGAAAATGAGAATCAAAAAGTCACAGGCTGGCAAACCTGTACGCCAGCAAGATTTACCATAGTCAGCACTTGGAAGCAATGAAAATGTCCATCAACCGAGGAATGCACCAAGAAGAAGTGGTCCACGTACACAATGGAATATTACTCTAATAATAAATATAAATTAAATTTAAAAACAAACAAAAGCAAGGAGACATCAACATTTGTGGGTTTATCCGGGCACATTGCACTCTAGTTTATAACCGAAGAACACCACTGGCCGGTAGGTCTGTTTCCCTGGTACCAGCATGGGGAACGTAGAAAGGCTGCCGCTCTCTGGCCGTTACCTGCAAAAGCAGGTTTAAAGCCTGAGCTAATGGTCACTTCCTAGGAACAAGTACTGCAGGGCTGTAAATGAAACCTGCCCTCAAAATATCTTGAGGGAGATAATGGCCAAAATATTTCAAATGGTGACACATACTTTAAGAAAACACTTTGAAGAAATAAGCTCTAATCACAGCTGGAAAAATAAAAAGGACATGTCTAAAAGCTCAATTTCAACGCATTATGAGACACATGCAAATTCAACCACAAAGAGGTATCAGCTCACACCACTCAGAATAACCATCAGCAAAAACTACAAAGAATAAATGCTGAAGGTGCTGGGAAGAAATGCATACCCTCAACTTTATGTGGGACGTAACCTGGAAAGAGCCACTAAAGAGAACAGAATAGAGGTGCCTTTAAAAGGTAAACATTGAGCTACCATAGGATCCAGCAGACCTATTCCTGCACCTATAAACTAAGAAGACAGAATTGGAAGGACACAGGTACGCAAATCTGCATTGCATAGTATTCCCATAGCCAAGATATGGAAGTAACCAGAAAGTCCACCGACAGATGGGCGGACAAAGAAGAACTGCTACATGTACAGATGGAATATGAGCTTGTGAAAAAATGAAACAATGCCATTTGCAGCACCATAGATGAGTCTAGAAGTAATCACGCCACTTGGAGTAAGTGAGAAAGCGAAAGACCCATATCCTATCATATCACACATAGGTGTTACCTAAAAAATGATACAAACAAAGATATTTCCACAGAGAAACACTATCATAGCTTCATTAAAAAAACTTATGGTTCACCAAATGGAAAGGTGTGAGGATTGGATACATTACCATATTGAGGTTAACAGAGAGATACAAACACATGTGAAATATATAATCACCAAAGACCTACGCAATACCAAGAGGAGACTACTCAACATTGTGTCATAACCGACATGGGAAAAGGATCCGAAGAAGAATAGATATATGCATATGTGTGAAAGAACCACATCTTGCACACCTAGAACAAAGAAAACATTGTAATCAAGTTTGCTGTGATAAAAAATAAAAATTAAGTTAAAAATACCAACAAGAAGTAATGAGACATAAACCTAAAGGGCTTTTTCCTCGCACATTCCATTCTAATTTACAACCTAGAACACCACTTCCAGTAAGGCTCTGTTGCCCTAGTAACCAGATTTGGTAAAGGAGAAATGCTGCCGCCTTGTGGCCGATTCCCGCAAGAGCAGCTTTTAACCCACAGCTAATGGTCACTTACCATTCACAAGGACTCAGGGCTGTAAAGGACACCTGCCCTAAAAAAGTGTGCTGAGGTAGGGAATGGATAAAAAAAAATTCAAAACACGCAGGATTTTCAAGGTAGTATAAAGAGGTAAGTTTTACTCACTCTCTTTTTAAAGAAAGGAAAATGGATAAAAGTTCCACCTCAGGAAGTATTAGACTCATGCAATCTAATCTACAAAAAGTTTTCAACTCACACCAGTCGACTGACCATTGGCAAAAAGTCTACAAACAATAAATGCTGAAGAGGTTTTAGAGAACTGTGTATCCTCTAGCTGCTGGTGAGATGTAAAAGGGTTAAACGCTAATAATGAGAACAGAAAGGAGCTGCGTTGAAAAGGAAAAACTGAGGTACCATTCAATCCAGCAGGCGCACCAATGGGCCTCTCACCTGAGAAGACCAGAATGAAGAAGACCCGGGTTGCAAAAGCTGCACTGCAGCCTTATTCACAATAGACAAGACAGTGAAGCAACCAAAATGTCCATCAACGGATAAAAGGATAAAGAAGAAGTGGTGGTCCATGTAGACAATGAATACTAGCCATGGAAAACAGTGAAACACTGCTCTTTGAGGCACCATAGATGATCTTGGAGATAATCACAGAACATGAGGTAAGTCGGAAAGCAAAAGTCCTATATCCTATGATATCACTTATAGGCGTTATCTAATAACGGACACAAATGAACATATTTCCACAAAGAAAGTCAATCACAGACTTATATAAAAAAAAAACTATGCTTATCTAAAAGGAAAGGTGGGGGGGATGGATAAATGAAGATTAGCGTTACCATATGTATACAAATACATATTATATACATATATCAAAAAGACCGACCCTATAGCAAGGAAGGTTTACAGAACACTCTGTAATAATTTACAGGGGAAGAGGATCTCTACATAAATAGGTATATAGAATATGTAGATGAACCAGAGTGTGTACACCTTGGACAAGCAACATTCTAACCATTACCCCAATTGAAAAAATTAAAACAACGAACTAGGAGTAATGAGACATAAACTTATGGGGGGTTTTCCTGGCACATTCCATCCAAATTTACAACCCAGGCAAACGACTTCCAGAACGGCTCTGCTGCCCTAGTACCCAGATTTGGGAATGGAGAAATGCTGCATCCTTGTGGCCGTTTCCCACAACAGCAGCTTTAAACCCACTGCCAAAGGTCACTAAATATTCACCAATGGCAGTTCTGTAAATGGCACCTGCCCTCCAAAAAATACTGAGGTCGAAAATCGACCAAAAAATTCTAGAGTGCAACCTTCCAAAAAGAAAATTTGAAGAGGTATATTATACTCACACTTTTTTTCTTTTTTCTTTTAACAGAAAAGAAAAAGGCGTGGACAAATGATGAATTGTAGGAATTTTGACAGGCATGTAAACCCAAATTACAAAAACCTATCAGCTCACACCAGTCAGAATGGCCATCAACAAAAATCCTGCAAACAATATATGCTGACGTGATTGTGGAGAAATGCGTCCCCTCGATTCTAAGGGGGACGTGGTAAGAGTCACTAATGAAAGGACAATTGAGGTGCCTTGAAAAGGTAACCGTTGAGCTACCATAGCAGTCAATCAATCATACCCACTGCTGGGTCTATCACCTGAGAAAATGAAAATCAATAATCACAGGCTGGCGATCCTGCACTCCAGCAATATTTACCATAGGCAACACTTGGAAGCAACGGACATGTCCATCAACAGAGGAATGCACCAAGAAGAAGTGGTCCATGTACACAATGGAATATTAGCCATGGAAAACCTTGAAGCACTGCTCTTTGAGGCACCATAGATGAGCCTGGAGATAATCACAAAACATGAAGTAGGTCGGAAAGCCAAAGACCTATAGCCTATATTATCACTTATGGCATTATCTAATAACTGACACAGATGAACATATTTCCAAAGAGAAAGACACTCACAGGCTTAGAAAACAAACTATGCTCATCTAAAAGGAAAGGAGGGGGGAAATTGAGAAATGAAGATTAGTGTTACTATACATATACAAATACATATTATATCCATGTATCAAAAACACCGAACATATAGCAAGGGAGGTCGACGGAACACTGTAATATTTTACATGGGAAGAGGATCTGTACATTCATAGACATGCATAATGTACAAATGAACCAGATTGTGTACACCTAGGACAGACAATGTTCTAAACTTTACCCAGATTAAAAAAAAAAAATTTAAAAACCAAGAAGAAGTAATGAGACATAAACTTATGGGGATTTCTCCTGGCAAATTCCATTCTAATTTACAACCTAGGACAATGACTTCCAGAAAGGCTCTGCTGCCCTAGTACCCAGATTGGGGAATGGAGAAATGCTACCTCCTTGAGGCCGTTTCCCACAACAGCAGCTTTGAACCCACTGCAAAAGGTCACTAAATTTTCACCAACTTGCAGTTCTGTAAATGGCACCCGCCCTCCAGAAAATTTCTGCGGTCAAAAATCGACCAAAAAATTCAAAAGAGGGCAACCTTCGAAGAAGACAATTTCAAGAGCTATATTGTACTCACGGCTTTTTCTTTTAAGAGAAAAGACAAAGGCGTAGGAATATGATGAATTTTAAAAATTTTAATGACATGCATACCCATATTACAAAACCTAACAGCCCTGAGCAGTCAGAATGGCCATTAGGAAAAATGCTGCAAAAAATAAATGGTGAAGGGAGTGTGGAGAAATGCGTACCCTCGGTTGTAAGGGGGGGGACATGTAAAGAGCCACTAATGAAAACACAATGCAGGCGCTTTGAACAGGGAAACATTGAGCTACCAGTCAATCAATCACAACCACTGCTTGGCCTATCACCTGAGAAAATGAGAATCAAAAAGTCACAGGCTGGCAAACCTGTACGCCAGCAAGATTTACCATAGTCAGCACTTGGAAGCAATGAAAATGTCCATCAACCGAGGAATGCACCAAGAAGAAGTGGTCCACGTACACAATGGAATATTACTCTAATAATAAATATAAATTAAATTTAAAAACAAACAAAAGCAAGGAGACATCAACATTTGTGGGTTTATCCGGGCACATTGCACTCTAGTTTATAACCGAAGAACACCACTGGCCGGTAGGTCTGTTTCCCTGGTACCAGCATGGGGAACGTAGAAAGGCTGCCGCTCTCTGGCCGTTACCTGCAAAAGCAGGTTTAAAGCCTGAGCTAATGGTCACTTCCTAGGAACAAGTACTGCAGGGCTGTAAATGAAACCTGCCCTCAAAATATCTTGAGGGAGATAATGGCCAAAATATTTCAAATGGTGACACATACTTTAAGAAAACACTTTGAAGAAATAAGCTCTAATCACAGCTGGAAAAATAAAAAGGACATGTCTAAAAGCTCAATTTCAACGCATTATGAGACACATGCAAATTCAACCACAAAGAGGTATCAGCTCACACCACTCAGAATAACCATCAGCAAAAACTACAAAGAATAAATGCTGAAGGTGCTGGGAAGAAATGCATACCCTCAACTTTATGTGGGACGTAACCTGGAAAGAGCCACTAAAGAGAACAGAATAGAGGTGCCTTTAAAAGGTAAACATTGAGCTACCATAGGATCCAGCAGACCTATTCCTGCACCTATAAACTAAGAAGACAGAATTGGAAGGACACAGGTACGCAAATCTGCATTGCATAGTATTCCCATAGCCAAGATATGGAAGTAACCAGAAAGTCCACCGACAGATGGGCGGACAAAGAAGAACTGCTACATGTACAGATGGAATATGAGCTTGTGAAAAAATGAAACAATGCCATTTGCAGCACCATAGATGAGTCTAGAAGTAATCACGCCACTTGGAGTAAGTGAGAAAGCGAAAGACCCATATCCTATCATATCACACATAGGTGTTACCTAAAAAATGATACAAACAAAGATATTTCCACAGAGAAACACTATCATAGCTTCATTAAAAAAACTTATGGTTCACCAAATGGAAAGGTGTGAGGATTGGATACATTACCATATTGAGGTTAACAGAGAGATACAAACACATGTGAAATATATAATCACCAAAGACCTACGCAATACCAAGAGGAGACTACTCAACATTGTGTCATAACCGACATGGGAAAAGGATCCGAAGAAGAATAGATATATGCATATGTGTGAAAGAACCACATCTTGCACACCTAGAACAAAGAAAACATTGTAATCAAGTTTGCTGTGATAAAAAATAAAAATTAAGTTAAAAATACCAACAAGAAGTAATGAGACATAAACCTAAAGGGCTTTTTCCTCGCACATTCCATTCTAATTTACAACCTAGAACACCACTTCCAGTAAGGCTCTGTTGCCCTAGTAACCAGATTTGGTAAAGGAGAAATGCTGCCGCCTTGTGGCCGATTCCCGCAAGAGCAGCTTTTAACCCACAGCTAATGGTCACTTACCATTCACAAGGACTCAGGGCTGTAAAGGACACCTGCCCTAAAAAAGTGTGCTGAGGTAGGGAATGGATAAAAAAAAATTCAAAACACGCAGGATTTTCAAGGTAGTATAAAGAGGTAAGTTTTACTCACTCTCTTTTTAAAGAAAGGAAAATGGATAAAAGTTCCACCTCAGGAAGTATTAGACTCATGCAATCTAATCTACAAAAAGTTTTCAACTCACACCAGTCGACTGACCATTGGCAAAAAGTCTACAAACAATAAATGCTGAAGAGGTTTTAGAGAACTGTGTATCCTCTAGCTGCTGGTGAGATGTAAAAGGGTTAAACGCTAATAATGAGAACAGAAAGGAGCTGCGTTGAAAAGGAAAAACTGAGGTACCATTCAATCCAGCAGGCGCACCAATGGGCCTCTCACCTGAGAAGACCAGAATGAAGAAGACCCGGGTTGCAAAAGCTGCACTGCAGCCTTATTCACAATAGACAAGACAGTGAAGCAACCAAAATGTCCATCAACGGATAAAAGGATAAAGAAGAAGTGGTGGTCCATGTAGACAATGAATACTAGCCATGGAAAACAGTGAAACACTGCTCTTTGAGGCACCATAGATGATCTTGGAGATAATCACAGAACATGAGGTAAGTCGGAAAGCAAAAGTCCTATATCCTATGATATCACTTATAGGCGTTATCTAATAACGGACACAAATGAACATATTTCCACAAAGAAAGTCAATCACAGACTTATATAAAAAAAAAAAAAAAAACTATGCTTATCTAAAAGGAAAGGTGGGGGGGATGGATAAATGAAGATTAGCGTTACCATATGTATACAAATACATATTATATACATATATCAAAAAGACCGACCCTATAGCAAGGAAGGTTTACAGAACACTCTGTAATAATTTACAGGGGAAGAGGATCTCTACATAAATAGGTATATAGAATATGTAGATGAACCAGAGTGTGTACACCTTGGACAAGCAACATTCTAACCATTACCCCAATTGAAAAAATTAAAACAACGAACTAGGAGTAATGAGACATAAACTTATGGGGGGTTTTCCTGGCACATTCCATCCAAATTTACAACCCAGGCAAACGACTTCCAGAACGGCTCTGCTGCCCTAGT
Organism: Eschrichtius robustus; assembly: GCF_028021215.1. NCBI lineage: Eukaryota > Metazoa > Chordata > Mammalia > Artiodactyla > Eschrichtiidae > Eschrichtius > Eschrichtius robustus. Next base: position 25,890,921 of record NC_090830.1, on the reverse strand, counting down.
ACCCAGATTTGGGAATGGAGAAATGCTGCATCCTTGTGGCCGTTTCCCACAACAGCAGCTTTAAACCCACTGCCAAAGGTCACTAAATATTCACCAATGGCAGTTCTGTAAATGGCACCTGCCCTCCAAAAAATACTGAGGTCGAAAATCGACCAAAAAATTCTAGAGTGCAACCTTCCAAAAAGAAAATTTGAAGAGGTATATTATACTCACACTTTTTTTCTTTTTTCTTTTAACAGAAAAGAAAAAGGCGTGGACAAATGATGAATTGTAGGAATTTTGACAGGCATGTAAACCCAAATTACAAAAACCTATCAGCTCACACCAGTCAGAATGGCCATCAACAAAAATCCTGCAAACAATATATGCTGACGTGATTGTGGAGAAATGCGTCCCCTCGATTCTAAGGGGGACGTGGTAAGAGTCACTAATGAAAGGACAATTGAGGTGCCTTGAAAAGGTAAACGTTGAGCTACCATAGCAGTCAATCAATCATACCCACTGCTGGGTCTATCACCTGAGAAAATGAAAATCAATAATCACAGGCTGGCGATCCTGCACTCCAGCAATATTTACCATAGGCAACACTTGGAAGCAATGGACATGTCCATCAACAGAGGAATGCACCAAGAAGAAGTGGTCCATGTACACAATGGAATATTAGCCATGGAAAACCTTGAAGCACTGCTCTTTGAGGCACCATAGATGAGCCTGGAGATAATCACAAAACATGAAGTAGGTCGGAAAGCCAAAGACCTATAGCCTATATTATCACTTATGGCATTATCTAATAACTGACACAGATGAACATATTTCCAAAGAGAAAGACACTCACAGGCTTAGAAAACAAACTATGCTCATCTAAAAGGAAAGGAGGGGGGAAATTGAGAAATGAAGATTAGTGTTACTATACATATACAAATACATATTATATCCATGTATCAAAAACACCGAACATATAGCAAGGGTGGTCGACGGAACACTGTAATATTTTACATGGGAAGAGGATCTGTACATTCATAGACATACATAATGTACAAATGAACCAGATTGTGTACACCTAGGACAGACAATGTTCTAAACTTTACCCAGATTAAAAAAAAAATTAAAAACCAAGAAGAAGTAATGAGACATAAACTTATGGGGATTTCTCCTGGCAAATTCCATTCTAATTTACAACCTAGGACAATGACTTCCAGAAAGGCTCTGCTGCCCTAGTACCCAGATTGGGGAATGGAGAAATGCTACCTCCTTGTGGCCGTTTCCCACAACAGCAGCTTTGAACCCACTGCAAAAGGTCACTAAATTTTCACCAACTTGCAGTTCTGTAAATGGCACCCGCCCTCCAGAAAATTTCTGCGGTCAAAAATCGACCAAAAAATTCAAAAGAGGGCAACCTTCGAAGAAGACAATTTCAAGAGCTATATTGTACTCACGGCTTTTTCTTTTAAGAGAAAAGACAAAGGCGTAGGAATATGATGAATTTTAAAAATTTTAATGACATGCATACCCATATTACAAAACCTATCAGCTCAGAGCAGTCAGAATGGCCATTAGGAAAAATGCTGCAAAAAATAAATGGTGAAGGGAGTGTGGAGAAATGCGTACCCTCGGTTGTAAGGGGGGGGGCATGTAAAGAGCCACTAATGAAAACACAATGCAGGCGCTTTGAACAGGGAAACATTGAGCTACCAGTCAATCAATCACAACCACTGCTTGGCCTATCACCTGAGAAAATGAGAATCAAAAAGTCACAGGCTGGCAAACCTGTACGCCAGCAAGATTTACCATAGTCAGCACTTGGAAGCAATGAAAATGTCCATCAACCGAGGAATGCACCAAGAAGAAGTGGTCCACGTACACAATGGAATATTACTCTAATAATAAATATAAATTAAATTTAAAAACAAACAAAAGCAAGGAGACATCAACATTTGTGGGTTTATCCGGGCACATTGCACTCTAGTTTATAACCGAAGAACACCACTGGCCGGTAGGTCTGTTTCCCTGGTACCAGCATGGGGAACGTAGAAAGGCTGCCGCTCTCTGGCCGTTACCTGCAAAAGCAGGTTTAAAGCCTGAGCTAATGGTCACTTCCTAGGAACAAGTACTGCAGGGCTGTAAATGAAACCTGCCCTCAAAATATCTTGAGGGAGATAATGGCCAAAATATTTCAAATGGTGACACATACTTTAAGAAAACACTTTGAAGAAATAAGCTCTAATCACAGCTGGAAAAATAAAAAGGACATGTCTAAAAGCTCAATTTCAACGCATTATGAGACACATGCAAATTCAACCACAAAGAGGTATCAGCTCACACCACTCAGAATAACCATCAGCAAAAACTACAAAGAATAAATGCTGAAGGTGCTGGGAAGAAATGCATACCCTCAACTTTATGTGGGACGTAACCTGGAAAGAGCCACTAAAGAGAACAGAATAGAGGTGCCTTTAAAAGGTAAACATTGAGCTACCATAGGATCCAGCAGACCTATTCCTGCACCTATAAACTAAGAAGACAGAATTGGAAGGACACAGGTACGCAAATCTGCATTGCATAGTATTCCCATAGCCAAGATATGGAAGTAACCAGAAAGTCCACCGACAGATGGGCGGACAAAGAAGAACTGCTACATGTACAGATGGAATATGAGCTTGTGAAAAAATGAAACAATGCCATTTGCAGCACCATAGATGAGTCTAGAAGTAATCACGCCACTTGGAGTAAGTGAGAAAGCGAAAGACCCATATCCTATCATATCACACATAGGTGTTACCTAAAAAATGATACAAACAAAGATATTTCCACAGAGAAACACTATCATAGCTTCATTAAAAAAACTTATGGTTCACCAAATGGAAAGGTGTGAGGATTGGATACATTACCATATTGAGGTTAACAGAGAGATACAAACACATGTGAAATATATAATCACCAAAGACCTACGCAATACCAAGAGGAGACTACTCAACATTGTGTCATAACCGACATGGGAAAAGGATCCGAAGAAGAATAGATATATGCATATGTGTGAAAGAACCACATCTTGCACACCTAGAACAAAGAAAACATTGTAATCAAGTTTGCTGTGATAAAAAATAAAAATTAAGTTAAAAATACCAACAAGAAGTAATGAGACATAAACCTAAAGGGCTTTTTCCTCGCACATTCCATTCTAATTTACAACCTAGAACACCACTTCCAGTAAGGCTCTGTTGCCCTAGTAACCAGATTTGGTAAAGGAGAAATGCTGCCGCCTTGTGGCCGATTCCCGCAAGAGCAGCTTTTAACCCACAGCTAATGGTCACTTACCATTCACAAGGACTCAGGGCTGTAAAGGACACCTGCCCTAAAAAAGTGTGCTGAGGTAGGGAATGGATAAAAAAAAATTCAAAACACGCAGGATTTTCAAGGTAGTATAAAGAGGTAAGTTTTACTCACTCTCTTTTTAAAGAAAGGAAAATGGATAAAAGTTCCACCTCAGGAAGTATTAGACTCATGCAATCTAATCTACAAAAAGTTTTCAACTCACACCAGTCGACTGACCATTGGCAAAAAGTCTACAAACAATAAATGCTGAAGAGGTTTTAGAGAACTGTGTATCCTCTAGCTGCTGGTGAGATGTAAAAGGGTTAAACGCTAATAATGAGAATAGAAAGGAGCTGCGTTGAAAAGGAAAAACTGAGGTACCATTCAATCCAGCAGGCGCACCAATGGGCCTCTCACCTGAGAAGACCAGAATGAAGAAGACCCGGGTTGCAAAAGCTGCACTGCAGCCTTATTCACAATAGACAAGACAGTGAAGCAACCAAAATGTCCATCAACGGATAAAAGGATAAAGAAGAAGTGGTGGTCCATGTAGACAATGAATACTAGCCATGGAAAACAGTGAAACACTGCTCTTTGAGGCACCATAGATGATCTTGGAGATAATCACAGAACATGAGGTAAGTCGGAAAGCAAAAGTCCTATATCCTATGATATCACTTATAGGCGTTATCTAATAACGGACACAAATGAACATATTTCCACAAAGAAAGTCAATCACAGACTTATATAAAAAAAAAAAAAAAACTATGCTTATCTAAAAGGAAAGGTGGGGGGGATGGATAAATGAAGATTAGCGTTACCATATGTATACAAATACATATTATATACATATATCAAAAAGACCGACCCTATAGCAAGGAAGGTTTACAGAACACTCTGTAATAATTTACAGGGGAAGAGGATCTCTACATAAATAGGTATATAGAATATGTAGATGAACCAGAGTGTGTACACCTTGGACAAGCAACATTCTAACCATTACCCCAATTGAAAAAATTAAAACAACGAACTAGGAGTAATGAGACATAAACTTATGGGGGGTTTTCCTGGCACATTCCATCCAAATTTACAACCCAGGCAAACGACTTCCAGAACGGCTCTGCTGCCCTAGTACCCAGATTTGGGAATGGAGAAATGCTGCATCCTTGTGGCCGTTTCCCACAACAGCAGCTTTAAACCCACTGCCAAAGGTCACTAAATATTCACCAATGGCAGTTCTGTAAATGGCACCTGCCCTCCAAAAAATACTGAGGTCGAAAATCGACCAAAAAATTCTAGAGTGCAACCTTCCAAAAAGAAAATTTGAAGAGGTATATTATACTCACACTTTCTTTTTTCTTTTAACAGAAAAGAAAAAGGCGTGGACAAATGATGAATTGTAGGAATTTTGACAGGCATGTAAACCCAAATTACAAAAACCTATCAGCTCACACCAGTCAGAATGGCCATCAACAAAAATCCTGCAAACAATATATGCTGACGTGATTGTGGAGAAATGCGTCCCCTCGATTCTAAGGGGGACGTGGTAAGAGTCACTAATGAAAGGACAATTGAGGTGCCTTGAAAAGGTAAACGTTGAGCTACCATAGCAGTCAATCAATCATACCCACTGCTGGGTCTATCACCTGAGAAAATGAAAATCAATAATCACAGGCTGGCGATCCTGCACTCCAGCAATATTTACCATAGGCAACACTTGGAAGCAATGGACATGTCCATCAACAGAGGAATGCACCAAGAAGAAGTGGTCCATGTACACAATGGAATATTAGCCATGGAAAACCTTGAAGCACTGCTCTTTGAGGCACCATAGATGAGCCTGGAGATAATCACAAAACATGAAGTAGGTCGGAAAGCCAAAGACCTATAGCCTATATTATCACTTATGGCATTATCTAATAACTGACACAGATGAACATATTTCCAAAGAGAAAGACACTCACAGGCTTAGAAAACAAACTATGCTCATCTAAAAGGAAAGGAGGGGGGAAATTGAGAAATGAAGATTAGTGTTACTATACATATACAAATACATATTATATCCATGTATCAAAAACACCGAACATATAGCAAGGGTGGTCGACGGAACACTGTAATATTTTACATGGGAAGAGGATCTGTACATTCATAGACATACATAATGTACAAATGAACCAGATTGTGTACACCTAGGACAGACAATGTTCTAAACTTTACCCAGATTAAAAAAAAAATTAAAAACCAAGAAGAAGTAATGAGACATAAACTTATGGGGATTTCTCCTGGCAAATTCCATTCTAATTTACAACCTAGGACAATGACTTCCAGAAAGGCTCTGCTGCCCTAGTACCCAGATTGGGGAATGGAGAAATGCTACCTCCTTGTGGCCGTTTCCCACAACAGCAGCTTTGAACCCACTGCAAAAGGTCACTAAATTTTCACCAACTTGCAGTTCTGTAAATGGCACCCGCCCTCCAGAAAATTTCTGCGGTCAAAAATCGACCAAAAAATTCAAAAGAGGGCAACCTTCGAAGAAGACAATTTCAAGAGCTATATTGTACTCACGGCTTTTTCTTTTAAGAGAAAAGACAAAGGCGTAGGAATATGATGAATTTTAAAAATTTTAATGACATGCATACCCATATTACAAAACCTATCAGCTCAGAGCAGTCAGAATGGCCATTAGGAAAAATGCTGCAAAAAATAAATGGTGAAGGGAGTGTGGAGAAATGCGTACCCTCGGTTGTAAGGGGGGGGGCATGTAAAGAGCCACTAATGAAAACACAATGCAGGCGCTTTGAACAGGGAAACATTGAGCTACCAGTCAATCAATCACAACCACTGCTTGGCCTATCACCTGAGAAAATGAGAATCAAAAAGTCACAGGCTGGCAAACCTGTACGCCAGCAAGATTTACCATAGTCAGCACTTGGAAGCAATGAAAATGTCCATCAACCGAGGAATGCACCAAGAAGAAGTGGTCCACGTACACAATGGAATATTACTCTAATAATAAATATAAATTAAATTTAAAAACAAACAAAAGCAAGGAGACATCAACATTTGTGGGTTTATCCGGGCACATTGCACTCTAGTTTATAACCGAAGAACACCACTGGCCGGTAGGTCTGTTTCCCTGGTACCAGCATGGGGAACGTAGAAAGGCTGCCGCTCTCTGGCCGTTACCTGCAAAAGCAGGTTTAAAGCCTGAGCTAATGGTCACTTCCTAGGAACAAGTACTGCAGGGCTGTAAATGAAACCTGCCCTCAAAATATCTTGAGGGAGATAATGGCCAAAATATTTCAAATGGTGACACATACTTTAAGAAAACACTTTGAAGAAATAAGCTCTAATCACAGCTGGAAAAATAAAAAGGACATGTCTAAAAGCTCAATTTCAACGCATTATGAGACACATGCAAATTCAACCACAAAGAGGTATCAGCTCACACCACTCAGAATAACCATCAGCAAAAACTACAAAGAATAAATGCTGAAGGTGCTGGGAAGAAATGCATACCCTCAACTTTATGTGGGACGTAACCTGGAAAGAGCCACTAAAGAGAACAGAATAGAGGTGCCTTTAAAAGGTAAACATTGAGCTACCATAGGATCCAGCAGACCTATTCCTGCACCTATAAACTAAGAAGACAGAATTGGAAGGACACAGGTACGCAAATCTGCATTGCATAGTATTCCCATAGCCAAGATATGGAAGTAACCAGAAAGTCCACCGACAGATGGGCGGACAAAGAAGAACTGCTACATGTACAGATGGAATATGAGCTTGTGAAAAAATGAAACAATGCCATTTGCAGCACCATAGATGAGTCTAGAAGTAATCACGCCACTTGGAGTAAGTGAGAAAGCGAAAGACCCATATCCTATCATATCACACATAGGTGTTACCTAAAAAATGATACAAACAAAGATATTTCCACAGAGAAACACTATCATAGCTTCATTAAAAAAACTTATGGTTCACCAAATGGAAAGGTGTGAGGATTGGATACATTACCATATTGAGGTTAACAGAGAGATACAAACACATGTGAAATATATAATCACCAAAGACCTACGCAATACCAAGAGGAGACTACTCAACATTGTGTCATAACCGACATGGGAAAAGGATCCGAAGAAGAATAGATATATGCATATGTGTGAAAGAACCACATCTTGCACACCTAGAACAAAGAAAACATTGTAATCAAGTTTGCTGTGATAAAAAATAAAAATTAAGTTAAAAATACCAACAAGAAGTAATGAGACATAAACCTAAAGGGCTTTTTCCTCGCACATTCCATTCTAATTTACAACCTAGAACACCACTTCCAGTAAGGCTCTGTTGCCCTAGTAACCAGATTTGGTAAAGGAGAAATGCTGCCGCCTTGTGGCCGATTCCCGCAAGAGCAGCTTTTAACCCACAGCTAATGGTCACTTACCATTCACAAGGACTCAGGGCTGTAAAGGACACCTGCCCTAAAAAAGTGTGCTGAGGTAGGGAATGGATAAAAAAAAATTCAAAACACGCAGGATTTTCAAGGTAGTATAAAGAGGTAAGTTTTACTCACTCTCTTTTTAAAGAAAGGAAAATGGATAAAAGTTCCACCTCAGGAAGTATTAGACTCATGCAATCTAATCTACAAAAAGTTTTCAACTCACACCAGTCGACTGACCATTGGCAAAAAGTCTACAAACAATAAATGCTGAAGAGGTTTTAGAGAACTGTGTATCCTCTAGCTGCTGGTGAGATGTAAAAGGGTTAAACGCTAATAATGAGAACAGAAAGGAGCTGCGTTGAAAAGGAAAAACTGAGGTACCATTCAATCCAGCAGGCGCACCAATGGGCCTCTCACCTGAGAAGACCAGAATGAAGAAGACCCGGGTTGCAAAAGCTGCACTGCAGCCTTATTCACAATAGACAAGACAGTGAAGCAACCAAAATGTCCATCAACGGATAAAAGGATAAAGAAGAAGTGGTGGTCCATGTAGACAATGAATACTAGCCATGGAAAACAGTGAAACACTGCTCTTTGAGGCACCATAGATGATCTTGGAGATAATCACAGAACATGAGGTAAGTCGGAAAGCAAAAGTCCTATATCCTATGATATCACTTATAGGCGTTATCTAATAACGGACACAAATGAACATATTTCCACAAAGAAAGTCAATCACAGACTTATATAAAAAAAAAAAACTATGCTTATCTAAAAGGAAAGGTGGGGGGGATGGATAAATGAAGATTAGCGTTACCATATGTATACAAATACATATTATATACATATATCAAAAAGACCGACCCTATAGCAAGGAAGGTTTACAGAACACTCTGTAATAATTTACAGGGGAAGAGGATCTCTACATAAATAGGTATATAGAATATGTAGATGAACCAGAGTGTGTACACCTTGGACAAGCAACATTCTAACCATTACCCCAATTGAAAAAATTAAAACAACGAACTAGGAGTAATGAGACATAAACTTATGGGGGGTTTTCCTGGCACATTCCATCCAAATTTACAACCCAGGCAAACGACTTCCAGAACGGCTCTGCTGCCCTAGTACCCAGATTTGGGAATGGAGAAATGCTGCATCCTTGTGGCCGTTTCCCACAACAGCAGCTTTAAACCCACTGCCAAAGGTCACTAAATATTCACCAATGGCAGTTCTGTAAATGGCACCTGCCCTCCAAAAAATACTGAGGTCGAAAATCGACCAAAAAATTCTAGAGTGCAACCTTCCAAAAAGAAAATTTGAAGAGGTATATTATACTCACACTTTTTTTCTTTTTTCTTTTAACAGAAAAGAAAAAGGCGTGGACAAATGATGAATTGTAGGAATTTTGATAGGCATGTAAACCCAAATTACAAAAACCTATCAGCTCACACCAGTCAGAATGGCCATCAACAAAAATCCTGCAAACAATATATGCTGACGTGATTGTGGAGAAATGCGTCCCCTCGATTCTAAGGGGGACGTGGTAAGAGTCACTAATGAAAGGACAATTGAGGTGCCTTGAAAAGGTAAACGTTGAGCTACCATAGCAGTCAATCAATCATACCCACTGCTGGGTCTATCACCTGAGAAAATGAAAATCAATAATCACAGGCTGGCGATCCTGCACTCCAGCAATATTTACCATAGGAAACACTTGGAAGCAACGGACATGTCCATCAACAGAGGAATGCACCAAGAAGAAGTGGTCCATGTACACAATGGAATATTGGCCATGGAAAACCTTGAAGCACTGCTCTTTGAGGCACCATAGATGAGCCTGGAGATAATCACAAAACATGAAGTAGGTCGGAAAGCCAAAGACCTATAGCCTATATTATCACTTATGGCATTATCTAATAACTGACACAGATGAACATATTTCCAAAGAGAAAGACACTCACAGGCTTAGAAAACAAACTATGCTCATCTAAAAGGAAAGGAGGGGGGAAATTGAGAAATGAAGATTAGTGTTACTATACATATACAAATACATATTATATCCATGTATCAAAAACACCGAACATATAGCAAGGGTGGTCGACGGAACACTGTAATATTTTACATGGGAAGAGGATCTGTACATTCATAGACATACATAATGTACAAATGAACCAGATTGTGTACACCTAGGACAGACAATGTTCTAAACTTTACCCAGATTAAAAAAAAAATTAAAAACCAAGAAGAAGTAATGAGACATAAACTTATGGGGATTTTTCCTGGCAAATTCCATTCTAATTTACAACCTAGGACAATGACTTCCAGAAAGGCTCTGCTGCCCTAGTACCCAGATTGGGGAATGGAGAAATGCTACCTCCTTGTGGCCGTTTCCCACAACAGCAGCTTTGAACCCACTGCAAAAGGTCACTAAATTTTCACCAACTTGCAGTTCTGTAAATGGCACCCGCCCTCCAGAAAATTTCTGCGGTCAAAAATCGACCAAAAAATTCAAAAGAGGGCAACCTTCGAAGAAGACAATTTCAAGAGCTATATTGTACTCACGGCTTTTTCTTTTAAGAGAAAAGACAAAGGCGTAGGAATATGATGAATTTTAAAAATTTTAATGACATGCATACCCATATTACAAAACCTATCAGCTCAGAGCAGTCAGAATGGCCATTAGGAAAAATGCTGCAAAAAATAAATGGTGAAGGGAGTGTGGAGAAATGCGTACCCTCGGTTGTAAGGGGGGGGGGCATGTAAAGAGCCACTAATGAAAACACAATGCAGGCGCTTTGAACAGGGAAACATTGAGCTACCAGTCAATCAATCACAACCACTGCTTGGCCTATCACCTGAGAAAATGAGAATCAAAAAGTCACAGGCTGGCAAACCTGTACGCCAGCAAGATTTACCATAGTCAGCACTTGGAAGCAATGAAAATGTCCATCAACCGAGGAATGCACCAAGAAGAAGTGGTCCACGTACACAATGGAATATTACTCTAATAATAAATATAAATTAAATTTAAAAACAAACAAAAGCAAGGAGACATCAACATTTGTGGGTTTATCCGGGCACATTGCACTCTAGTTTATAACCGAAGAACACCACTGGCCGGTAGGTCTGTTTCCCTGGTACCAGCATGGGGAACGTAGAAAGGCTGCCGCTCTCTGGCCGTTACCTGCAAAAGCAGGTTTAAAGCCTGAGCTAATGGTCACTTCATAGGAACAAGTACTGCAGGGCTGTAAATGAAACCTGCCCTCAAAATATCTTGAGGGAGATAATGGCCAAAATATTTCAAATGGTGACACATACTTTAAGAAAACACTTTGAAGAAATAAGCTCTAATCACAGCTGGAAAAATAAAAAGGACATGTCTAAAAGCTCAATTTCAACGCATTATGAGACACATGCAAATTCAACCACAAAGAGGTATCAGCTCACACCACTCAGAATAACCATCAGCAAAAACTACAAAGAATAAATGCTGAAGGTGCTGGGAAGAAATGCATACCCTCAACTTTATGTGGGACGTAACCTGGAAAGAGCCACTAAAGAGAACAGAATAGAGGTGCCTTTAAAAGGTAAACATTGAGCTACCAAAGGATCCAGCAGACCTATTCCTGCACCTATAAACTAAGAAGACAGAATTGGAAGGACACAGGTACGCAAATCTGCATTGCATAGTATTCCTATACCCAAGATATGGAAGTAACCAGAAAGTCCACCGACAGATGGGCGGACAAAGAAGAACTGCTACATGTACAGATGGAATATGAGCTTGTGAAAAAATGAAACAATGCCATTTGCAGCACCATAGATGAGTCTAGAAGTAATCACGCCACTTGGAGTAAGTGAGAAAGCGAAAGACCCATATCCTATCATATCACACATAGGTGTTACCTAAAAAATGATACAAACAAAGATATTTCCACAGAGAAACACTATCATAGCTTCATTAAAAAAACTTATGGTTCACCAAATGGAAAGGTGTGAGGATTGGATACATTACCATATTGAGGTTAACAGAGAGATACAAACACATGTGAAATATATAATCACCAAAGACCTACGCAATACCAAGAGGAGACTACTCAACATTGTGTCATAACCGACATGGGAAAAGGATCCGAAGAAGAATAGATATATGCATATGTGTGAAAGAACCACATCTTGCACACCTAGAACAAAGAAAACATTGTAATCAAGTTTGCTGTGATAAAAAATAAAAATTAAGTTAAAAATACCAACAAGAAGTAATGAGACATAAACCTAAAGGGCTTTTTCCTCGCACATTCCATTCTAATTTACAACCTAGAACACCACTTCCAGTAAGGCTCTGTTGCCCTAGTAACCAGATTTGGTAAAGGAGAAATGCTGCCGCCTTGTGGCCGATTCCCGCAAGAGCAGCTTTTAACCCACAGCTAATGGTCACTTACCATTCACAAGGACTCAGGGCTGTAAAGGACACCTGCCCTAAAAAAGTGTGCTGAGGTAGGGAATGGATAAAAAAAAATTCAAAACACGCAGGATTTTCAAGGTAGTATAAAGAGGTAAGTTTTACTCACTCTCTTTTTAAAGAAAGGAAAATGGATAAAAGTTCCACCTCAGGAAGTATTAGACTCATGCAATCTAATCTACAAAAAGTTTTCAACTCACACCAGTCGACTGACCATTGGCAAAAAGTCTACAAACAATAAATGCTGAAGAGGTTTTAGAGAACTGTGTATCCTCTAGCTGCTGGTGAGATGTAAAAGGGTTAAACGCTAATAATGAGAACAGAAAGGAGCTGCGTTGAAAAGGAAAAACTGAGGTACCATTCAATCCAGCAGGCGCACCAATGGGCCTCTCACCTGAGAAGACCAGAATGAAGAAGACCCGGGTTGCAAAAGCTGCACTGCAGCCTTATTCACAATAGACAAGACAGTGAAGCAACCAAAATGTCCATCAACGGATAAAAGGATAAAGAAGAAGTGGTGGTCCATGTAGACAATGAATACTAGCCATGGAAAACAGTGAAACACTGCTCTTTGAGGCACCATAGATGATCTTGGAGATAATCACAGAACATGAGGTAAGTCGGAAAGCAAAAGTCCTATATCCTATGATATCACTTATAGGCGTTATCTAATAACGGACACAAATGAACATATTTCCACAAAGAAAGTCAATCACAGACTTATATAAAAAAAAAAAAACTATGCTTATCTAAAAGGAAAGGTGGGGGGGATGGATAAATGAAGATTAGCGTTACCATATGTATACAAATACATATTATATACATATATCAAAAAGACCGACCCTATAGCAAGGAAGGTTTACAGAACACTCTGTAATAATTTACAGGGGAAGAGGATCTCTACATAAATAGGTATATAGAATATGTAGATGAACCAGAGTGTGTACACCTTGGACAAGCAACATTCTAACCATTACCCCAATTGAAAAAATTAAAACAACGAACTAGGAGTAATGAGACATAAACTTATGGGGGGTTTTCCTGGCACATTCCATCCAAATTTACAACCCAGGCAAACGACTTCCAGAACGGCTCTGCTGCCCTAGTACCCAGATTTGGGAATGGAGAAATGCTGCATCCTTGTGGCCGTTTCCCACAACAGCAGCTTTAAACCCACTGCCAAAGGTCACTAAATATTCACCAATGGCAGTTCTGTAAATGGCACCTGCCCTCCAAAAAATACTGAGGTCGAAAATCGACCAAAAAATTCTAGAGTGCAACCTTCCAAAAAGAAAATTTGAAGAGGTATATTATACTCACACTTTTTTTCTTTTTTCTTTTAACAGAAAAGAAAAAGGCGTGGACAAATGATGAATTGTAGGAATTTTGATAGGCATGTAAACCCAAATTACAAAAACCTATCAGCTCACACCAGTCAGAATGGCCATCAACAAAAATCCTGCAAACAATATATGCTGACGTGATTGTGGAGAAATGCGTCCCCTCGATTCTAAGGGGGACGTGGTAAGAGTCACTAATGAAAGGACAATTGAGGTGCCTTGAAAAGGTAAACGTTGAGCTACCATAGCAGTCAATCAATCATACCCACTGCTGGGTCTATCACCTGAGAAAATGAAAATCAATAATCACAGGCTGGCGATCCTGCACTCCAGCAATATTTACCATAGGAAACACTTGGAAGCAACGGACATGTCCATCAACAGAGGAATGCACCAAGAAGAAGTGGTCCATGTACACAATGGAATATTGGCCATGGAAAACCTTGAAGCACTGCTCTTTGAGGCACCATAGATGAGCCTGGAGATAATCACAAAACATGAAGTAGGTCGGAAAGCCAAAGACCTATAGCCTATATTATCACTTATGGCATTATCTAATAACTGACACAGATGAACATATTTCCAAAGAGAAAGACACTCACAGGCTTAGAAAACAAACTATGCTCATCTAAAAGGAAAGGAGGGGGGAAATTGAGAAATGAAGATTAGTGTTACTATACATATACAAATACATATTATATCCATGTATCAAAAACACCGAACATATAGCAAGGGTGGTCGACGGAACACTGTAATATTTTACATGGGAAGAGGATCTGTACATTCATAGACATACATAATGTACAAATGAACCAGATTGTGTACACCTAGGACAGACAATGTTCTAAACTTTACCCAGATTAAAAAAAAAATTAAAAACCAAGAAGAAGTAATGAGACATAAACTTATGGGGATTTTTCCTGGCAAATTCCATTCTAATTTACAACCTAGGACAATGACTTCCAGAAAGGCTCTGCTGCCCTAGTACCCAGATTGGGGAATGGAGAAATGCTACCTCCTTGTGGCCGTTTCCCACAACAGCAGCTTTGAACCCACTGCAAAAGGTCACTAAATTTTCACCAACTTGCAGTTCTGTAAATGGCACCCGCCCTCCAGAAAATTTCTGCGGTCAAAAATCGACCAAAAAATTCAAAAGAGGGCAACCTTCGAAGAAGACAATTTCAAGAGCTATATTGTACTCACGGCTTTTTCTTTTAAGAGAAAAGACAAAGGCGTAGGAATATGATGAATTTTAAAAATTTTAATGACATGCATACCCATATTACAAAACCTATCAGCTCAGAGCAGTCAGAATGGCCATTAGGAAAAATGCTGCAAAAAATAAATGGTGAAGGGAGTGTGGAGAAATGCGTACCCTCGGTTGTAAGGGGGGGGGGCATGTAAAGAGCCACTAATGAAAACACAATGCAGGCGCTTTGAACAGGGAAACATTGAGCTACCAGTCAATCAATCACAACCACTGCTTGGCCTATCACCTGAGAAAATGAGAATCAAAAAGTCACAGGCTGGCAAACCTGTACGCCAGCAAGATTTACCATAGTCAGCACTTGGAAGCAATGAAAATGTCCATCAACCGAGGAATGCACCAAGAAGAAGTGGTCCACGTACACAATGGAATATTACTCTAATAATAAATATAAATTAAATTTAAAAACAAACAAAAGCAAGGAGACATCAACATTTGTGGGTTTATCCGGGCACATTGCACTCTAGTTTATAACCGAAGAACACCACTGGCCGGTAGGTCTGTTTCCCTGGTACCAGCATGGGGAACGTAGAAAGGCTGCCGCTCTCTGGCCGTTACCTGCAAAAGCAGGTTTAAAGCCTGAGCTAATGGTCACTTCATAGGAACAAGTACTGCAGGGCTGTAAATGAAACCTGCCCTCAAAATATCTTGAGGGAGATAATGGCCAAAATATTTCAAATGGTGACACATACTTTAAGAAAACACTTTGAAGAAATAAGCTCTAATCACAGCTGGAAAAATAAAAAGGACATGTCTAAAAGCTCAATTTCAACGCATTATGAGACACATGCAAATTCAACCACAAAGAGGTATCAGCTCACACCACTCAGAATAACCATCAGCAAAAACTACAAAGAATAAATGCTGAAGGTGCTGGGAAGAAATGCATACCCTCAACTTTATGTGGGACGTAACCTGGAAAGAGCCACTAAAGAGAACAGAATAGAGGTGCCTTTAAAAGGTAAACATTGAGCTACCAAAGGATCCAGCAGACCTATTCCTGCACCTATAAACTAAGAAGACAGAATTGGAAGGACACAGGTACGCAAATCTGCATTGCATAGTATTCCTATACCCAAGATATGGAAGTAACCAGAAAGTCCACCGACAGATGGGCGGACAAAGAAGAACTGCTACATGTACAGATGGAATATGAGCTTGTGAAAAAATGAAACAATGCCATTTGCAGCACCATAGATGAGTCTAGAAGTAATCACGCCACTTGGAGTAAGTGAGAAAGCGAAAGACCCATATCCTATCATATCACACATAGGTGTTACCTAAAAAATGATACAAACAAAGATATTTCCACAGAGAAACACTATCATAGCTTCATTAAAAAAACTTATGGTTCACCAAATGGAAAGGTGTGAGGATTGGATACATTACCATATTGAGGTTAACAGAGAGATACAAACACATGTGAAATATATAATCACCAAAGACCTACGCAATACCAAGAGGAGACTACTCAACATTGTGTCATAACCGACATGGGAAAAGGATCCGAAGAAGAATAGATATATGCATATGTGTGAAAGAACCACATCTTGCACACCTAGAACAAAGAAAACATTGTAATCAAGTTTGCTGTGATAAAAAATAAAAATTAAGTTAAAAATACCAACAAGAAGTAATGAGACATAAACCTAAAGGGCTTTTTCCTCGCACATTCCATTCTAATTTACAACCTAGAACACCACTTCCAGTAAGGCTCTGTTGCCCTAGTAACCAGATTTGGTAAAGGAGAAATGCTGCCGCCTTGTGGCCGATTCCCGCAAGAGCAGCTTTTAACCCACAGCTAATGGTCACTTACCATTCACAAGGACTCAGGGCTGTAAAGGACACCTGCCCTAAAAAAGTGTGCTGAGGTAGGGAATGGATAAAAAAAAATTCAAAACACGCAGGATTTTCAAGGTAGTATAAAGAGGTAAGTTTTACTCACTCTCTTTTTAAAGAAAGGAAAATGGATAAAAGTTCCACCTCAGGAAGTATTAGACTCATGCAATCTAATCTACAAAAAGTTTTCAACTCACACCAGTCGACTGACCATTGGCAAAAAGTCTACAAACAATAAATGCTGAAGAGGTTTTAGAGAACTGTGTATCCTCTAGCTGCTGGTGAGATGTAAAAGGGTTAAACGCTAATAATGAGAACAGAAAGGAGCTGCGTTGAAAAGGAAAAACTGAGGTACCATTCAATCCAGCAGGCGCACCAATGGGCCTCTCACCTGAGAAGACCAGAATGAAGAAGACCCGGGTTGCAAAAGCTGCACTGCAGCCTTATTCACAATAGACAAGACAGTGAAGCAACCAAAATGTCCATCAACGGATAAAAGGATAAAGAAGAAGTGGTGGTCCATGTAGACAATGAATACTAGCCATGGAAAACAGTGAAACACTGCTCTTTGAGGCACCATAGATGATCTTGGAGATAATCACAGAACATGAGGTAAGTCGGAAAGCAAAAGTCCTATATCCTATGATATCACTTATAGGCGTTATCTAATAACGGACACAAATGAACATATTTCCACAAAGAAAGTCAATCACAGACTTATATAAAAAAAAAAAACTATGCTTATCTAAAAGGAAAGGTGGGGGGGATGGATAAATGAAGATTAGCGTTACCATATGTATACAAATACATATTATATACATATATCAAAAAGACCGACCCTATAGCAAGGAAGGTTTACAGAACACTCTGTAATAATTTACAGGGGAAGAGGATCTCTACATAAATAGGTATATAGAATATGTAGATGAACCAGAGTGTGTACACCTTGGACAAGCAACATTCTAACCATTACCCCAATTGAAAAAATTAAAACAACGAACTAGGAGTAATGAGACATAAACTTATGGGGGGTTTTCCTGGCACATTCCATCCAAATTTACAACCCAGGCAAACGACTTCCAGAACGGCTCTGCTGCCCTAGTACCCAGATTTGGGAATGGAGAAATGCTGCATCCTTGTGGCCGTTTCCCACAACAGCAGCTTTAAACCCACTGCCAAAGGTCACTAAATATTCACCAATGGCAGTTCTGTAAATGGCACCTGCCCTCCAAAAAATACTGAGGTCGAAAATCGACCAAAAAATTCTAGAGTGCAACCTTCCAAAAAGAAAATTTGAAGAGGTATATTATACTCACACTTTTTTTCTTTTTTCTTTTAACAGAAAAGAAAAAGGCGTGGACAAATGATGAATTGTAGGAATTTTGATAGGCATGTAAACCCAAATTACAAAAACCTATCAGCTCACACCAGTCAGAATGGCCATCAACAAAAATCCTGCAAACAATATATGCTGACGTGATTGTGGAGAAATGCGTCCCCTCGATTCTAAGGGGGACGTGGTAAGAGTCACTAATGAAAGGACAATTGAGGTGCCTTGAAAAGGTAAACGTTGAGCTACCATAGCAGTCAATCAATCATACCCACTGCTGGGTCTATCACCTGAGAAAATGAAAATCAATAATCACAGGCTGGCGATCCTGCACTCCAGCAATATTTACCATAGGAAACACTTGGAAGCAACGGACATGTCCATCAACAGAGGAATGCACCAAGAAGAAGTGGTCCATGTACACAATGGAATATTGGCCATGGAAAACCTTGAAGCACTGCTCTTTGAGGCACCATAGATGAGCCTGGAGATAATCACAAAACATGAAGTAGGTCGGAAAGCCAAAGACCTATAGCCTATATTATCACTTATGGCATTATCTAATAACTGACACAGATGAACATATTTCCAAAGAGAAAGACACTCACAGGCTTAGAAAACAAACTATGCTCATCTAAAAGGAAAGGAGGGGGGAAATTGAGAAATGAAGATTAGTGTTACTATACATATACAAATACATATTATATCCATGTATCAAAAACACCGAACATATAGCAAGGGTGGTCGACGGAACACTGTAATATTTTACATGGGAAGAGGATCTGTACATTCATAGACATACATAATGTACAAATGAACCAGATTGTGTACACCTAGGACAGACAATGTTCTAAACTTTACCCAGATTAAAAAAAAAATTAAAAACCAAGAAGAAGTAATGAGACATAAACTTATGGGGATTTCTCCTGGCAAATTCCATTCTAATTTACAACCTAGGACAATGACTTCCAGAAAGGCCCTGCTGCCCTAGTACCCAGATTGGGGAATGGAGAAATGCTACCTCCTTGTGGCCGTTTCCCACAACAGCAGCTTTGAACCCACTGCAAAAGGTCACTAAATTTTCACCAACTTGCAGTTCTGTAAATGGCACCCGCCCTCCAGAAAATTTCTGCGGTCAAAAATCGACCAAAAAATTCAAAAGAGGGCAACCTTCGAAGAAGACAATTTCAAGAGCTATATTGTACTCACGGCTTTTTCTTTTAAGAGAAAAGACAAAGGCGTAGGAATATGATGAATTTTAAAAATTTTAATGACATGCATACCCATATTACAAAACCTATCAGCTCAGAGCAGTCAGAATGGCCATTAGGAAAAATGCTGCAAAAAATAAATGGTGAAGGGAGTGTGGAGAAATGCGTACCCTCGGTTGTAAGGGGGGGGGGCATGTAAAGAGCCACTAATGAAAACACAATGCAGGCGCTTTGAACAGGGAAACATTGAGCTACCAGTCAATCAATCACAACCACTGCTTGGCCTATCACCTGAGAAAATGAGAATCAAAAAGTCACAGGCTGGCAAACCTGTACGCCAGCAAGATTTACCATAGTCAGCACTTGGAAGCAATGAAAATGTCCATCAACCGAGGAATGCACCAAGAAGAAGTGGTCCACGTACACAATGGAATATTACTCTAATAATAAATATAAATTAAATTTAAAAACAAACAAAAGCAAGGAGACATCAACATTTGTGGGTTTATCCGGGCACATTGCACTCTAGTTTATAACCGAAGAACACCACTGGCCGGTAGGTCTGTTTCCCTGGTACCAGCATGGGGAACGTAGAAAGGCTGCCGCTCTCTGGCCGTTACCTGCAAAAGCAGGTTTAAAGCCTGAGCTAATGGTCACTTCATAGGAACAAGTACTGCAGGGCTGTAAATGAAACCTGCCCTCAAAATATCTTGAGGGAGATAATGGCCAAAATATTTCAAATGGTGACACATACTTTAAGAAAACACTTTGAAGAAATAAGCTCTAATCACAGCTGGAAAAATAAAAAGGACATGTCTAAAAGCTCAATTTCAACGCATTATGAGACACATGCAAATTCAACCACAAAGAGGTATCAGCTCACACCACTCAGAATAACCATCAGCAAAAACTACAAAGAATAAATGCTGAAGGTGCTGGGAAGAAATGCATACCCTCAACTTTATGTGGGACGTAACCTGGAAAGAGCCACTAAAGAGAACAGAATAGAGGTGCCTTTAAAAGGTAAACATTGAGCTACCATAGGATCCAGCAGACCTATTCCTGCACCTATAAACTAAGAAGACAGAATTGGAAGGACACAGGTACGCAAATCTGCATTGCATAGTATTCCCATAGCCAAGATATGGAAGTAACCAGAAAGTCCACCGACAGATGGGCGGACAAAGAAGAACTGCTACATGTACAGATGGAATATGAGCTTGTGAAAAAATGAAACAATGCCATTTGCAGCACCATAGATGAGTCTAGAAGTAATCACGCCACTTGGAGTAAGTGAGAAAGCGAAAGACCCATATCCTATCATATCACACATAGGTGTTACCTAAAAAATGATACAAACAAAGATATTTCCACAGAGAAACACTATCATAGCTTCATTAAAAAAACTTATGGTTCACCAAATGGAAAGGTGTGAGGATTGGATACATTACCATATTGAGGTTAACAGAGAGATACAAACACATGTGAAATATATAATCACCAAAGACCTACGCAATACCAAGAGGAGACTACTCAACATTGTGTCATAACCGACATGGGAAAAGGATCCGAAGAAGAATAGATATATGCATATGTGTGAAAGAACCACATCTTGCACACCTAGAACAAAGAAAACATTGTAATCAAGTTTGCTGTGATAAAAAATAAAAATTAAGTTAAAAATACCAACAAGAAGTAATGAGACATAAACCTAAAGGGCTTTTTCCTCGCACATTCCATTCTAATTTACAACCTAGAACACCACTTCCAGTAAGGCTCTGTTGCCCTAGTAACCAGATTTGGTAAAGGAGAAATGCTGCCGCCTTGTGGCCGATTCCCGCAAGAGCAGCTTTTAACCCACAGCTAATGGTCACTTACCATTCACAAGGACTCAGGGCTGTAAAGGACACCTGCCCTAAAAAAGTGTGCTGAGGTAGGGAATGGATAAAAAAAAATTCAAAACACGCAGGATTTTCAAGGTAGTATAAAGAGGTAAGTTTTACTCACTCTCTTTTTAAAGAAAGGAAAATGGATAAAAGTTCCACCTCAGGAAGTATTAGACTCATGCAATCTAATCTACAAAAAGTTTTCAACTCACACCAGTCGACTGACCATTGGCAAAAAGTCTACAAACAATAAATGCTGAAGAGGTTTTAGAGAACTGTGTATCCTCTAGCTGCTGGTGAGATGTAAAAGGGTTAAACGCTAATAATGAGAACAGAAAGGAGCTGCGTTGAAAAGGAAAAACTGAGGTACCATTCAATCCAGCAGGCGCACCAATGGGCCTCTCACCTGAGAAGACCAGAATGAAGAAGACCCGGGTTGCAAAAGCTGCACTGCAGCCTTATTCACAATAGACAAGACAGTGAAGCAACCAAAATGTCCATCAACGGATAAAAGGATAAAGAAGAAGTGGTGGTCCATGTAGACAATGAATACTAGCCATGGAAAACAGTGAAACACTGCTCTTTGAGGCACCATAGATGATCTTGGAGATAATCACAGAACATGAGGTAAGTCGGAAAGCAAAAGTCCTATATCCTATGATATCACTTATAGGCGTTATCTAATAACGGACACAAATGAACATATTTCCACAAAGAAAGTCAATCACAGACTTATATAAAAAAAAAAAACTATGCTTATCTAAAAGGAAAGGTGGGGGGGATGGATAAATGAAGATTAGCGTTACCATATGTATACAAATACATATTATATACATATATCAAAAAGACCGACCCTATAGCAAGGAAGGTTTACAGAACACTCTGTAATAATTTACAGGGGAAGAGGATCTCTACATAAATAGGTATATAGAATATGTAGATGAACCAGAGTGTGTACACCTTGGACAAGCAACATTCTAACCATTACCCCAATTGAAAAAATTAAAACAACGAACTAGGAGTAATGAGACATAAACTTATGGGGGGTTTTCCTGGCACATTCCATCCAAATTTACAACCCAGGCAAACGACTTCCAGAACGGCTCTGCTGCCCTAGTACCCAGATTTGGGAATGGAGAAATGCTGCATCCTTGTGGCCGTTTCCCACAACAGCAGCTTTAAACCCACTGCCAAAGGTCACTAAATATTCACCAATGGCAGTTCTGTAAATGGCACCTGCCCTCCAAAAAATACTGAGGTCGAAAATCGACCAAAAAATTCTAGAGTGCAACCTTCCAAAAAGAAAATTTGAAGAGGTATATTATACTCACACTTTTTTTCTTTTTTCTTTTAACAGAAAAGAAAAAGGCGTGGACAAATGATGAATTGTAGGAATTTTGATAGGCATGTAAACCCAAATTACAAAAACCTATCAGCTCACACCAGTCAGAATGGCCATCAACAAAAATCCTGCAAACAATATATGCTGACGTGATTGTGGAGAAATGCGTCCCCTCGATTCTAAGGGGGACGTGGTAAGAGTCACTAATGAAAGGACAATTGAGGTGCCTTGAAAAGGTAAACGTTGAGCTACCATAGCAGTCAATCAATCATACCCACTGCTGGGTCTATCACCTGAGAAAATGAAAATCAATAATCACAGGCTGGCGATCCTGCACTCCAGCAATATTTACCATAGGAAACACTTGGAAGCAACGGACATGTCCATCAACAGAGGAATGCACCAAGAAGAAGTGGTCCATGTACACAATGGAATATTGGCCATGGAAAACCTTGAAGCACTGCTCTTTGAGGCACCATAGATGAGCCTGGAGATAATCACAAAACATGAAGTAGGTCGGAAAGCCAAAGACCTATAGCCTATATTATCACTTATGGCATTATCTAATAACTGACACAGATGAACATATTTCCAAAGAGAAAGACACTCACAGGCTTAGAAAACAAACTATGCTCATCTAAAAGGAAAGGAGGGGGGAAATTGAGAAATGAAGATTAGTGTTACTATACATATACAAATACATATTATATCCATGTATCAAAAACACCGAACATATAGCAAGGGTGGTCGACGGAACACTGTAATATTTTACATGGGAAGAGGATCTGTACATTCATAGACATACATAATGTACAAATGAACCAGATTGTGTACACCTAGGACAGACAATGTTCTAAACTTTACCCAGATTAAAAAAAAAATTAAAAACCAAGAAGAAGTAATGAGACATAAACTTATGGGGATTTCTCCTGGCAAATTCCATTCTAATTTACAACCTAGGACAATGACTTCCAGAAAGGCCCTGCTGCCCTAGTACCCAGATTGGGGAATGGAGAAATGCTACCTCCTTGTGGCCGTTTCCCACAACAGCAGCTTTGAACCCACTGCAAAAGGTCACTAAATTTTCACCAACTTGCAGTTCTGTAAATGGCACCCGCCCTCCAGAAAATTTCTGCGGTCAAAAATCGACCAAAAAATTCAAAAGAGGGCAACCTTCGAAGAAGACAATTTCAAGAGCTATATTGTACTCACGGCTTTTTCTTTTAAGAGAAAAGACAAAGGCGTAGGAATATGATGAATTTTAAAAATTTTAATGACATGCATACCCATATTACAAAACCTATCAGCTCAGAGCAGTCAGAATGGCCATTAGGAAAAATGCTGCAAAAAATAAATGGTGAAGGGAGTGTGGAGAAATGCGTACCCTCGGTTGTAAGGGGGGGGGGCATGTAAAGAGCCACTAATGAAAACACAATGCAGGCGCTTTGAACAGGGAAACATTGAGCTACCAGTCAATCAATCACAACCACTGCTTGGCCTATCACCTGAGAAAATGAGAATCAAAAAGTCACAGGCTGGCAAACCTGTACGCCAGCAAGATTTACCATAGTCAGCACTTGGAAGCAATGAAAATGTCCATCAACCGAGGAATGCACCAAGAAGAAGTGGTCCACGTACACAATGGAATATTACTCTAATAATAAATATAAATTAAATTTAAAAACAAACAAAAGCAAGGAGACATCAACATTTGTGGGTTTATCCGGGCACATTGCACTCTAGTTTATAACCGAAGAACACCACTGGCCGGTAGGTCTGTTTCCCTGGTACCAGCATGGGGAACGTAGAAAGGCTGCCGCTCTCTGGCCGTTACCTGCAAAAGCAGGTTTAAAGCCTGAGCTAATGGTCACTTCATAGGAACAAGTACTGCAGGGCTGTAAATGAAACCTGCCCTCAAAATATCTTGAGGGAGATAATGGCCAAAATATTTCAAATGGTGACACATACTTTAAGAAAACACTTTGAAGAAATAAGCTCTAATCACAGCTGGAAAAATAAAAAGGACATGTCTAAAAGCTCAATTTCAACGCATTATGAGACACATGCAAATTCAACCACAAAGAGGTATCAGCTCACACCACTCAGAATAACCATCAGCAAAAACTACAAAGAATAAATGCTGAAGGTGCTGGGAAGAAATGCATACCCTCAACTTTATGTGGGACGTAACCTGGAAAGAGCCACTAAAGAGAACAGAATAGAGGTGCCTTTAAAAGGTAAACATTGAGCTACCATAGGATCCAGCAGACCTATTCCTGCACCTATAAACTAAGAAGACAGAATTGGAAGGACACAGGTACGCAAATCTGCATTGCATAGTATTCCCATAGCCAAGATATGGAAGTAACCAGAAAGTCCACCGACAGATGGGCGGACAAAGAAGTACTGCTACATGTACAGATGGAATATGAGCTTGTGAAAAAATGAAACAATGCCATTTGCAGCACCATAGATGAGTCTAGAAGTAATCACGCCACTTGGAGTAAGTGAGAAAGCGAAAGACCCATATCCTATCATATCACACATAGGTGTTACCTAAAAAATGATACAAACAAAGATATTTCCACAGAGAAACACTATCATAGCTTCATTAAAAAAACTTATGGTTCACCAAATGGAAAGGTGTGAGGATTGGATACATTACCATATTGAGGTTAACAGAGAGATACAAACACATGTGAAATATATAATCACCAAAGACCTACGCAATACCAAGAGGAGACTACTCAACATTGTGTCATAACCGACATGGGAAAAGGATCCGAAGAAGAATAGATATATGCATATGTGTGAAAGAACCACATCTTGCACACCTAGAACAAAGAAAACATTGTAATCAAGTTTGCTGTGATAAAAAATAAAAATTAAGTTAAAAATACCAACAAGAAGTAATGAGACATAAACCTAAAGGGCTTTTTCCTCGCACATTCCATTCTAATTTACAACCTAGAACACCACTTCCAGTAAGGCTCTGTTGCCCTAGTAACCAGATTTGGTAAAGGAGAAATGCTGCCGCCTTGTGGCCGATTCCCGCAAGAGCAGCTTTTAACCCACAGCTAATGGTCACTTACCATTCACAAGGACTCAGGGCTGTAAAGGACACCTGCCCTAAAAAAGTGTGCTGAGGTAGGGAATGGATAAAAAAAAATTCAAAACACGCAGGATTTTCAAGGTAGTATAAAGAGGTAAGTTTTACTCACTCTCTTTTTAAAGAAAGGAAAATGGATAAAAGTTCCACCTCAGGAAGTATTAGACTCATGCAATCTAATCTACAAAAAGTTTTCAACTCACACCAGTCGACTGACCATTGGCAAAAAGTCTACAAACAATAAATGCTGAAGAGGTTTTAGAGAACTGTGTATCCTCTAGCTGCTGGTGAGATGTAAAAGGGTTAAACGCTAATAATGAGAACAGAAAGGAGCTGCGTTGAAAAGGAAAAACTGAGGTACCATTCAATCCAGCAGGCGCACCAATGGGCCTCTCACCTGAGAAGACCAGAATGAAGAAGACCCGGGTTGCAAAAGCTGCACTGCAGCCTTATTCACAATAGACAAGACAGTGAAGCAACCAAAATGTCCATCAACGGATAAAAGGATAAAGAAGAAGTGGTGGTCCATGTAGACAATGAATACTAGCCATGGAAAACAGTGAAACACTGCTCTTTGAGGCACCATAGATGATCTTGGAGATAATCACAGAACATGAGGTAAGTCGGAAAGCAAAAGTCCTATATCCTATGATATCACTTATAGGCGTTATCTAATAACGGACACAAATGAACATATTTCCACAAAGAAAGTCAATCACAGACTTATATAAAAAAAAAAAACTATGCTTATCTAAAAGGAAAGGTGGGGGGGATGGATAAATGAAGATTAGCGTTACCATATGTATACAAATACATATTATATACATATATCAAAAAGACCGACCCTATAGCAAGGAAGGTTTACAGAACACTCTGTAATAATTTACAGGGGAAGAGGATCTCTACATAAATAGGTATATAGAATATGTAGATGAACCAGAGTGTGTACACCTTGGACAAGCAACATTCTAACCATTACCCCAATTGAAAAAATTAAAACAACGAACTAGGAGTAATGAGACATAAACTTATGGGGGGTTTTCCTGGCACATTCCATCCAAATTTACAACCCAGGCAAACGACTTCCAGAACGGCTCTGCTGCCCTAGTACCCAGATTTGGGAATGGAGAAATGCTGCATCCTTGTGGCCGTTTCCCACAACAGCAGCTTTAAACCCACTGCCAAAGGTCACTAAATATTCACCAATGGCAGTTCTGTAAATGGCACCTGCCCTCCAAAAAATACTGAGGTCGAAAATCGACCAAAAAATTCTAGAGTGCAACCTTCCAAAAAGAAAATTTGAAGAGGTATATTATACTCACACTTTTTTTCTTTTTTCTTTTAACAGAAAAGAAAAAGGCGTGGACAAATGATGAATTGTAGGAATTTTGATAGGCATGTAAACCCAAATTACAAAAACCTATCAGCTCACACCAGTCAGAATGGCCATCAACAAAAATCCTGCAAACAATATATGCTGACGTGATTGTGGAGAAATGCGTCCCCTCGATTCTAAGGGGGACGTGGTAAGAGTCACTAATGAAAGGACAATTGAGGTGCCTTGAAAAGGTAAACGTTGAGCTACCATAGCAGTCAATCAATCATACCCACTGCTGGGTCTATCACCTGAGAAAATGAAAATCAATAATCACAGGCTGGCGATCCTGCACTCCAGCAATATTTACCATAGGAAACACTTGGAAGCAACGGACATGTCCATCAACAGAGGAATGCACCAAGAAGAAGTGGTCCATGTACACAATGGAATATTGGCCATGGAAAACCTTGAAGCACTGCTCTTTGAGGCACCATAGATGAGCCTGGAGATAATCACAAAACATGAAGTAGGTCGGAAAGCCAAAGACCTATAGCCTATATTATCACTTATGGCATTATCTAATAACTGACACAGATGAACATATTTCCAAAGAGAAAGACACTCACAGGCTTAGAAAACAAACTATGCTCATCTAAAAGGAAAGGAGGGGGGAAATTGAGAAATGAAGATTAGTGTTACTATACATATACAAATACATATTATATCCATGTATCAAAAACACCGAACATATAGCAAGGGTGGTCGACGGAACACTGTAATATTTTACATGGGAAGAGGATCTGTACATTCATAGACATACATAATGTACAAATGAACCAGATTGTGTACACCTAGGACAGACAATGTTCTAAACTTTACCCAGATTAAAAAAATAATTAAAAACCAAGAAGAAGTAATGAGACATAAACTTATGGGGATTTCTCCTGGCAAATTCCATTCTAATTTACAACCTAGGACAATGACTTCCAGAAAGGCCCTGCTGCCCTAGTACCCAGATTGGGGAATGGAGAAATGCTACCTCCTTGTGGCCGTTTCCCACAACAGCAGCTTTGAACCCACTGCAAAAGGTCACTAAATTTTCACCAACTTGCAGTTCTGTAAATGGCACCCGCCCTCCAGAAAATTTCTGCGGTCAAAAATCGACCAAAAAATTCAAAAGAGGGCAACCTTCGAAGAAGACAATTTCAAGAGCTATATTGTACTCACGGCTTTTTCTTTTAAGAGAAAAGACAAAGGCGTAGGAATATGATGAATTTTAAAAATTTTAATGACATGCATACCCATATTACAAAACCTATCAGCTCAGAGCAGTCAGAATGGCCATTAGGAAAAATGCTGCAAAAAATAAATGGTGAAGGGAGTGTGGAGAAATGCGTACCCTCGGTTGTAAGGGGGGGGGGCATGTAAAGAGCCACTAATGAAAACACAATGCAGGCGCTTTGAACAGGGAAACATTGAGCTACCAGTCAATCAATCACAACCACTGCTTGGCCTATCACCTGAGAAAATGAGAATCAAAAAGTCACAGGCTGGCAAACCTGTACGCCAGCAAGATTTACCATAGTCAGCACTTGGAAGCAATGAAAATGTCCATCAACCGAGGAATGCACCAAGAAGAAGTGGTCCACGTACACAATGGAATATTACTCTAATAATAAATATAAATTAAATTTAAAAACAAACAAAAGCAAGGAGACATCAACATTTGTGGGTTTATCCGGGCACATTGCACTCTAGTTTATAACCGAAGAACACCACTGGCCGGTAGGTCTGTTTCCCTGGTACCAGCATGGGGAACGTAGAAAGGCTGCCGCTCTCTGGCCGTTACCTGCAAAAGCAGGTTTAAAGCCTGAGCTAATGGTCACTTCATAGGAACAAGTACTGCAGGGCTGTAAATGAAACCTGCCCTCAAAATATCTTGAGGGAGATAATGGCCAAAATATTTCAAATGGTGACACATACTTTAAGAAAACACTTTGAAGAAATAAGCTCTAATCACAGCTGGAAAAATAAAAAGGACATGTCTAAAAGCTCAATTTCAACGCATTATGAGACACATGCAAATTCAACCACAAAGAGGTATCAGCTCACACCACTCAGAATAACCATCAGCAAAAACTACAAAGAATAAATGCTGAAGGTGCTGGGAAGAAATGCATACCCTCAACTTTATGTGGGACGTAACCTGGAAAGAGCCACTAAAGAGAACAGAATAGAGGTGCCTTTAAAAGGTAAACATTGAGCTACCATAGGATCCAGCAGACCTATTCCTGCACCTATAAACTAAGAAGACAGAATTGGAAGGACACAGGTACGCAAATCTGCATTGCATAGTATTCCCATAGCCAAGATATGGAAGTAACCAGAAAGTCCACCGACAGATGGGCGGACAAAGAAGAACTGCTACATGTACAGATGGAATATGAGCTTGTGAAAAAATGAAACAATGCCATTTGCAGCACCATAGATGAGTCTAGAAGTAATCACGCCACTTGGAGTAAGTGAGAAAGCGAAAGACCCATATCCTATCATATCACACATAGGTGTTACCTAAAAAATGATACAAACAAAGATATTTCCACAGAGAAACACTATCATAGCTTCATTAAAAAAACTTATGGTTCACCAAATGGAAAGGTGTGAGGATTGGATACATTACCATATTGAGGTTAACAGAGAGATACAAACACATGTGAAATATATAATCACCAAAGACCTACGCAATACCAAGAGGAGACTACTCAACATTGTGTCATAACCGACATGGGAAAAGGATCCGAAGAAGAATAGATATATGCATATGTGTGAAAGAACCACATCTTGCACACCTAGAACAAAGAAAACATTGTAATCAAGTTTGCTGTGATAAAAAATAAAAATTAAGTTAAAAATACCAACAAGAAGTAATGAGACATAAACCTAAAGGGCTTTTTCCTCGCACATTCCATTCTAATTTACAACCTAGAACACCACTTCCAGTAAGGCTCTGTTGCCCTAGTAACCAGATTTGGTAAAGGAGAAATGCTGCCGCCTTGTGGCCGATTCCCGCAAGAGCAGCTTTTAACCCACAGCTAATGGTCACTTACCATTCACAAGGACTCAGGGCTGTAAAGGACACCTGCCCTAAAAAAGTGTGCTGAGGTAGGGAATGGATAAAAAAAAATTCAAAACACGCAGGATTTTCAAGGTAGTATAAAGAGGTAAGTTTTACTCACTCTCTTTTTAAAGAAAGGAAAATGGATAAAAGTTCCACCTCAGGAAGTATTAGACTCATGCAATCTAATCTACAAAAAGTTTTCAACTCACACCAGTCGACTGACCATTGGCAAAAAGTCTACAAACAATAAATGCTGAAGAGGTTTTAGAGAACTGTGTATCCTCTAGCTGCTGGTGAGATGTAAAAGGGTTAAACGCTAATAATGAGAACAGAAAGGAGCTGCGTTGAAAAGGAAAAACTGAGGTACCATTCAATCCAGCAGGCGCACCAATGGGCCTCTCACCTGAGAAGACCAGAATGAAGAAGACCCGGGTTGCAAAAGCTGCACTGCAGCCTTATTCACAATAGACAAGACAGTGAAGCAACCAAAATGTCCATCAACGGATAAAAGGATAAAGAAGAAGTGGTGGTCCATGTAGACAATGAATACTAGCCATGGAAAACAGTGAAACACTGCTCTTTGAGGCACCATAGATGATCTTGGAGATAATCACAGAACATGAGGTAAGTCGGAAAGCAAAAGTCCTATATCCTATGATATCACTTATAGGCGTTATCTAATAACGGACACAAATGAACATATTTCCACAAAGAAAGTCAATCACAGACTTATATAAAAAAAAAAACTATGCTTATCTAAAAGGAAAGGTGGGGGGGATGGATAAATGAAGATTAGCATTACCATATGTATACAAATACATATTATATACATATATCAAAAAGACCGACCCTATAGCAAGGAAGGTTTACAGAACACTCTGTAATAATTTACAGGGGAAGAGGATCTCTACATAAATAGGTATATAGAATATGTAGATGAACCAGAGTGTGTACACCTTGGACAAGCAACATTCTAACCATTACCCCAATTGAAAAAATTAAAACAACGAACTAGGAGTAATGAGACATAAACTTATGGGGGGTTTTCCTGGCACATTCCATCCAAATTTACAACCCAGGCAAACGACTTCCAGAACGGCTCTGCTGCCCTAGTACCCAGATTTGGGAATGGAGAAATGCTGCATCCTTGTGGCCGTTTCCCACAACAGCAGCTTTAAACCCACTGCCAAAGGTCACTAAATATTCACCAATGGCAGTTCTGTAAATGGCACCTGCCCTCCAAAAAATACTGAGGTCGAAAATCGACCAAAAAATTCTAGAGTGCAACCTTCCAAAAAGAAAATTTGAAGAGGTATATTATACTCACACTTTTTTTCTTTTTTCTTTTAACAGAAAAGAAAAAGGCGTGGACAAATGATGAATTGTAGGAATTTTGACAGGCATGTAAACCCAAATTACAAAAACCTATCAGCTCACACCAGTCAGAATGGCCATCAACAAAAATCCTGCAAACAATATATGCTGACGTGATTGTGGAGAAATGCGTCCCCTCGATTCTAAGGGGGACGTGGTAAGAGTCACTAATGAAAGGACAATTGAGGTGCCTTGAAAAGGTAAACGTTGAGCTACCATAGCAGTCAATCAATCATACCCACTGCTGGGTCTATCACCTGAGAAAATGAAAATCAATAATCACAGGCTGGCGATCCTGCACTCCAGCAATATTTACCATAGGCAACACTTGGAAGCAACGGACATGTCCATCAACAGAGGAATGCACCAAGAAGAAGTGGTCCATGTACACAATGGAATATTAGCCATGGAAAACCTTGAAGCACTGCTCTTTGAGGCACCATAGATGAGCCTGGAGATAATCACAAAACATGAAGTAGGTCGGAAAGCCAAAGACCTATAGCCTATATTATCACTTATGGCATTATCTAATAACTGACACAGATGAACATATTTCCAAAGAGAAAGACACTCACAGGCTTAGAAAACAAACTATGCTCATCTAAAAGGAAAGGAGGGGGGAAATTGAGAAATGAAGATTAGTGTTACTATACATATACAAGTACATATTATATCCATGTATCAAAAACACCGAACATATAGCAAGGGAGGTCGACGGAACACTGTAATATTTTACATGGGAAGAGGATCTGTACATTCATAGACATGCATAATGTACAAATGAACCAGATTGTGTACACCTAGGACAGACAATGTTCTAAACTTTACCCAGATTAAAAAAAAAAAATTTAAAAACCAAGAAGAAGTAATGAGACATAAACTTATGGGGATTTCTCCTGGCAAATTCCATTCTAATTTACAACCTAGGACAATGACTTCCAGAAAGGCTCTGCTGCCCTAGTACCCAGATTGGGGAATGGAGAAATGCTACCTCCTTGAGGCCGTTTCCCACAACAGCAGCTTTGAACCCACTGCAAAAGGTCACTAAATTTTCACCAACTTGCAGTTCTGTAAATGGCACCCGCCCTCCAGAAAATTTCTGCGGTCAAAAATCGACCAAAAAATTCAAAAGAGGGCAACCTTCGAAGAAGACAATTTCAAGAGCTATATTGTACTCACGGCTTTTTCTTTTAAGAGAAAAGACAAAGGCGTAGGAATATGATGAATTTTAAAAATTTTAATGACATGCATACCCATATTACAAAACCTATCAGCCCTGAGCAGTCAGAATGGCCATTAGGAAAAATGCTGCAAAAAATAAATGGTGAAGGGAGTGTGGAGAAATGCGTACCCTCGGTTGTAAGGGGGGGGGCATGTAAAGAGCCACTAATGAAAACACAATGCAGGCGCTTTGAACAGGGAAACATTGAGCTACCAGTCAATCAATCACAACCACTGCTTGGCCTATCACCTGAGAAAATGAGAATCAAAAAGTCACAGGCTGGCAAACCTGTACGCCAGCAAGATTTACCATAGTCAGCACTTGGAAGCAATGAAAATGTCCATCAACCGAGGAATGCACCAAGAAGAAGTGGTCCACGTACACAATGGAATATTACTCTAATAATAAATATAAATTAAATTTAAAAACAAACAAAAGCAAGGAGACATCAACATTTGTGGGTTTATCCGGGCACATTGCACTCTAGTTTATAACCGAAGAACACCACTGGCCGGTAGGTCTGTTTCCCTGGTACCAGCATGGGGAACGTAGAAAGGCTGCCACTCTCTGGCCGTTACCTGCAAAAGCAGGTTTAAAGCCTGAGCTAATGGTCACTTCATAGGAACAAGTACTGCAGGGCTGTAAATGAAACCTGCCCTCAAAATATCTTGAGGGAGATAATGGCCAAAATATTTCAAATGGTGACACATACTTTAAGAAAACACTTTGAAGAAATAAGCTCTAATCACAGCT
This sequence comes from Eschrichtius robustus, assembly GCF_028021215.1. Taxonomy (NCBI): domain Eukaryota; kingdom Metazoa; phylum Chordata; class Mammalia; order Artiodactyla; family Eschrichtiidae; genus Eschrichtius; species Eschrichtius robustus. The sequence goes on along the minus strand of NC_090830.1, from coordinate 25,857,594 downwards.
GGAAAAATAAAAAGGACATGTCTAAAAGCTCAATTTCAACGCATTATGAGACACATGCAAATTCAACCACAAAGAGGTATCAGCTCACACCACTCAGAATAACCATCAGCAAAAACTACAAAGAATAAATGCTGAAGGTGCTGGGAAGAAATGCATACCCTCAACTTTATGTGGGACGTAACCTGGAAAGAGCCACTAAAGAGAACAGAATAGAGGTGCCTTTAAAAGGTAAACATTGAGCTACCATAGGATCCAGCAGACCTATTCCTGCACCTATAAACTAAGAAGACAGAATTGGAAGGACACAGGTACGCAAATCTGCATTGCATAGTATTCCCATAGCCAAGATATGGAAGTAACCAGAAAGTCCACCGACAGATGGGCGGACAAAGAAGAACTGCTACATGTACAGATGGAATATGAGCTTGTGAAAAAATGAAACAATGCCATTTGCAGCACCATAGATGAGTCTAGAAGTAATCACGCCACTTGGAGTAAGTGAGAAAGCGAAAGACCCATATCCTATCATATCACACATAGGTGTTACCTAAAAAATGATACAAACAAAGATATTTCCACAGAGAAACACTATCATAGCTTCATTAAAAAAAACTTATGGTTCACCAAATGGAAAGGTGTGAGGATTGGATACATTACCATATTGAGGTTAACAGAGAGATACAAACACATGTGAAATATATAATCACCAAAGACCTACGCAATACCAAGAGGAGACTACTCAACATTGTGTCATAACCGACATGGGAAAAGGATCCGAAGAAGAATAGATATATGCATATGTGTGAAAGAACCACATCTTGCACACCTAGAACAAAGAAAACATTGTAATCAAGTTTGCTGTGATAAAAAATAAAAATTAAGTTAAAAATACCAACAAGAAGTAATGAGACATAAACCTAAAGGGCTTTTTCCTCGCACATTCCATTCTAATTTACAACCTAGAACACCACTTCCAGTAAGGCTCTGTTGCCCTAGTAACCAGATTTGGTAAAGGAGAAATGCTGCCGCCTTGTGGCCGATTCCCGCAAGAGCAGCTTTTAACCCACAGCTAATGGTCACTTACCATTCACAAGGACTCAGGGCTGTAAAGGACACCTGCCCTAAAAAAGTGTGCTGAGGTAGGGAATGGATAAAAAAAAATTCAAAACACGCAGGATTTTCAAGGTAGTATAAAGAGGTAAGTTTTACTCACTCTCTTTTTAAAGAAAGGAAAATGGATAAAAGTTCCACCTCAGGAAGTATTAGACTCATGCAATCTAATCTACAAAAAGTTTTCAACTCACACCAGTCGACTGACCATTGGCAAAAAGTCTACAAACAATAAATGCTGAAGAGGTTTTAGAGAACTGTGTATCCTCTAGCTGCTGGTGAGATGTAAAAGGGTTAAACGCTAATAATGAGAACAGAAAGGAGCTGCGTTGAAAAGGAAAAACTGAGGTACCATTCAATCCAGCAGGCGCACCAATGGGCCTCTCACCTGAGAAGACCAGAATGAAGAAGACCCGGGTTGCAAAAGCTGCACTGCAGCCTTATTCACAATAGACAAGACAGTGAAGCAACCAAAATGTCCATCAACGGATAAAAGGATAAAGAAGAAGTGGTGGTCCATGTAGACAATGAATACTAGCCATGGAAAACAGTGAAACACTGCTCTTTGAGGCACCATAGATGATCTTGGAGATAATCACAGAACATGAGGTAAGTCGGAAAGCAAAAGTCCTATATCCTATGATATCACTTATAGGCGTTATCTAATAACGGACACAAATGAACATATTTCCACAAAGAAAGTCAATCACAGACTTATATAAAAAAAAAAACTATGCTTATCTAAAAGGAAAGGTGGGGGGGATGGATAAATGAAGATTAGCGTTACCATATGTATACAAATACATATTATATACATATATCAAAAAGACCGACCCTATAGCAAGGAAGGTTTACAGAACACTCTGTAATAATTTACAGGGGAAGAGGATCTCTACATAAATAGGTATATAGAATATGTAGATGAACCAGAGTGTGTACACCTTGGACAAGCAACATTCTAACCATTACCCCAATTGAAAAAATTAAAACAACGAACTAGGAGTAATGAGACATAAACTTATGGGGGGTTTTCCTGGCACATTCCATCCAAATTTACAACCCAGGCAAACGACTTCCAGAACGGCTCTGCTGCCCTAGTACCCAGATTTGGGAATGGAGAAATGCTGCATCCTTGTGGCCGTTTCCCACAACAGCAGCTTTAAACCCACTGCCAAAGGTCACTAAATATTCACCAATGGCAGTTCTGTAAATGGCACCTGCCCTCCAAAAAATACTGAGGTCGAAAATCGACCAAAAAATTCTAGAGTGCAACCTTCCAAAAAGAAAATTTGAAGAGGTATATTATACTCACACTTTTTTTCTTTTTTCTTTTAACAGAAAAGAAAAAGGCGTGGACAAATGATGAATTGTAGGAATTTTGACAGGCATGTAAACCCAAATTACAAAAACCTATCAGCTCACACCAGTCAGAATGGCCATCAACAAAAATCCTGCAAACAATATATGCTGACGTGATTGTGGAGAAATGCGTCCCCTCGATTCTAAGGGGGACGTGGTAAGAGTCACTAATGAAAGGACAATTGAGGTGCCTTGAAAAGGTAACCGTTGAGCTACCATAGCAGTCAATCAATCATACCCACTGCTGGGTCTATCACCTGAGAAAATGAAAATCAATAATCACAGGCTGGCGATCCTGCACTCCAGCAATATTTACCATAGGCAACACTTGGAAGCAACGGACATGTCCATCAACAGAGGAATGCACCAAGAAGAAGTGGTCCATGTACACAATGGAATATTAGCCATGGAAAACCTTGAAGCACTGCTCTTTGAGGCACCATAGATGAGCCTGGAGATAATCACAAAACATGAAGTAGGTCGGAAAGCCAAAGACCTATAGCCTATATTATCACTTATGGCATTATCTAATAACTGACACAGATGAACATATTTCCAAAGAGAAAGACACTCACAGGCTTAGAAAACAAACTATGCTCATCTAAAAGGAAAGGAGGGGGGAAATTGAGAAATGAAGATTAGTGTTACTATACATATACAAGTACATATTATATCCATGTATCAAAAACACCGAACATATAGCAAGGGAGGTCGACGGAACACTGTAATATTTTACATGGGAAGAGGATCTGTACATTCATAGACATGCATAATGTACAAATGAACCAGATTGTGTACACCTAGGACAGACAATGTTCTAAACTTTACCCAGATTAAAAAAAAAAAATTTAAAAACCAAGAAGAAGTAATGAGACATAAACTTATGGGGATTTCTCCTGGCAAATTCCATTCTAATTTACAACCTAGGACAATGACTTCCAGAAAGGCTCTGCTGCCCTAGTACCCAGATTGGGGAATGGAGAAATGCTACCTCCTTGAGGCCGTTTCCCACAACAGCAGCTTTGAACCCACTGCAAAAGGTCACTAAATTTTCACCAACTTGCAGTTCTGTAAATGGCACCCGCCCTCCAGAAAATTTCTGCGGTCAAAAATCGACCAAAAAATTCAAAAGAGGGCAACCTTCGAAGAAGACAATTTCAAGAGCTATATTGTACTCACGGCTTTTTCTTTTAAGAGAAAAGACAAAGGCGTAGGAATATGATGAATTTTAAAAATTTTAATGACATGCATACCCATATTACAAAACCTATCAGCCCTGAGCAGTCAGAATGGCCATTAGGAAAAATGCTGCAAAAAATAAATGGTGAAGGGAGTGTGGAGAAATGCGTACCCTCGGTTGTAAGGGGGGGGGCATGTAAAGAGCCACTAATGAAAACACAATGCAGGCGCTTTGAACAGGGAAACATTGAGCTACCAGTCAATCAATCACAACCACTGCTTGGCCTATCACCTGAGAAAATGAGAATCAAAAAGTCACAGGCTGGCAAACCTGTACGCCAGCAAGATTTACCATAGTCAGCACTTGGAAGCAATGAAAATGTCCATCAACCGAGGAATGCACCAAGAAGAAGTGGTCCACGTACACAATGGAATATTACTCTAATAATAAATATAAATTAAATTTAAAAACAAACAAAAGCAAGGAGACATCAACATTTGTGGGTTTATCCGGGCACATTGCACTCTAGTTTATAACCGAAGAACACCACTGGCCGGTAGGTCTGTTTCCCTGGTACCAGCATGGGGAACGTAGAAAGGCTGCCGCTCTCTGGCCGTTACCTGCAAAAGCAGGTTTAAAGCCTGAGCTAATGGTCACTTCATAGGAACAAGTACTGCAGGGCTGTAAATGAAACCTGCCCTCAAAATATCTTGAGGGAGATAATGGCCAAAATATTTCAAATGGTGACACATACTTTAAGAAAACACTTTGAAGAAATAAGCTCTAATCACAGCTGGAAAAATAAAAAGGACATGTCTAAAAGCTCAATTTCAACGCATTATGAGACACATGCAAATTCAACCACAAAGAGGTATCAGCTCACACCACTCAGAATAACCATCAGCAAAAACTACAAAGAATAAATGCTGAAGGTGCTGGGAAGAAATGCATACCCTCAACTTTATGTGGGACGTAACCTGGAAAGAGCCACTAAAGAGAACAGAATAGAGGTGCCTTTAAAAGGTAAACATTGAGCTACCATAGGATCCAGCAGACCTATTCCTGCACCTATAAACTAAGAAGACAGAATTGGAAGGACACAGGTACGCAAATCTGCATTGCATAGTATTCCCATAGCCAAGATATGGAAGTAACCAGAAAGTCCACCGACAGATGGGCGGACAAAGAAGAACTGCTACATGTACAGATGGAATATGAGCTTGTGAAAAAATGAAACAATGCCATTTGCAGCACCATAGATGAGTCTAGAAGTAATCACGCCACTTGGAGTAAGTGAGAAAGCGAAAGACCCATATCCTATCATATCACACATAGGTGTTACCTAAAAAATGATACAAACAAAGATATTTCCACAGAGAAACACTATCATAGCTTCATTAAAAAAAACTTATGGTTCACCAAATGGAAAGGTGTGAGGATTGGATACATTACCATATTGAGGTTAACAGAGAGATACAAACACATGTGAAATATATAATCACCAAAGACCTACGCAATACCAAGAGGAGACTACTCAACATTGTGTCATAACCGACATGGGAAAAGGATCCGAAGAAGAATAGATATATGCATATGTGTGAAAGAACCACATCTTGCACACCTAGAACAAAGAAAACATTGTAATCAAGTTTGCTGTGATAAAAAATAAAAATTAAGTTAAAAATACCAACAAGAAGTAATGAGACATAAACCTAAAGGGCTTTTTCCTCGCACATTCCATTCTAATTTACAACCTAGAACACCACTTCCAGTAAGGCTCTGTTGCCCTAGTAACCAGATTTGGTAAAGGAGAAATGCTGCCGCCTTGTGGCCGATTCCCGCAAGAGCAGCTTTTAACCCACAGCTAATGGTCACTTACCATTCACAAGGACTCAGGGCTGTAAAGGACACCTGCCCTAAAAAAGTGTGCTGAGGTAGGGAATGGATAAAAAAAAATTCAAAACACGCAGGATTTTCAAGGTAGTATAAAGAGGTAAGTTTTACTCACTCTCTTTTTAAAGAAAGGAAAATGGATAAAAGTTCCACCTCAGGAAGTATTAGACTCATGCAATCTAATCTACAAAAAGTTTTCAACTCACACCAGTCGACTGACCATTGGCAAAAAGTCTACAAACAATAAATGCTGAAGAGGTTTTAGAGAACTGTGTATCCTCTAGCTGCTGGTGAGATGTAAAAGGGTTAAACGCTAATAATGAGAACAGAAAGGAGCTGCGTTGAAAAGGAAAAACTGAGGTACCATTCAATCCAGCAGGCGCACCAATGGGCCTCTCACCTGAGAAGACCAGAATGAAGAAGACCCGGGTTGCAAAAGCTGCACTGCAGCCTTATTCACAATAGACAAGACAGTGAAGCAACCAAAATGTCCATCAACGGATAAAAGGATAAAGAAGAAGTGGTGGTCCATGTAGACAATGAATACTAGCCATGGAAAACAGTGAAACACTGCTCTTTGAGGCACCATAGATGATCTTGGAGATAATCACAGAACATGAGGTAAGTCGGAAAGCAAAAGTCCTATATCCTATGATATCACTTATAGGCGTTATCTAATAACGGACACAAATGAACATATTTCCACAAAGAAAGTCAATCACAGACTTATATAAAAAAAAAAAACTATGCTTATCTAAAAGGAAAGGTGGGGGGGATGGATAAATGAAGATTAGCGTTACCATATGTATACAAATACATATTATATACATATATCAAAAAGACCGACCCTATAGCAAGGAAGGTTTACAGAACACTCTGTAATAATTTACAGGGGAAGAGGATCTCTACATAAATAGGTATATAGAATATGTAGATGAACCAGAGTGTGTACACCTTGGACAAGCAACATTCTAACCATTACCCCAATTGAAAAAATTAAAACAACGAACTAGGAGTAATGAGACATAAACTTATGGGGGGTTTTCCTGGCACATTCCATCCAAATTTACAACCCAGGCAAACGACTTCCAGAACGGCTCTGCTGCCCTAGTACCCAGATTTGGGAATGGAGAAATGCTGCATCCTTGTGGCCGTTTCCCACAACAGCAGCTTTAAACCCACTGCCAAAGGTCACTAAATATTCACCAATGGCAGTTCTGTAAATGGCACCTGCCCTCCAAAAAATACTGAGGTCGAAAATCGACCAAAAAATTCTAGAGTGCAACCTTCCAAAAAGAAAATTTGAAGAGGTATATTATACTCACACTTTTTTTCTTTTTTCTTTTAACAGAAAAGAAAAAGGCGTGGACAAATGATGAATTGTAGGAATTTTGACAGGCATGTAAACCCAAATTACAAAAACCTATCAGCTCACACCAGTCAGAATGGCCATCAACAAAAATCCTGCAAACAATATATGCTGACGTGATTGTGGAGAAATGCGTCCCCTCGATTCTAAGGGGGACGTGGTAAGAGTCACTAATGAAAGGACAATTGAGGTGCCTTGAAAAGGTAACCGTTGAGCTACCATACCAGTCAATCAATCATACCCACTGCTGGGTCTATCACCTGAGAAAATGAAAATCAATAATCACAGGCTGGCGATCCTGCACTCCAGCAATATTTACCATAGGCAACACTTGGAAGCAACGGACATGTCCATCAACAGAGGAATGCACCAAGAAGAAGTGGTCCATGTACACAATGGAATATTAGCCATGGAAAACCTTGAAGCACTGCTCTTTGAGGCACCATAGATGAGCCTGGAGATAATCACAAAACATGAAGTAGGTCGGAAAGCCAAAGACCTATAGCCTATATTATCACTTATGGCATTATCTAATAACTGACACAGATGAACATATTTCCAAAGAGAAAGACACTCACAGGCTTAGAAAACAAACTATGCTCATCTAAAAGGAAAGGAGGGGGGAAATTGAGAAATGAAGATTAGTGTTACTATACATATACAAGTACATATTATATCCATGTATCAAAAACACCGAACATATAGCAAGGGAGGTCGACGGAACACTGTAATATTTTACATGGGAAGAGGATCTGTACATTCATAGACATGCATAATGTACAAATGAACCAGATTGTGTACACCTAGGACAGACAATGTTCTAAACTTTACCCAGATTAAAAAAAAAAAATTTAAAAACCAAGAAGAAGTAATGAGACATAAACTTATGGGGATTTCTCCTGGCAAATTCCATTCTAATTTACAACCTAGGACAATGACTTCCAGAAAGGCTCTGCTGCCCTAGTACCCAGATTGGGGAATGGAGAAATGCTACCTCCTTGAGGCCGTTTCCCACAACAGCAGCTTTGAACCCACTGCAAAAGGTCACTAAATTTTCACCAACTTGCAGTTCTGTAAATGGCACCCGCCCTCCAGAAAATTTCTGCGGTCAAAAATCGACCAAAAAATTCAAAAGAGGGCAACCTTCGAAGAAGACAATTTCAAGAGCTATATTGTACTCACGGCTTTTTCTTTTAAGAGAAAAGACAAAGGCGTAGGAATATGATGAATTTTAAAAATTTTAATGACATGCATACCCATATTACAAAACCTATCAGCCCTGAGCAGTCAGAATGGCCATTAGGAAAAATGCTGCAAAAAATAAATGGTGAAGGGAGTGTGGAGAAATGCGTACCCTCGGTTGTAAGGGGGGGGGCATGTAAAGAGCCACTAATGAAAACACAATGCAGGCGCTTTGAACAGGGAAACATTGAGCTACCAGTCAATCAATCACAACCACTGCTTGGCCTATCACCTGAGAAAATGAGAATCAAAAAGTCACAGGCTGGCAAACCTGTACGCCAGCAAGATTTACCATAGTCAGCACTTGGAAGCAATGAAAATGTCCATCAACCGAGGAATGCACCAAGAAGAAGTGGTCCACGTACACAATGGAATATTACTCTAATAATAAATATAAATTAAATTTAAAAACAAACAAAAGCAAGGAGACATCAACATTTGTGGGTTTATCCGGGCACATTGCACTCTAGTTTATAACCGAAGAACACCACTGGCCGGTAGGTCTGTTTCCCTGGTACCAGCATGGGGAACGTAGAAAGGCTGCCGCTCTCTGGCCGTTACCTGCAAAAGCAGGTTTAAAGCCTGAGCTAATGGTCACTTCATAGGAACAAGTACTGCAGGGCTGTAAATGAAACCTGCCCTCAAAATATCTTGAGGGAGATAATGGCCAAAATATTTCAAATGGTGACACATACTTTAAGAAAACACTTTGAAGAAATAAGCTCTAATCACAGCTGGAAAAATAAAAAGGACATGTCTAAAAGCTCAATTTCAACGCATTATGAGACACATGCAAATTCAACCACAAAGAGGTATCAGCTCACACCACTCAGAATAACCATCAGCAAAAACTACAAAGAATAAATGCTGAAGGTGCTGGGAAGAAATGCATACCCTCAACTTTATGTGGGACGTAACCTGGAAAGAGCCACTAAAGAGAACAGAATAGAGGTGCCTTTAAAAGGTAAACATTGAGCTACCATAGGATCCAGCAGACCTATTCCTGCACCTATAAACTAAGAAGACAGAATTGGAAGGACACAGGTACGCAAATCTGCATTGCATAGTATTCCCATAGCCAAGATATGGAAGTAACCAGAAAGTCCACCGACAGATGGGCGGACAAAGAAGAACTGCTACATGTACAGATGGAATATGAGCTTGTGAAAAAATGAAACAATGCCATTTGCAGCACCATAGATGAGTCTAGAAGTAATCACGCCACTTGGAGTAAGTGAGAAAGCGAAAGACCCATATCCTATCATATCACACATAGGTGTTACCTAAAAAATGATACAAACAAAGATATTTCCACAGAGAAACACTATCATAGCTTCATTAAAAAAACTTATGGTTCACCAAATGGAAAGGTGTGAGGATTGGATACATTACCATATTGAGGTTAACAGAGAGATACAAACACATGTGAAATATATAATCACCAAAGACCTACGCAATACCAAGAGGAGACTACTCAACATTGTGTCATAACCGACATGGGAAAAGGATCCGAAGAAGAATAGATATATGCATATGTGTGAAAGAACCACATCTTGCACACCTAGAACAAAGAAAACATTGTAATCAAGTTTGCTGTGATAAAAAATAAAAATTAAGTTAAAAATACCAACAAGAAGTAATGAGACATAAACCTAAAGGGCTTTTTCCTCGCACATTCCATTCTAATTTACAACCTAGAACACCACTTCCAGTAAGGCTCTGTTGCCCTAGTAACCAGATTTGGTAAAGGAGAAATGCTGCCGCCTTGTGGCCGATTCCCGCAAGAGCAGCTTTTAACCCACAGCTAATGGTCACTTACCATTCACAAGGACTCAGGGCTGTAAAGGACACCTGCCCTAAAAAAGTGTGCTGAGGTAGGGAATGGATAAAAAAAAATTCAAAACACGCAGGATTTTCAAGGTAGTATAAAGAGGTAAGTTTTACTCACTCTCTTTTTAAAGAAAGGAAAATGGATAAAAGTTCCACCTCAGGAAGTATTAGACTCATGCAATCTAATCTACAAAAAGTTTTCAACTCACACCAGTCGACTGACCATTGGCAAAAAGTCTACAAACAATAAATGCTGAAGAGGTTTTAGAGAACTGTGTATCCTCTAGCTGCTGGTGAGATGTAAAAGGGTTAAACGCTAATAATGAGAACAGAAAGGAGCTGCGTTGAAAAGGAAAAACTGAGGTACCATTCAATCCAGCAGGCGCACCAATGGGCCTCTCACCTGAGAAGACCAGAATGAAGAAGACCCGGGTTGCAAAAGCTGCACTGCAGCCTTATTCACAATAGACAAGACAGTGAAGCAACCAAAATGTCCATCAACGGATAAAAGGATAAAGAAGAAGTGGTGGTCCATGTAGACAATGAATACTAGCCATGGAAAACAGTGAAACACTGCTCTTTGAGGCACCATAGATGATCTTGGAGATAATCACAGAACATGAGGTAAGTCGGAAAGCAAAAGTCCTATATCCTATGATATTACTTATAGGCGTTATCTAATAACGGACACAAATGAACATATTTCCACAAAGAAAGTCAATCACAGACTTATATAAAAAAAAAAAACTATGCTTATCTAAAAGGAAAGGTGGGGGGGATGGATAAATGAAGATTAGCGTTACCATATGTATACAAATACATATTATATACATATATCAAAAAGACCGACCCTATAGCAAGGAAGGTTTACAGAACACTCTGTAATAATTTACAGGGGAAGAGGATCTCTACATAAATAGGTATATAGAATATGTAGATGAACCAGAGTGTGTACACCTTGGACAAGCAACATTCTAACCATTACCCCAATTGAAAAAATTAAAACAACGAACTAGGAGTAATGAGACATAAACTTATGGGGGGTTTTCCTGGCACATTCCATCCAAATTTACAACCCAGGCAAACGACTTCCAGAACGGCTCTGCTGCCCTAGTACCCAGATTTGGGAATGGAGAAATGCTGCATCCTTGTGGCCGTTTCCCACAACAGCAGCTTTAAACCCACTGCCAAAGGTCACTAAATATTCACCAATGGCAGTTCTGTAAATGGCACCTGCCCTCCAAAAAATACTGAGGTCGAAAATCGACCAAAAAATTCTAGAGTGCAACCTTCCAAAAAGAAAATTTGAAGAGGTATATTATACTCACACTTTTTTTCTTTTTTCTTTTAACAGAAAAGAAAAAGGCGTGGACAAATGATGAATTGTAGGAATTTTGACAGGCATGTAAACCCAAATTACAAAAACCTATCAGCTCACACCAGTCAGAATGGCCATCAACAAAAATCCTGCAAACAATATATGCTGACGTGATTGTGGAGAAATGCGTCCCCTCGATTCTAAGGGGGACGTGGTAAGAGTCACTAATGAAAGGACAATTGAGGTGCCTTGAAAAGGTAAACGTTGAGCTACCATAGCAGTCAATCAATCATACCCACTGCTGGGTCTATCACCTGAGAAAATGAAAATCAATAATCACAGGCTGGCAATCCTGCACTCCAGCAATATTTACCATAGGCAACACTTGGAAGCAACGGACATGTCCATCAACAGAGGAATGCACCAAGAAGAAGTGGTCCATGTACACAATGGAATATTAGCCATGGAAAACCTTGAAGCACTGCTCTTTGAGGCACCATAGATGAGCCTGGAGATAATCACAAAACATGAAGTAGGTCGGAAAGCCAAAGACCTATAGCCTATATTATCACTTATGGCATTATCTAATAACTGACACAGATGAACATATTTCCAAAGAGAAAGACACTCACAGGCTTAGAAAACAAACTATGCTCATCTAAAAGGAAAGGAGGGGGGAAATTGAGAAATGAAGATTAGTGTTACTATACATATACAAGTACATATTATATCCATGTATCAAAAACACCGAACATATAGCAAGGGAGGTCGACGGAACACTGTAATATTTTACATGGGAAGAGGATCTGTACATTCATAGACATGCATAATGTACAAATGAACCAGATTGTGTACACCTAGGACAGACAATGTTCTAAACTTTACCCAGATTAAAAAAAAAAAATTTAAAAACCAAGAAGAAGTAATGAGACATAAACTTATGGGGATTTCTCCTGGCAAATTCCATTCTAATTTACAACCTAGGACAATGACTTCCAGAAAGGCTCTGCTGCCCTAGTACCCAGATTGGGGAATGGAGAAATGCTACCTCCTTGAGGCCGTTTCCCACAACAGCAGCTTTGAACCCACTGCAAAAGGTCACTAAATTTTCACCAACTTGCAGTTCTGTAAATGGCACCCGCCCTCCAGAAAATTTCTGCGGTCAAAAATCGACCAAAAAATTCAAAAGAGGGCAACCTTCGAAGAAGACAATTTCAAGAGCTATATTGTACTCACGGCTTTTTCTTTTAAGAGAAAAGACAAAGGCGTAGGAATATGATGAATTTTAAAAATTTTAATGACATGCATACCCATATTACAAAACCTATCAGCCCTGAGCAGTCAGAATGGCCATTAGGAAAAATGCTGCAAAAAATAAATGGTGAAGGGAGTGTGGAGAAATGCGTACCCTCGGTTGTAAGGGGGGGGGCATGTAAAGAGCCACTAATGAAAACACAATGCAGGCGCTTTGAACAGGGAAACATTGAGCTACCAGTCAATCAATCACAACCACTGCTTGGCCTATCACCTGAGAAAATGAGAATCAAAAAGTCACAGGCTGGCAAACCTGTACGCCAGCAAGATTTACCATAGTCAGCACTTGGAAGCAATGAAAATGTCCATCAACCGAGGAATGCACCAAGAAGAAGTGGTCCACGTACACAATGGAATATTACTCTAATAATAAATATAAATTAAATTTAAAAACAAACAAAAGCAAGGAGACATCAACATTTGTGGGTTTATCCGGGCACATTGCACTCTAGTTTATAACCGAAGAACACCACTGGCCGGTAGGTCTGTTTCCCTGGTACCAGCATGGGGAACGTAGAAAGGCTGCCGCTCTCTGGCCGTTACCTGCAAAAGCAGGTTTAAAGCCTGAGCTAATGGTCACTTCATAGGAACAAGTACTGCAGGGCTGTAAATGAAACCTGCCCTCAAAATATCTTGAGGGAGATAATGGCCAAAATATTTCAAATGGTGACACATACTTTAAGAAAACACTTTGAAGAAATAAGCTCTAATCACAGCTGGAAAAATAAAAAGGACATGTCTAAAAGCTCAATTTCAACGCATTATGAGACACATGCAAATTCAACCACAAAGAGGTATCAGCTCACACCACTCAGAATAACCATCAGCAAAAACTACAAAGAATAAATGCTGAAGGTGCTGGGAAGAAATGCATACCCTCAACTTTATGTGGGACGTAACCTGGAAAGAGCCACTAAAGAGAACAGAATAGAGGTGCCTTTAAAAGGTAAACATTGAGCTACCATAGGATCCAGCAGACCTATTCCTGCACCTATAAACTAAGAAGACAGAATTGGAAGGACACAGGTACGCAAATCTGCATTGCATAGTATTCCCATAGCCAAGATATGGAAGTAACCAGAAAGTCCACCGACAGATGGGCGGACAAAGAAGAACTGCTACATGTACAGATGGAATATGAGCTTGTGAAAAAATGAAACAATGCCATTTGCAGCACCATAGATGAGTCTAGAAGTAATCACGCCACTTGGAGTAAGTGAGAAAGCGAAAGACCCATATCCTATCATATCACACATAGGTGTTACCTAAAAAATGATACAAACAAAGATATTTCCACAGAGAAACACTATCATAGCTTCATTAAAAAAACTTATGGTTCACCAAATGGAAAGGTGTGAGGATTGGATACATTACCATATTGAGGTTAACAGAGAGATACAAACACATGTGAAATATATAATCACCAAAGACCTACGCAATACCAAGAGGAGACTACTCAACATTGTGTCATAACCGACATGGGAAAAGGATCCGAAGAAGAATAGATATATGCATATGTGTGAAAGAACCACATCTTGCACACCTAGAACAAAGAAAACATTGTAATCAAGTTTGCTGTGATAAAAAATAAAAATTAAGTTAAAAATACCAACAAGAAGTAATGAGACATAAACCTAAAGGGCTTTTTCCTCGCACATTCCATTCTAATTTACAACCTAGAACACCACTTCCAGTAAGGCTCTGTTGCCCTAGTAACCAGATTTGGTAAAGGAGAAATGCTGCCGCCTTGTGGCCGATTCCCGCAAGAGCAGCTTTTAACCCACAGCTAATGGTCACTTACCATTCACAAGGACTCAGGGCTGTAAAGGACACCTGCCCTAAAAAAGTGTGCTGAGGTAGGGAATGGATAAAAAAAAATTCAAAACACGCAGGATTTTCAAGGTAGTATAAAGAGGTAAGTTTTACTCACTCTCTTTTTAAAGAAAGGAAAATGGATAAAAGTTCCACCTCAGGAAGTATTAGACTCATGCAATCTAATCTACAAAAAGTTTTCAACTCACACCAGTCGACTGACCATTGGCAAAAAGTCTACAAACAATAAATGCTGAAGAGGTTTTAGAGAACTGTGTATCCTCTAGCTGCTGGTGAGATGTAAAAGGGTTAAACGCTAATAATGAGAACAGAAAGGAGCTGCGTTGAAAAGGAAAAACTGAGGTACCATTCAATCCAGCAGGCGCACCAATGGGCCTCTCACCTGAGAAGACCAGAATGAAGAAGACCCGGGTTGCAAAAGCTGCACTGCAGCCTTATTCACAATAGACAAGACAGTGAAGCAACCAAAATGTCCATCAACGGATAAAAGGATAAAGAAGAAGTGGTGGTCCATGTAGACAATGAATACTAGCCATGGAAAACAGTGAAACACTGCTCTTTGAGGCACCATAGATGATCTTGGAGATAATCACAGAACATGAGGTAAGTCGGAAAGCAAAAGTCCTATATCCTATGATATCACTTATAGGCGTTATCTAATAACGGACACAAATGAACATATTTCCACAAAGAAAGTCAATCACAGACTTATATAAAAAAAAAAAACTATGCTTATCTAAAAGGAAAGGTGGGGGGGATGGATAAATGAAGATTAGCGTTACCATATGTATACAAATACATATTATATACATATATCAAAAAGACCGACCCTATAGCAAGGAAGGTTTACAGAACACTCTGTAATAATTTACAGGGGAAGAGGATCTCTACATAAATAGGTATATAGAATATGTAGATGAACCAGAGTGTGTACACCTTGGACAAGCAACATTCTAACCATTACCCCAATTGAAAAAATTAAAACAACGAACTAGGAGTAATGAGACATAAACTTATGGGGGGTTTTCCTGGCACATTCCATCCAAATTTACAACCCAGGCAAACGACTTCCAGAACGGCTCTGCTGCCCTTGTACCCAGATTTGGGAATGGAGAAATGCTGCATCCTTGTGGCCGTTTCCCACAACAGCAGCTTTAAACCCACTGCCAAAGGTCACTAAATATTCACCAATGGCAGTTCTGTAAATGGCACCTGCCCTCCAAAAAATACTGAGGTCGAAAATCGACCAAAAAATTCTAGAGTGCAACCTTCCAAAAAGAAAATTTGAAGAGGTATATTATACTCACACTTTTTTTCTTTTTTCTTTTAACAGAAAAGAAAAAGGCGTGGACAAATGATGAATTGTAGGAATTTTGACAGGCATGTAAACCCAAATTACAAAAACCTATCAGCTCACACCAGTCAGAATGGCCATCAACAAAAATCCTGCAAACAATATATGCTGACGTGATTGTGGAGAAATGCGTCCCCTCGATTCTAAGGGGGACGTGGTAAGAGTCACTAATGAAAGGACAATTGAGGTGCCTTGAAAAGGTAAACGTTGAGCTACCATAGCAGTCAATCAATCATACCCACTGCTGGGTCTATCACCTGAGAAAATGAAAATCAATAATCACAGGCTGGCGATCCTGCACTCCAGCAATATTTACCATAGGCAACACTTGGAAGCAACGGACATGTCCATCAACAGAGGAATGCACCAAGAAGAAGTGGTCCATGTACACAATGGAATATTAGCCATGGAAAACCTTGAAGCACTGCTCTTTGAGGCACCATAGATGAGCCTGGAGATAATCACAAAACATGAAGTAGGTCGGAAAGCCAAAGACCTATAGCCTATATTATCACTTATGGCATTATCTAATAACTGACACAGATGAACATATTTCCAAAGAGAAAGACACTCACAGGCTTAGAAAACAAACTATGCTCATCTAAAAGGAAAGGAGGGGGGAAATTGAGAAATGAAGATTAGTGTTACTATACATATACAAGTACATATTATATCCATGTATCAAAAACACCGAACATATAGCAAGGGAGGTCGACGGAACACTGTAATATTTTACATGGGAAGAGGATCTGTACATTCATAGACATGCATAATGTACAAATGAACCAGATTGTGTACACCTAGGACAGACAATGTTCTAAACTTTACCCAGATTAAAAAAAAAAAATTTAAAAACCAAGAAGAAGTAATGAGACATAAACTTATGGGGATTTCTCCTGGCAAATTCCATTCTAATTTACAACCTAGGACAATGACTTCCAGAAAGGCTCTGCTGCCCTAGTACCCAGATTGGGGAATGGAGAAATGCTACCTCCTTGAGGCCGTTTCCCACAACAGCAGCTTTGAACCCACTGCAAAAGGTCACTAAATTTTCACCAACTTGCAGTTCTGTAAATGGCACCCGCCCTCCAGAAAATTTCTGCGGTCAAAAATCGACCAAAAAATTCAAAAGAGGGCAACCTTCGAAGAAGACAATTTCAAGAGCTATATTGTACTCACGGCTTTTTCTTTTAAGAGAAAAGACAAAGGCGTAGGAATATGATGAATTTTAAAAATTTTAATGACATGCATACCCATATTACAAAACCTATCAGCCCTGAGCAGTCAGAATGGCCATTAGGAAAAATGCTGCAAAAAATAAATGGTGAAGGGAGTGTGGAGAAATGCGTACCCTCGGTTGTAAGGGGGGGGCATGTAAAGAGCCACTAATGAAAACACAATGCAGGCGCTTTGAACAGGGAAACATTGAGCTACCAGTCAATCAATCACAACCACTGCTTGGCCTATCACCTGAGAAAATGAGAATCAAAAAGTCACAGGCTGGCAAACCTGTACGCCAGCAAGATTTACCATAGTCAGCACTTGGAAGCAATGAAAATGTCCATCAACCGAGGAATGCACCAAGAAGAAGTGGTCCACGTACACAATGGAATATTACTCTAATAATAAATATAAATTAAATTTAAAAACAAACAAAAGCAAGGAGACATCAACATTTGTGGGTTTATCCGGGCACATTGCACTCTAGTTTATAACCGAAGAACACCACTGGCCGGTAGGTCTGTTTCCCTGGTACCAGCATGGGGAACGTAGAAAGGCTGCCGCTCTCTGGCCGTTACCTGCAAAAGCAGGTTTAAAGCCTGAGCTAATGGTCACTTCATAGGAACAAGTACTGCAGGGCTGTAAATGAAACCTGCCCTCAAAATATCTTGAGGGAGATAATGGCCAAAATATTTCAAATGGTGACACATACTTTAAGAAAACACTTTGAAGAAATAAGCTCTAATCACAGCTGGAAAAATAAAAAGGACATGTCTAAAAGCTCAATTTCAACGCATTATGAGACACATGCAAATTCAACCACAAAGAGGTATCAGCTCACACCACTCAGAATAACCATCAGCAAAAACTACAAAGAATAAATGCTGAAGGTGCTGGGAAGAAATGCATACCCTCAACTTTATGTGGGACGTAACCTGGAAAGAGCCACTAAAGAGAACAGAATAGAGGTGCCTTTAAAAGGTAAACATTGAGCTACCATAGGATCCAGCAGACCTATTCCTGCACCTATAAACTAAGAAGACAGAATTGGAAGGACACAGGTACGCAAATCTGCATTGCATAGTATTCCCATAGCCAAGATATGGAAGTAACCAGAAAGTCCACCGACAGATGGGCGGACAAAGAAGAACTGCTACATGTACAGATGGAATATGAGCTTGTGAAAAAATGAAACAATGCCATTTGCAGCACCATAGATGAGTCTAGAAGTAATCACGCCACTTGGAGTAAGTGAGAAAGCGAAAGACCCATATCCTATCATATCACACATAGGTGTTACCTAAAAAATGATACAAACAAAGATATTTCCACAGAGAAACACTATCATAGCTTCATTAAAAAAACTTATGGTTCACCAAATGGAAAGGTGTGAGGATTGGATACATTACCATATTGAGGTTAACAGAGAGATACAAACACATGTGAAATATATAATCACCAAAGACCTACGCAATACCAAGAGGAGACTACTCAACATTGTGTCATAACCGACATGGGAAAAGGATCCGAAGAAGAATAGATATATGCATATGTGTGAAAGAACCACATCTTGCACACCTAGAACAAAGAAAACATTGTAATCAAGTTTGCTGTGATAAAAAATAAAAATTAAGTTAAAAATACCAACAAGAAGTAATGAGACATAAACCTAAAGGGCTTTTTCCTCGCACATTCCATTCTAATTTACAACCTAGAACACCACTTCCAGTAAGGCTCTGTTGCCCTAGTAACCAGATTTGGTAAAGGAGAAATGCTGCCGCCTTGTGGCCGATTCCCGCAAGAGCAGCTTTTAACCCACAGCTAATGGTCACTTACCATTCACAAGGACTCAGGGCTGTAAAGGACACCTGCCCTAAAAAAGTGTGCTGAGGTAGGGAATGGATAAAAAAAAATTCAAAACACGCAGGATTTTCAAGGTAGTATAAAGAGGTAAGTTTTACTCACTCTCTTTTTAAAGAAAGGAAAATGGATAAAAGTTCCACCTCAGGAAGTATTAGACTCATGCAATCTAATCTACAAAAAGTTTTCAACTCACACCAGTCGACTGACCATTGGCAAAAAGTCTACAAACAATAAATGCTGAAGAGGTTTTAGAGAACTGTGTATCCTCTAGCTGCTGGTGAGATGTAAAAGGGTTAAACGCTAATAATGAGAACAGAAAGGAGCTGCGTTGAAAAGGAAAAACTGAGGTACCATTCAATCCAGCAGGCGCACCAATGGGCCTCTCACCTGAGAAGACCAGAATGAAGAAGACCCGGGTTGCAAAAGCTGCACTGCAGCCTTATTCACAATAGACAAGACAGTGAAGCAACCAAAATGTCCATCAACGGATAAAAGGATAAAGAAGAAGTGGTGGTCCATGTAGACAATGAATACTAGCCATGGAAAACAGTGAAACACTGCTCTTTGAGGCACCATAGATGATCTTGGAGATAATCACAGAACATGAGGTAAGTCGGAAAGCAAAAGTCCTATATCCTATGATATCACTTATAGGCGTTATCTAATAACGGACACAAATGAACATATTTCCACAAAGAAAGTCAATCACAGACTTATATATAAAAAAAAAAACTATGCTTATCTAAAAGGAAAGGTGGGGGGGATGGATAAATGAAGATTAGCGTTACCATATGTATACAAATACATATTATATACATATATCAAAAAGACCGACCCTATAGCAAGGAAGGTTTACAGAACACTCTGTAATAATTTACAGGGGAAGAGGATCTCTACATAAATAGGTATATAGAATATGTAGATGAACCAGAGTGTGTACACCTTGGACAAGCAACATTCTAACCATTACCCCAATTGAAAAAATTAAAACAACGAACTAGGAGTAATGAGACATAAACTTATGGGGGGTTTTCCTGGCACATTCCATCCAAATTTACAACCCAGGCAAACGACTTCCAGAACGGCTCTGCTGCCCTAGTACCCAGATTTGGGAATGGAGAAATGCTGCATCCTTGTGGCCGTTTCCCACAACAGCAGCTTTAAACCCACTGCCAAAGGTCACTAAATATTCACCAATGGCAGTTCTGTAAATGGCACCTGCCCTCCAAAAAATACTGAGGTCGAAAATCGACCAAAAAATTCTAGAGTGCAACCTTCCAAAAAGAAAATTTGAAGAGGTATATTATACTCACACTTTTTTTCTTTTTTCTTTTAACAGAAAAGAAAAAGGCGTGGACAAATGATGAATTGTAGGAATTTTGACAGGCATGTAAACCCAAATTACAAAAACCTATCAGCTCACACCAGTCAGAATGGCCATCAACAAAAATCCTGCAAACAATATATGCTGACGTGATTGTGGAGAAATGCGTCCCCTCGATTCTAAGGGGGACGTGGTAAGAGTCACTAATGAAAGGACAATTGAGGTGCCTTGAAAAGGTAAACGTTGAGCTACCATAGCAGTCAATCAATCATACCCACTGCTGGGTCTATCACCTGAGAAAATGAAAATCAATAATCACAGGCTGGCGATCCTGCACTCCAGCAATATTTACCATAGGCAACACTTGGAAGCAACGGACATGTCCATCAACAGAGGAATGCACCAAGAAGAAGTGGTCCATGTACACAATGGAATATTGGCCATGGAAAACCTTGAAGCACTGCTCTTTGAGGCACCATAGATGAGCCTGGAGATAATCACAAAACATGAAGTAGGTCGGAAAGCCAAAGACCTATAGCCTATATTATCACTTATGGCATTATCTAATAACTGACACAGATGAACATATTTCCAAAGAGAAAGACACTCACAGGCTTAGAAAACAAACTATGCTCATCTAAAAGGAAAGGAGGGGGGAAATTGAGAAATGAAGATTAGTGTTACTATACATATACAAATACATATTATATCCATGTATCAAAAACACCGAACATATAGCAAGGGAGGTCGACGGAACACTGTAATATTTTACATGGGAAGAGGATCTGTACATTCATAGACATACATAATGTACAAATGAACCAGATTGTGTACATCTAGGACAGACAATGTTCTAAACTTTACCCAGATTAAAAAAAAAATTAAAAACCAAGAAGAAGTAATGAGACATAAACTTATGGGGATTTCTCCTGGCAAATTCCATTCTAATTTACAACCTAGGACAATGACTTCCAGAAAGGCTCTGCTGCCCTAGTACCCAGATTGGGGAATGGAGAAATGCTACCTCCTTGTGGCCGTTTCCCACAACAGCAGCTTTGAACCCACTGCAAAAGGTCACTAAATTTTCACCAACTTGCAGTTCTGTAAATGGCACCCGCCCTCCAGAAAATTTCTGCGGTCAAAAATCGACCAAAAAATTCAAAAGAGGGCAACCTTCGAAGAAGACAATTTCAAGAGCTATATTGTACTCACGGCTTTTTCTTTTAAGAGAAAAGACAAAGGCGTAGGAATATGATGAATTTTAAAAATTTTAATGACATGCATACCCATATTACAAAACCTATCAGCCCTGAGCAGTCAGAATGGCCATTAGGAAAAATGCTGCAAAAAATAAATGGTGAAGGGAGTGTGGAGAAATGCGTACCCTCGGTTGTAAGGGGGGGGGCATGTAAAGAGCCACTAATGAAAACACAATGCAGGCGCTTTGAACAGGGAAACATTGAGCTACCAGTCAATCAATCACAACCACTGCTTGGCCTATCACCTGAGAAAATGAGAATCAAAAAGTCACAGGCTGGCAAACCTGTACGCCAGCAAGATTTACCATAGTCAGCACTTGGAAGCAATGAAAATGTCCATCAACCGAGGAATGCACCAAGAAGAAGTGGTCCACGTACACAATGGAATATTACTCTAATAATAAATATAAATTAAATTTAAAAACAAACAAAAGCAAGGAGACATCAACATTTGTGGGTTTATCCGGGCACATTGCACTCTAGTTTATAACCGAAGAACACCACTGGCCGGTAGGTCTGTTTCCCTGGTACCAGCATGGGGAACGTAGAAAGGCTGCCGCTCTCTGGCCGTTACCTGCAAAAGCAGGTTTAAAGCCTGAGCTAATGGTCACTTCCTAGGAACAAGTACTGCAGGGCTGTAAATGAAACCTGCCCTCAAAATATCTTGAGGGAGATAATGGCCAAAATATTTCAAATGGTGACACATACTTTAAGAAAACACTTTGAAGAAATAAGCTCTAATCACAGCTGGAAAAATAAAAAGGACATGTCTAAAAGCTCAATTTCAACGCATTATGAGACACATGCAAATTCAACCACAAAGAGGTATCAGCTCACACCACTCAGAATAACCATCAGCAAAAACTACAAAGAATAAATGCTGAAGGTGCTGGGAAGAAATGCATACCCTCAACTTTATGTGGGACGTAACCTGGAAAGAGCCACTAAAGAGAACAGAATAGAGGTGCCTTTAAAAGGTAAACATTGAGCTACCATAGGATCCAGCAGACCTATTCCTGCACCTATAAACTAAGAAGACAGAATTGGAAGGACACAGGTACGCAAATCTGCATTGCATAGTATTCCCATAGCCAAGATATGGAAGTAACCAGAAAGTCCACCGACAGATGGGCGGACAAAGAAGAACTGCTACATGTACAGATGGAATATGAGCTTGTGAAAAAATGAAACAATGTCATTTGCAGCACCATAGATGAGTCTAGAAGTAATCACGCCACTTGGAGTAAGTGAGAAAGCGAAAGACCCATATCCTATCATATCACACATAGGTGTTACCTAAAAAATGATACAAACAAAGATATTTCCACAGAGAAACACTATCATAGCTTCATTAAAAAAACTTATGGTTCACCAAATGGAAAGGTGTGAGGATTGGATACATTACCATATTGAGGTTAACAGAGAGATACAAACACATGTGAAATATATAATCACCAAAGACCTACGCAATACCAAGAGGAGACTACTCAACATTGTGTCATAACCGACATGGGAAAAGGATCCGAAGAAGAATAGATATATGCATATGTGTGAAAGAACCACATCTTGCACACCTAGAACAAAGAAAACATTGTAATCAAGTTTGCTGTGATAAAAAATAAAAATTAAGTTAAAAATACCAACAAGAAGTAATGAGACATAAACCTAAAGGGCTTTTTCCTCGCACATTCCATTCTAATTTACAACCTAGAACACCACTTCCAGTAAGGCTCTGTTGCCCTAGTAACCAGATTTGGTAAAGGAGAAATGCTGCCGCCTTGTGGCCGATTCCCGCAAGAGCAGCTTTTAACCCACAGCTAATGGTCACTTACCATTCACAAGGACTCAGGGCTGTAAAGGACACCTGCCCTAAAAAAGTGTGCTGAGGTAGGGAATGGATAAAAAAAAATTCAAAACACGCAGGATTTTCAAGGTAGTATAAAGAGGTAAGTTTTACTCACTCTCTTTTTAAAGAAAGGAAAATGGATAAAAGTTCCACCTCAGGAAGTATTAGACTCATGCAATCTAATCTACAAAAAGTTTTCAACTCACACCAGTCGACTGACCATTGGCAAAAAGTCTACAAACAATAAATGCTGAAGAGGTTTTAGAGAACTGTGTATCCTCTAGCTGCTGGTGAGATGTAAAAGGGTTAAACGCTAATAATGAGAACAGAAAGGAGCTGCGTTGAAAAGGAAAAACTGAGGTACCATTCAATCCAGCAGGCGCACCAATGGGCCTCTCACCTGAGAAGACCAGAATGAAGAAGACCCGGGTTGCAAAAGCTGCACTGCAGCCTTATTCACAATAGACAAGACAGTGAAGCAACCAAAATGTCCATCAACGGATAAAAGGATAAAGAAGAAGTGGTGGTCCATGTAGACAATGAATACTAGCCATGGAAAACAGTGAAACACTGCTCTTTGAGGCACCATAGATGATCTTGGAGATAATCACAGAACATGAGGTAAGTCGGAAAGCAAAAGTCCTATATCCTATGATATCACTTATAGGCGTTATCTAATAACGGACACAAATGAACATATTTCCACAAAGAAAGTCAATCACAGACTTATATAAAAAAAAAAAAACTATGCTTATCTAAAAGGAAAGGTGGGGGGGATGGATAAATGAAGATTAGCGTTACCATATGTATACAAATACATATTATATACATATATCAAAAAGACCGACCCTATAGCAAGGAAGGTTTACAGAACACTCTGTAATAATTTACAGGGGAAGAGGATCTCTACATAAATAGGTATATAGAATATGTAGATGAACCAGAGTGTGTACACCTTGGACAAGCAACATTCTAACCATTACCCCAATTGAAAAAATTAAAACAACGAACTAGGAGTAATGAGACATAAACTTATGGGGGGTTTTCCTGGCACATTCCATCCAAATTTACAACCCAGGCAAACGACTTCCAGAACGGCTCTGCTGCCCTAGTACCCAGATTTGGGAATGGAGAAATGCTGCATCCTTGTGGCCGTTTCCCACAACAGCAGCTTTAAACCCACTGCCAAAGGTCACTAAATATTCACCAATGGCAGTTCTGTAAATGGCACCTGCCCTCCAAAAAATACTGAGGTCGAAAATCGACCAAAAAATTCTAGAGTGCAACCTTCCAAAAAGAAAATTTGAAGAGGTATATTATACTCACACTTTTTTTCTTTTTTCTTTTAACAGAAAAGAAAAAGGCGTGGACAAATGATGAATTGTAGGAATTTTGACAGGCATGTAAACCCAAATTACAAAAACCTATCAGCTCACACCAGTCAGAATGGCCATCAACAAAAATCCTGCAAACAATATATGCTGACGTGATTGTGGAGAAATGCGTCCCCTCGATTCTAAGGGGGACGTGGTAAGAGTCACTAATGAAAGGACAATTGAGGTGCCTTGAAAAGGTAAACGTTGAGCTACCATAGCAGTCAATCAATCATACCCACTGCTGGGTCTATCACCTGAGAAAATGAAAATCAATAATCACAGGCTGGCGATCCTGCACTCCAGCAATATTTACCATAGGCAACACTTGGAAGCAATGGACATGTCCATCAACAGAGGAATGCACCAAGAAGAAGTGGTCCATGTACACAATGGAATATTGGCCATGGAAAACCTTGAAGCACTGCTCTTTGAGGCACCATAGATGAGCCTGGAGATAATCACAAAACATGAAGTAGGTCGGAAAGCCAAAGACCTATAGCCTATATTATCACTTATGGCATTATCTAATAACTGACACAGATGAACATATTTCCAAAGAGAAAGACACTCACAGGCTTAGAAAACAAACTATGCTCATCTAAAAGGAAAGGAGGGGGGAAATTGAGAAATGAAGATTAGTGTTACTATACATATACAAATACATATTATATCCATGTATCAAAAACACCGAACATATAGCAAGGGAGGTCGACGGAACACTGTAATATTTTACATGGGAAGAGGATCTGTACATTCATAGACATACATAATGTACAAATGAACCAGATTGTGTACATCTAGGACAGACAATGTTCTAAACTTTACCCAGATTAAAAAAAAAATTAAAAACCAAGAAGAAGTAATGAGACATAAACTTATGGGGATTTCTCCTGGCAAATTCCATTCTAATTTACAACCTAGGACAATGACTTCCAGAAAGGCTCTGCTGCCCTAGTACCCAGATTGGGGAATGGAGAAATGCTACCTCCTTGTGGCCGTTTCCCACAACAGCAGCTTTGAACCCACTGCAAAAGGTCACTAAATTTTCACCAACTTGCAGTTCTGTAAATGGCACCCGCCCTCCAGAAAATTTCTGCGGTCAAAAATCGACCAAAAAATTCAAAAGAGGGCAACCTTCGAAGAAGACAATTTCAAGAGCTATATTGTACTCACGGCTTTTTCTTTTAAGAGAAAAGACAAAGGCGTAGGAATATGATGAATTTTAAAAATTTTAATGACATGCATACCCATATTACAAAACCTATCAGCCCTGAGCAGTCAGAATGGCCATTAGGAAAAATGCTGCAAAAAATAAATGGTGAAGGGAGTGTGGAGAAATGCGTACCCTCGGTTGTAAGGGGGGGGGCATGTAAAGAGCCACTAATGAAAACACAATGCAGGCGCTTTGAACAGGGAAACATTGAGCTACCAGTCAATCAATCACAACCACTGCTTGGCCTATCACCTGAGAAAATGAGAATCAAAAAGTCACAGGCTGGCAAACCTGTACGCCAGCAAGATTTACCATAGTCAGCACTTGGAAGCAATGAAAATGTCCATCAACCGAGGAATGCACCAAGAAGAAGTGGTCCACGTACACAATGGAATATTACTCTAATAATAAATATAAATTAAATTTAAAAACAAACAAAAGCAAGGAGACATCAACATTTGTGGGTTTATCCGGGCACATTGCACTCTAGTTTATAACCGAAGAACACCACTGGCCGGTAGGTCTGTTTCCCTGGTACCAGCATGGGGAACGTAGAAAGGCTGCCGCTCTCTGGCCGTTACCTGCAAAAGCAGGTTTAAAGCCTGAGCTAATGGTCACTTCCTAGGAACAAGTACTGCAGGGCTGTAAATGAAACCTGCCCTCAAAATATCTTGAGGGAGATAATGGCCAAAATATTTCAAATGGTGACACATACTTTAAGAAAACACTTTGAAGAAATAAGCTCTAATCACAGCTGGAAAAATAAAAAGGACATGTCTAAAAGCTCAATTTCAACGCATTATGAGACACATGCAAATTCAACCACAAAGAGGTATCAGCTCACACCACTCAGAATAACCATCAGCAAAAACTACAAAGAATAAATGCTGAAGGTGCTGGGAAGAAATGCATACCCTCAACTTTATGTGGGACGTAACCTGGAAAGAGCCACTAAAGAGAACAGAATAGAGGTGCCTTTAAAAGGTAAACATTGAGCTACCATAGGATCCAGCAGACCTATTCCTGCACCTATAAACTAAGAAGACAGAATTGGAAGGACACAGGTACGCAAATCTGCATTGCATAGTATTCCCATAGCCAAGATATGGAAGTAACCAGAAAGTCCACCGACAGATGGGCGGACAAAGAAGAACTGCTACATGTACAGATGGAATATGAGCTTGTGAAAAAATGAAACAATGCCATTTGCAGCACCATAGATGAGTCTAGAAGTAATCACGCCACTTGGAGTAAGTGAGAAAGCGAAAGACCCATATCCTATCATATCACACATAGGTGTTACCTAAAAAATGATACAAACAAAGATATTTCCACAGAGAAACACTATCATAGCTTCATTAAAAAAACTTATGGTTCACCAAATGGAAAGGTGTGAGGATTGGATACATTACCATATTGAGGTTAACAGAGAGATACAAACACATGTGAAATATATAATCACCAAAGACCTACGCAATACCAAGAGGAGACTACTCAACATTGTGTCATAACCGACATGGGAAAAGGATCCGAAGAAGAATAGATATATGCATATGTGTGAAAGAACCACATCTTGCACACCTAGAACAAAGAAAACATTGTAATCAAGTTTGCTGTGATAAAAAATAAAAATTAAGTTAAAAATACCAACAAGAAGTAATGAGACATAAACCTAAAGGGCTTTTTCCTCGCACATTCCATTCTAATTTACAACCTAGAACACCACTTCCAGTAAGGCTCTGTTGCCCTAGTAACCAGATTTGGTAAAGGAGAAATGCTGCCGCCTTGTGGCCGATTCCCGCAAGAGCAGCTTTTAACCCACAGCTAATGGTCACTTACCATTCACAAGGACTCAGGGCTGTAAAGGACACCTGCCCTAAAAAAGTGTGCTGAGGTAGGGAATGGATAAAAAAAAATTCAAAACACGCAGGATTTTCAAGGTAGTATAAAGAGGTAAGTTTTACTCACTCTCTTTTTAAAGAAAGGAAAATGGATAAAAGTTCCACCTCAGGAAGTATTAGACTCATGCAATCTAATCTACAAAAAGTTTTCAACTCACACCAGTCGACTGACCATTGGCAAAAAGTCTACAAACAATAAATGCTGAAGAGGTTTTAGAGAACTGTGTATCCTCTAGCTGCTGGTGAGATGTAAAAGGGTTAAACGCTAATAATGAGAACAGAAAGGAGCTGCGTTGAAAAGGAAAAACTGAGGTACCATTCAATCCAGCAGGCGCACCAATGGGCCTCTCACCTGAGAAGACCAGAATGAAGAAGACCCGGGTTGCAAAAGCTGCACTGCAGCCTTATTCACAATAGACAAGACAGTGAAGCAACCAAAATGTCCATCAACGGATAAAAGGATAAAGAAGAAGTGGTGGTCCATGTAGACAATGAATACTAGCCATGGAAAACAGTG
This sequence comes from Eschrichtius robustus, assembly GCF_028021215.1. NCBI lineage: Eukaryota > Metazoa > Chordata > Mammalia > Artiodactyla > Eschrichtiidae > Eschrichtius > Eschrichtius robustus. Next base: position 25,829,272 of record NC_090830.1, on the reverse strand, counting down.
AAACACTGCTCTTTGAGGCACCATAGATGATCTTGGAGATAATCACAGAACATGAGGTAAGTCGGAAAGCAAAAGTCCTATATCCTATGATATCACTTATAGGCGTTATCTAATAACGGACACAAATGAACATATTTCCACAAAGAAAGTCAATCACAGACTTATATAAAAAAAAAAAAAACTATGCTTATCTAAAAGGAAAGGTGGGGGGGATGGATAAATGAAGATTAGCGTTACCATATGTATACAAATACATATTATATACATATATCAAAAAGACCGACCCTATAGCAAGGAAGGTTTACAGAACACTCTGTAATAATTTACAGGGGAAGAGGATCTCTACATAAATAGGTATATAGAATATGTAGATGAACCAGAGTGTGTACACCTTGGACAAGCAACATTCTAACCATTACCCCAATTGAAAAAATTAAAACAACGAACTAGGAGTAATGAGACATAAACTTATGGGGGGTTTTCCTGGCACATTCCATCCAAATTTACAACCCAGGCAAACGACTTCCAGAACGGCTCTGCTGCCCTAGTACCCAGATTTGGGAATGGAGAAATGCTGCATCCTTGTGGCCGTTTCCCACAACAGCAGCTTTAAACCCACTGCCAAAGGTCACTAAATATTCACCAATGGCAGTTCTGTAAATGGCACCTGCCCTCCAAAAAATACTGAGGTCGAAAATCGACCAAAAAATTCTAGAGTGCAACCTTCCAAAAAGAAAATTTGAAGAGGTATATTATACTCACACTTTTTTTCTTTTTTCTTTTAACAGAAAAGAAAAAGGCGTGGACAAATGATGAATTGTAGGAATTTTGATAGGCATGTAAACCCAAATTACAAAAACCTATCAGCTCACACCAGTCAGAATGGCCATCAACAAAAATCCTGCAAACAATATATGCTGACGTGATTGTGGAGAAATGCGTCCCCTCGATTCTAAGGGGGACGTGGTAAGAGTCACTAATGAAAGGACAATTGAGGTGCCTTGAAAAGGTAAACGTTGAGCTACCATAGCAGTCAATCAATCATACCCACTGCTGGGTCTATCACCTGAGAAAATGAAAATCAATAATCACAGGCTGGCGATCCTGCACTCCAGCAATATTTACCATAGGCAACACTTGGAAGCAACGGACATGTCCATCAACAGAGGAATGCACCAAGAAGAAGTGGTCCATGTACACAATGGAATATTGGCCATGGAAAACCTTGAAGCACTGCTCTTTGAGGCACCATAGATGAGCCTGGAGATAATCACAAAACATGAAGTAGGTCGGAAAGCCAAAGACCTATAGCCTATATTATCACTTATGGCATTATCTAATAACTGACACAGATGAACATATTTCCAAAGAGAAAGACACTCACAGGCTTAGAAAACAAACTATGCTCATCTAAAAGGAAAGGAGGGGGGAAATTGAGAAATGAAGATTAGTGTTACTATACATATACAAATACATATTATATCCATGTATCAAAAACACCGAACATATAGCAAGGGTGGTCGACGGAACACTGTAATATTTTACATGGGAAGAGGATCTGTACATTCATAGACATACATAATGTACAAATGAACCAGATTGTGTACACCTAGGACAGACAATGTTCTAAACTTTACCCAGATTAAAAAAAAAATTAAAAACCAAGAAGAAGTAATGAGACATAAACTTATGGGGATTTCTCCTGGCAAATTCCATTCTAATTTACAACCTAGGACAATGACTTCCAGAAAGGCCCTGCTGCCCTAGTACCCAGATTGGGGAATGGAGAAATGCTACCTCCTTGTGGCCGTTTCCCACAACAGCAGCTTTGAACCCACTGCAAAAGGTCACTAAATTTTCACCAACTTGCAGTTCTGTAAATGGCACCCGCCCTCCAGAAAATTTCTGCGGTCAAAAATCGACCAAAAAATTCAAAAGAGGGCAACCTTCGAAGAAGACAATTTCAAGAGCTATATTGTACTCACGGCTTTTTCTTTTAAGAGAAAAGACAAAGGCGTAGGAATATGATGAATTTTAAAAATTTTAATGACATGCATACCCATATTACAAAACCTATCAGCTCAGAGCAGTCAGAATGGCCATTAGGAAAAATGCTGCAAAAAATAAATGGTGAAGGGAGTGTGGAGAAATGCGTACCCTCGGTTGTAAGGGGGGGGGCATGTAAAGAGCCACTAATGAAAACACAATGCAGGCGCTTTGAACAGGGAAACATTGAGCTACCAGTCAATCAATCACAACCACTGCTTGGCCTATCACCTGAGAAAATGAGAATCAAAAAGTCACAGGCTGGCAAACCTGTACGCCAGCAAGATTTACCATAGTCAGCACTTGGAAGCAATGAAAATGTCCATCAACCGAGGAATGCACCAAGAAGAAGTGGTCCACGTACACAATGGAATATTACTCTAATAATAAATATAAATTAAATTTAAAAACAAACAAAAGCAAGGAGACATCAACATTTGTGGGTTTATCCGGGCACATTGCACTCTAGTTTATAACCGAAGAACACCACTGGCCGGTAGGTCTGTTTCCCTGGTACCAGCATGGGGAACGTAGAAAGGCTGCCGCTCTCTGGCCGTTACCTGCAAAAGCAGGTTTAAAGCCTGAGCTAATGGTCACTTCATAGGAACAAGTACTGCAGGGCTGTAAATGAAACCTGCCGTCAAAATATCTTGAGGGAGATAATGGCCAAAATATTTCAAATGGTGACACATACTTTAAGAAAACACTTTGAAGAAATAAGCTCTAATCACAGCTGGAAAAATAAAAAGGACATGTCTAAAAGCTCAATTTCAACGCATTATGAGACACATGCAAATTCAACCACAAAGAGGTATCAGCTCACACCACTCAGAATAACCATCAGCAAAAACTACAAAGAATAAATGCTGAAGGTGCTGGGAAGAAATGCATACCCTCAACTTTATGTGGGACGTAACCTGGAAAGAGCCACTAAAGAGAACAGAATAGAGGTGCCTTTAAAAGGTAAACATTGAGCTACCATAGGATCCAGCAGACCTATTCCTGCACCTATAAACTAAGAAGACAGAATTGGAAGGACACAGGTACGCAAATCTGCATTGCATAGTATTCCCATAGCCAAGATATGGAAGTAACCAGAAAGTCCACCGACAGATGGGCGGACAAAGAAGAACTGCTACATGTACAGATGGAATATGAGCTTGTGAAAAAATGAAACAATGCCATTTGCAGCACCATAGATGAGTCTAGAAGTAATCACGCCACTTGGAGTAAGTGAGAAAGCGAAAGACCCATATCCTATCATATCACACATAGGTGTTACCTAAAAAATGATACAAACAAAGATATTTCCACAGAGAAACACTATCATAGCTTCATTAAAAAAACTTATGGTTCACCAAATGGAAAGGTGTGAGGATTGGATACATTACCATATTGAGGTTAACAGAGAGATACAAACACATGTGAAATATATAATCACCAAAGACCTACGCAATACCAAGAGGAGACTACTCAACATTGTGTCATAACCGACATGGGAAAAGGATCCGAAGAAGAATAGATATATGCATATGTGTGAAAGAACCACATCTTGCACACCTAGAACAAAGAAAACATTGTAATCAAGTTTGCTGTGATAAAAAATAAAAATTAAGTTAAAAATACCAACAAGAAGTAATGAGACATAAACCTAAAGGGCTTTTTCCTCGCACATTCCATTCTAATTTACAACCTAGAACACCACTTCCAGTAAGGCTCTGTTGCCCTAGTAACCAGATTTGGTAAAGGAGAAATGCTGCCGCCTTGTGGCCGATTCCCGCAAGAGCAGCTTTTAACCCACAGCTAATGGTCACTTACCATTCACAAGGACTCAGGGCTGTAAAGGACACCTGCCCTAAAAAAGTGTGCTGAGGTAGGGAATGGATAAAAAAAAATTCAAAACACGCAGGATTTTCAAGGTAGTATAAAGAGGTAAGTTTTACTCACTCTCTTTTTAAAGAAAGGAAAATGGATAAAAGTTCCACCTCAGGAAGTATTAGACTCATGCAATCTAATCTACAAAAAGTTTTCAACTCACACCAGTCGACTGACCATTGGCAAAAAGTCTACAAACAATAAATGCTGAAGAGGTTTTAGAGAACTGTGTATCCTCTAGCTGCTGGTGAGATGTAAAAGGGTTAAACGCTAATAATGAGAACAGAAAGGAGCTGCGTTGAAAAGGAAAAACTGAGGTACCATTCAATCCAGCAGGCGCACCAATGGGCCTCTCACCTGAGAAGACCAGAATGAAGAAGACCCGGGTTGCAAAAGCTGCACTGCAGCCTTATTCACAATAGACAAGACAGTGAAGCAACCAAAATGTCCATCAACGGATAAAAGGATAAAGAAGAAGTGGTGGTCCATGTAGACAATGAATACTAGCCATGGAAAACAGTGAAACACTGCTCTTTGAGGCACCATAGATGATCTTGGAGATAATCACAGAACATGAGGTAAGTCGGAAAGCAAAAGTCCTATATCCTATGATATCACTTATAGGCGTTATCTAATAACGGACACAAATGAACATATTTCCACAAAGAAAGTCAATCACAGACTTATATAAAAAAAAAAAAACTATGCTTATCTAAAAGGAAAGGTGGGGGGGATGGATAAATGAAGATTAGCGTTACCATATGTATACAAATACATATTATATACATATATCAAAAAGACCGACCCTATAGCAAGGAAGGTTTACAGAACACTCTGTAATAATTTACAGGGGAAGAGGATCTCTACATAAATAGGTATATAGAATATGTAGATGAACCAGAGTGTGTACACCTTGGACAAGCAACATTCTAACCATTACCCCAATTGAAAAAATTAAAACAACGAACTAGGAGTAATGAGACATAAACTTATGGGGGGTTTTCCTGGCACATTCCATCCAAATTTACAACCCAGGCAAACGACTTCCAGAACGGCTCTGCTGCCCTAGTACCCAGATTTGGGAATGGAGAAATGCTGCATCCTTGTGGCCGTTTCCCACAACAGCAGCTTTAAACCCACTGCCAAAGGTCACTAAATATTCACCAATGGCAGTTCTGTAAATGGCACCTGCCCTCCAAAAAATACTGAGGTCGAAAATCGACCAAAAAATTCTAGAGTGCAACCTTCCAAAAAGAAAATTTGAAGAGGTATATTATACTCACACTTTTTTTCTTTTTTCTTTTAACAGAAAAGAAAAAGGCGTGGACAAATGATGAATTGTAGGAATTTTGATAGGCATGTAAACCCAAATTACAAAAACCTATCAGCTCACACCAGTCAGAATGGCCATCAACAAAAATCCTGCAAACAATATATGCTGACGTGATTGTGGAGAAATGCGTCCCCTCGATTCTAAGGGGGACGTGGTAAGAGTCACTAATGAAAGGACAATTGAGGTGCCTTGAAAAGGTAAACGTTGAGCTACCATAGCAGTCAATCAATCATACCCACTGCTGGGTCTATCACCTGAGAAAATGAAAATCAATAATCACAGGCTGGCGATCCTGCACTCCAGCAATATTTACCATAGGAAACACTTGGAAGCAACGGACATGTCCATCAACAGAGGAATGCACCAAGAAGAAGTGGTCCATGTACACAATGGAATATTAGCCATGGAAAACCTTGAAGCACTGCTCTTTGAGGCACCATAGATGAGCCTGGAGATAATCACAAAACATGAAGTAGGTCGGAAAGCCAAAGACCTATAGCCTATATTATCACTTATGGCATTATCTAATAACTGACACAGATGAACATATTTCCAAAGAGAAAGACACTCACAGGCTTAGAAAACAAACTATGCTCATCTAAAAGGAAAGGAGGGGGGAAATTGAGAAATGAAGATTAGTGTTACTATACATATACAAATACATATTATATCCATGTATCAAAAACACCGAACATATAGCAAGGGTGGTCGACGGAACACTGTAATATTTTACATGGGAAGAGGATCTGTACATTCATAGACATACATAATGTACAAATGAACCAGATTGTGTACACCTAGGACAGACAATGTTCTAAACTTTACCCAGATTAAAAAAAAAATTAAAAACCAAGAAGAAGTAATGAGACATAAACTTATGGGGATTTCTCCTGGCAAATTCCATTCTAATTTACAACCTAGGACAATGACTTCCAGAAAGGCCCTGCTGCCCTAGTACCCAGATTGGGGAATGGAGAAATGCTACCTCCTTGTGGCCGTTTCCCACAACAGCAGCTTTGAACCCACTGCAAAAGGTCACTAAATTTTCACCAACTTGCAGTTCTGTAAATGGCACCCGCCCTCCAGAAAATTTCTGCGGTCAAAAATCGACCAAAAAATTCAAAAGAGGGCAACCTTCGAAGAAGACAATTTCAAGAGCTATATTGTACTCACGGCTTTTTCTTTTAAGAGAAAAGACAAAGGCGTAGGAATATGATGAATTTTAAAAATTTTAATGACATGCATACCCATATTACAAAACCTATCAGCTCAGAGCAGTCAGAATGGCCATTAGGAAAAATGCTGCAAAAAATAAATGGTGAAGGGAGTGTGGAGAAATGCGTACCCTCGGTTGTAAGGGGGGGGGCATGTAAAGAGCCACTAATGAAAACACAATGCAGGCGCTTTGAACAGGGAAACATTGAGCTACCAGTCAATCAATCACAACCACTGCTTGGCCTATCACCTGAGAAAATGAGAATCAAAAAGTCACAGGCTGGCAAACCTGTACGCCAGCAAGATTTACCATAGTCAGCACTTGGAAGCAATGAAAATGTCCATCAACCGAGGAATGCACCAAGAAGAAGTGGTCCACGTACACAATGGAATATTACTCTAATAATAAATATAAATTAAATTTTAAAACAAACAAAAGCAAGGAGACATCAACATTTGTGGGTTTATCCGGGCACATTGCACTCTAGTTTATAACCGAAGAACACCACTGGCCGGTAGGTCTGTTTCCCTGGTACCAGCATGGGGAACGTAGAAAGGCTGCCGCTCTCTGGCCGTTACCTGCAAAAGCAGGTTTAAAGCCTGAGCTAATGGTCACTTCATAGGAACAAGTACTGCAGGGCTGTAAATGAAACCTGCCCTCAAAATATCTTGAGGGAGATAATGGCCAAAATATTTCAAATGGTGACACATACTTTAAGAAAACACTTTGAAGAAATAAGCTCTAATCACAGCTGGAAAAATAAAAAGGACATGTCTAAAAGCTCAATTTCAACGCATTATGAGACACATGCAAATTCAACCACAAAGAGGTATCAGCTCACACCACTCAGAATAACCATCAGCAAAAACTACAAAGAATAAATGCTGAAGGTGCTGGGAAGAAATGCATACCCTCAACTTTATGTGGGACGTAACCTGGAAAGAGCCACTAAAGAGAACAGAATAGAGGTGCCTTTAAAAGGTAAACATTGAGCTACCATAGGATCCAGCAGACCTATTCCTGCACCTATAAACTAAGAAGACAGAATTGGAAGGACACAGGTACGCAAATCTGCATTGCATAGTATTCCCATAGCCAAGATATGGAAGTAACCAGAAAGTCCACCGACAGATGGGCGGACAAAGAAGAACTGCTACATGTACAGATGGAATATGAGCTTGTGAAAAAATGAAACAATGCCATTTGCAGCACCATAGATGAGTCTAGAAGTAATCACGCCACTTGGAGTAAGTGAGAAAGCGAAAGACCCATATCCTATCATATCACACATAGGTGTTACCTAAAAAATGATACAAACAAAGATATTTCCACAGAGAAACACTATCATAGCTTCATTAAAAAAACTTATGGTTCACCAAATGGAAAGGTGTGAGGATTGGATACATTACCATATTGAGGTTAACAGAGAGATACAAACACATGTGAAATATATAATCACCAAAGACCTACGCAATACCAAGAGGAGACTACTCAACATTGTGTCATAACCGACATGGGAAAAGGATCCGAAGAAGAATAGATATATGCATATGTGTGAAAGAACCACATCTTGCACACCTAGAACAAAGAAAACATTGTAATCAAGTTTGCTGTGATAAAAAATAAAAATTAAGTTAAAAATACCAACAAGAAGTAATGAGACATAAACCTAAAGGGCTTTTTCCTCGCACATTCCATTCTAATTTACAACCTAGAACACCACTTCCAGTAAGGCTCTGTTGCCCTAGTAACCAGATTTGGTAAAGGAGAAATGCTGCCGCCTTGTGGCCGATTCCCGCAAGAGCAGCTTTTAACCCACAGCTAATGGTCACTTACCATTCACAAGGACTCAGGGCTGTAAAGGACACCTGCCCTAAAAAAGTGTGCTGAGGTAGGGAATGGATAAAAAAAAATTCAAAACACGCAGGATTTTCAAGGTAGTATAAAGAGGTAAGTTTTACTCACTCTCTTTTTAAAGAAAGGAAAATGGATAAAAGTTCCACCTCAGGAAGTATTAGACTCATGCAATCTAATCTACAAAAAGTTTTCAACTCACACCAGTCGACTGACCATTGGCAAAAAGTCTACAAACAATAAATGCTGAAGAGGTTTTAGAGAACTGTGTATCCTCTAGCTGCTGGTGAGATGTAAAAGGGTTAAACGCTAATAATGAGAACAGAAAGGAGCTGCGTTGAAAAGGAAAAACTGAGGTACCATTCAATCCAGCAGGCGCACCAATGGGCCTCTCACCTGAGAAGACCAGAATGAAGAAGACCCGGGTTGCAAAAGCTGCACTGCAGCCTTATTCACAATAGACAAGACAGTGAAGCAACCAAAATGTCCATCAACGGATAAAAGGATAAAGAAGAAGTGGTGGTCCATGTAGACAATGAATACTAGCCATGGAAAACAGTGAAACACTGCTCTTTGAGGCACCATAGATGATCTTGGAGATAATCACAGAACATGAGGTAAGTCGGAAAGCAAAAGTCCTATATCCTATGATATCACTTATAGGCGTTATCTAATAACGGACACAAATGAACATATTTCCACAAAGAAAGTCAATCACAGACTTATATAAAAAAAAAAAAAACTATGCTTATCTAAAAGGAAAGGTGGGGGGGATGGATAAATGAAGATTAGCGTTACCATATGTATACAAATACATATTATATACATATATCAAAAAGACCGACCCTATAGCAAGGAAGGTTTACAGAACACTCTGTAATAATTTACAGGGGAAGAGGATCTCTACATAAATAGGTATATAGAATATGTAGATGAACCAGAGTGTGTACACCTTGGACAAGCAACATTCTAACCATTACCCCAATTGAAAAAATTAAAACAACGAACTAGGAGTAATGAGACATAAACTTATGGGGGGTTTTCCTGGCACATTCCATCCAAATTTACAACCCAGGCAAACGACTTCCAGAACGGCTCTGCTGCCCTAGTACCCAGATTTGGGAATGGAGAAATGCTGCATCCTTGTGGCCGTTTCCCACAACAGCAGCTTTAAACCCACTGCCAAAGGTCACTAAATATTCACCAATGGCAGTTCTGTAAATGGCACCTGCCCTCCAAAAAATACTGAGGTCGAAAATCGACCAAAAAATTCTAGAGTGCAACCTTCCAAAAAGAAAATTTGAAGAGGTATATTATACTCACACTTTTTTTCTTTTTTCTTTTAACAGAAAAGAAAAAGGCGTGGACAAATGATGAATTGTAGGAATTTTGATAGGCATGTAAACCCAAATTACAAAAACCTATCAGCTCACACCAGTCAGAATGGCCATCAACAAAAATCCTGCAAACAATATATGCTGACGTGATTGTGGAGAAATGCGTCCCCTCGATTCTAAGGGGGACGTGGTAAGAGTCACTAATGAAAGGACAATTGAGGTGCCTTGAAAAGGTAAACGTTGAGCTACCATAGCAGTCAATCAATCATACCCACTGCTGGGTCTATCACCTGAGAAAATGAAAATCAATAATCACAGGCTGGCGATCCTGCACTCCAGCAATATTTACCATAGGAAACACTTGGAAGCAACGGACATGTCCATCAACAGAGGAATGCACCAAGAAGAAGTGGTCCATGTACACAATGGAATATTAGCCATGGAAAACCTTGAAGCACTGCTCTTTGAGGCACCATAGATGAGCCTGGAGATAATCACAAAACATGAAGTAGGTCGGAAAGCCAAAGACCTATAGCCTATATTATCACTTATGGCATTATCTAATAACTGACACAGATGAACATATTTCCAAAGAGAAAGACACTCACAGGCTTAGAAAACAAACTATGCTCATCTAAAAGGAAAGGAGGGGGGAAATTGAGAAATGAAGATTAGTGTTACTATACATATACAAATACATATTATATCCATGTATCAAAAACACCGAACATATAGCAAGGGTGGTCGACGGAACACTGTAATATTTTACATGGGAAGAGGATCTGTACATTCATAGACATACATAATGTACAAATGAACCAGATTGTGTACACCTAGGACAGACAATGTTCTAAACTTTACCCAGATTAAAAAAAAAATTAAAAACCAAGAAGAAGTAATGAGACATAAACTTATGGGGATTTCTCCTGGCAAATTCCATTCTAATTTACAACCTAGGACAATGACTTCCAGAAAGGCCCTGCTGCCCTAGTACCCAGATTGGGGAATGGAGAAATGCTACCTCCTTGTGGCCGTTTCCCACAACAGCAGCTTTGAACCCACTGCAAAAGGTCACTAAATTTTCACCAACTTGCAGTTCTGTAAATGGCACCCGCCCTCCAGAAAATTTCTGCGGTCAAAAATCGACCAAAAAATTCAAAAGAGGGCAACCTTCGAAGAAGACAATTTCAAGAGCTATATTGTACTCACGGCTTTTTCTTTTAAGAGAAAAGACAAAGGCGTAGGAATATGATGAATTTTAAAAATTTTAATGACATGCATACCCATATTACAAAACCTATCAGCTCAGAGCAGTCAGAATGGCCATTAGGAAAAATGCTGCAAAAAATAAATGGTGAAGGGAGTGTGGAGAAATGCGTACCCTCGGTTGTAAGGGGGGGGGCATGTAAAGAGCCACTAATGAAAACACAATGCAGGCGCTTTGAACAGGGAAACATTGAGCTACCAGTCAATCAATCACAACCACTGCTTGGCCTATCACCTGAGAAAATGAGAATCAAAAAGTCACAGGCTGGCAAACCTGTACGCCAGCAAGATTTACCATAGTCAGCACTTGGAAGCAATGAAAATGTCCATCAACCGAGGAATGCACCAAGAAGAAGTGGTCCACGTACACAATGGAATATTACTCTAATAATAAATATAAATTAAATTTAAAAACAAACAAAAGCAAGGAGACATCAACATTTGTGGGTTTATCCGGACACATTGCACTCTAGTTTATAACCGAAGAACACCACTGGCCGGTAGGTCTGTTTCCCTGGTACCAGCATGGGGAACGTAGAAAGGCTGCCGCTCTCTGGCCGTTACCTGCAAAAGCAGGTTTAAAGCCTGAGCTAATGGTCACTTCATAGGAACAAGTACTGCAGGGCTGTAAATGAAACCTGCCCTCAAAATATCTTGAGGGAGATAATGGCCAAAATATTTCAAATGGTGACACATACTTTAAGAAAACACTTTGAAGAAATAAGCTCTAATCACAGCTGGAAAAATAAAAAGGACATGTCTAAAAGCTCAATTTCAACGCATTATGAGACACATGCAAATTCAACCACAAAGAGGTATCAGCTCACACCACTCAGAATAACCATCAGCAAAAACTACAAAGAATAAATGCTGAAGGTGCTGGGAAGAAATGCATACCCTCAACTTTATGTGGGACGTAACCTGGAAAGAGCCACTAAAGAGAACAGAATAGAGGTGCCTTTAAAAGGTAAACATTGAGCTACCATAGGATCCAGCAGACCTATTCCTGCACCTATAAACTAAGAAGACAGAATTGGAAGGACACAGGTACGCAAATCTGCATTGCATAGTATTCCCATAGCCAAGATATGGAAGTAACCAGAAAGTCCACCGACAGATGGGCGGACAAAGAAGAACTGCTACATGTACAGATGGAATATGAGCTTGTGAAAAAATGAAACAATGCCATTTGCAGCACCATAGATGAGTCTAGAAGTAATCACGCCACTTGGAGTAAGTGAGAAAGCGAAAGACCCATATCCTATCATATCACACATAGGTGTTACCTAAAAAATGATACAAACAAAGATATTTCCACAGAGAAACACTATCATAGCTTCATTAAAAAAACTTATGGTTCACCAAATGGAAAGGTGTGAGGATTGGATACATTACCATATTGAGGTTAACAGAGAGATACAAACACATGTGAAATATATAATCACCAAAGACCTACGCAATACCAAGAGGAGACTACTCAACATTGTGTCATAACCGACATGGGAAAAGGATCCGAAGAAGAATAGATATATGCATATGTGTGAAAGAACCACATCTTGCACACCTAGAACAAAGAAAACATTGTAATCAAGTTTGCTGTGATAAAAAATAAAAATTAAGTTAAAAATACCAACAAGAAGTAATGAGACATAAACCTAAAGGGCTTTTTCCTCGCACATTCCATTCTAATTTACAACCTAGAACACCACTTCCAGTAAGGCTCTGTTGCCCTAGTAACCAGATTTGGTAAAGGAGAAATGCTGCCGCCTTGTGGCCGATTCCCGCAAGAGCAGCTTTTAACCCACAGCTAATGGTCACTTACCATTCACAAGGACTCAGGGCTGTAAAGGACACCTGCCCTAAAAAAGTGTGCTGAGGTAGGGAATGGATAAAAAAAATTCAAAACACGCAGGATTTTCAAGGTAGTATAAAGAGGTAAGTTTTACTCACTCTCTTTTTAAAGAAAGGAAAATGGATAAAAGTTCCACCTCAGGAAGTATTAGACTCATGCAATCTAATCTACAAAAAGTTTTCAACTCACACCAGTCGACTGACCATTGGCAAAAAGTCTACAAACAATAAATGCTGAAGAGGTTTTAGAGAACTGTGTATCCTCTAGCTGCTGGTGAGATGTAAAAGGGTTAAACGCTAATAATGAGAACAGAAAGGAGCTGCGTTGAAAAGGAAAAACTGAGGTACCATTCAATCCAGCAGGCGCACCAATGGGCCTCTCACCTGAGAAGACCAGAATGAAGAAGACCCGGGTTGCAAAAGCTGCACTGCAGCCTTATTCACAATAGACAAGACAGTGAAGCAACCAAAATGTCCATCAACGGATAAAAGGATAAAGAAGAAGTGGTGGTCCATGTAGACAATGAATACTAGCCATGGAAAACAGTGAAACACTGCTCTTTGAGGCACCATAGATGATCTTGGAGATAATCACAGAACATGAGGTAAGTCGGAAAGCAAAAGTCCTATATCCTATGATATCACTTATAGGCGTTATCTAATAACGGACACAAATGAACATATTTCCACAAAGAAAGTCAATCACAGACTTATATAAAAAAAAAAAAACTATGCTTATCTAAAAGGAAAGGTGGGGGGGATGGATAAATGAAGATTAGCGTTACCATATGTATACAAATACATATTATATACATATATCAAAAAGACCGACCCTATAGCAAGGAAGGTTTACAGAACACTCTGTAATAATTTACAGGGGAAGAGGATCTCTACATAAATAGGTATATAGAATATGTAGATGAACCAGAGTGTGTACACCTTGGACAAGCAACATTCTAACCATTACCCCAATTGAAAAAATTAAAACAACGAACTAGGAGTAATGAGACATAAACTTATGGGGGGTTTTCCTGGCACATTCCATCCAAATTTACAACCCAGGCAAACGACTTCCAGAACGGCTCTGCTGCCCTAGTACCCAGATTTGGGAATGGAGAAATGCTGCATCCTTGTGGCCGTTTCCCACAACAGCAGCTTTAAACCCACTGCCAAAGGTCACTAAATATTCACCAATGGCAGTTCTGTAAATGGCACCTGCCCTCCAAAAAATACTGAGGTCGAAAATCGACCAAAAAATTCTAGAGTGCAACCTTCCAAAAAGAAAATTTGAAGAGGTATATTATACTCACACTTTTTTTCTTTTTTCTTTTAACAGAAAAGAAAAAGGCGTGGACAAATGATGAATTGTAGGAATTTTGATAGGCATGTAAACCCAAATTACAAAAACCTATCAGCTCACACCAGTCAGAATGGCCATCAACAAAAATCCTGCAAACAATATATGCTGACGTGATTGTGGAGAAATGCGTCCCCTCGATTCTAAGGGGGACGTGGTAAGAGTCACTAATGAAAGGACAATTGAGGTGCCTTGAAAAGGTAAACGTTGAGCTACCATAGCAGTCAATCAATCATACCCACTGCTGGGTCTATCACCTGAGAAAATGAAAATCAATAATCACAGGCTGGCGATCCTGCACTCCAGCAATATTTACCATAGGCAACACTTGGAAGCAACGGACATGTCCATCAACAGAGGAATGCACCAAGAAGAAGTGGTCCATGTACACAATGGAATATTGGCCATGGAAAACCTTGAAGCACTGCTCTTTGAGGCACCATAGATGAGCCTGGAGATAATCACAAAACATGAAGTAGGTCGGAAAGCCAAAGACCTATAGCCTATATTATCACTTATGGCATTATCTAATAACTGACACAGATGAACATATTTCCAAAGAGAAAGACACTCACAGGCTTAGAAAACAAACTATGCTCATCTAAAAGGAAAGGAGGGGGGAAATTGAGAAATGAAGATTAGTGTTACTATACATATACAAATACATATTATATCCATGTATCAAAAACACCGAACATATAGCAAGGGTGGTCGACGGAACACTGTAATATTTTACATGGGAAGAGGATCTGTACATTCATAGACATACATAATGTACAAATGAACCAGATTGTGTACACCTAGGACAGACAATGTTCTAAACTTTACCCAGATTAAAAAAAAAATTAAAAACCAAGAAGAAGTAATGAGACATAAACTTATGGGGATTTCTCCTGGCAAATTCCATTCTAATTTACAACCTAGGACAATGACTTCCAGAAAGGCCCTGCTGCCCTAGTACCCAGATTGGGGAATGGAGAAATGCTACCTCCTTGTGGCCGTTTCCCACAACAGCAGCTTTGAACCCACTGCAAAAGGTCACTAAATTTTCACCAACTTGCAGTTCTGTAAATGGCACCCGCCCTCCAGAAAATTTCTGCGGTCAAAAATCGACCAAAAAATTCAAAAGAGGGCAACCTTCGAAGAAGACAATTTCAAGAGCTATATTGTACTCACGGCTTTTTCTTTTAAGAGAAAAGACAAAGGCGTAGGAATATGATGAATTTTAAAAATTTTAATGACATGCATACCCATATTACAAAACCTATCAGCTCAGAGCAGTCAGAATGGCCATTAGGAAAAATGCTGCAAAAAATAAATGGTGAAGGGAGTGTGGAGAAATGCGTACCCTCGGTTGTAAGGGGGGGGGCATGTAAAGAGCCACTAATGAAAACACAATGCAGGCGCTTTGAACAGGGAAACATTGAGCTACCAGTCAATCAATCACAACCACTGCTTGGCCTATCACCTGAGAAAATGAGAATCAAAAAGTCACAGGCTGGCAAACCTGTACGCCAGCAAGATTTACCATAGTCAGCACTTGGAAGCAATGAAAATGTCCATCAACCGAGGAATGCACCAAGAAGAAGTGGTCCACGTACACAATGGAATATTACTCTAATAATAAATATAAATTAAATTTAAAAACAAACAAAAGCAAGGAGACATCAACATTTGTGGGTTTATCCGGGCACATTGCACTCTAGTTTATAACCGAAGAACACCACTGGCCGGTAGGTCTGTTTCCCTGGTACCAGCATGGGGAACGTAGAAAGGCTGCCGCTCTCTGGCCGTTACCTGCAAAAGCAGGTTTAAAGCCTGAGCTAATGGTCACTTCATAGGAACAAGTACTGCAGGGCTGTAAATGAAACCTGCCCTCAAAATATCTTGAGGGAGATAATGGCCAAAATATTTCAAATGGTGACACATACTTTAAGAAAACACTTTGAAGAAATAAGCTCTAATCACAGCTGGAAAAATAAAAAGGACATGTCTAAAAGCTCAATTTCAACGCATTATGAGACACATGCAAATTCAACCACAAAGAGGTATCAGCTCACACCACTCAGAATAACCATCAGCAAAAACTACAAAGAATAAATGCTGAAGGTGCTGGGAAGAAATGCATACTCTCAACTTTATGTGGGACGTAACCTGGAAAGAGCCACTAAAGAGAACAGAATAGAGGTGCCTTTAAAAGGTAAACATTGAGCTACCATAGGATCCAGCAGACCTATTCCTGCACCTATAAACTAAGAAGACAGAATTGGAAGGACACAGGTACGCAAATCTGCATTGCATAGTATTCCCATAGCCAAGATATGGAAGTAACCAGAAAGTCCACCGACAGATGGGCGGACAAAGAAGAACTGCTACATGTACAGATGGAATATGAGCTTGTGAAAAAATGAAACAATGCCATTTGCAGCACCATAGATGAGTCTAGAAGTAATCACGCCACTTGGAGTAAGTGAGAAAGCGAAAGACCCATATCCTATCATATCACACATAGGTGTTACCTAAAAAATGATACAAACAAAGATATTTCCACAGAGAAACACTATCATAGCTTCATTAAAAAAACTTATGGTTCACCAAATGGAAAGGTGTGAGGATTGGATACATTACCATATTGAGGTTAACAGAGAGATACAAACACATGTGAAATATATAATCACCAAAGACCTACGCAATACCAAGAGGAGACTACTCAACATTGTGTCATAACCGACATGGGAAAAGGATCCGAAGAAGAATAGATATATGCATATGTGTGAAAGAACCACATCTTGCACACCTAGAACAAAGAAAACATTGTAATCAAGTTTGCTGTGATAAAAAATAAAAATTAAGTTAAAAATACCAACAAGAAGTAATGAGACATAAACCTAAAGGGCTTTTTCCTCGCACATTCCATTCTAATTTACAACCTAGAACACCACTTCCAGTAAGGCTCTGTTGCCCTAGTAACCAGATTTGGTAAAGGAGAAATGCTGCCGCCTTGTGGCCGATTCCCGCAAGAGCAGCTTTTAACCCACAGCTAATGGTCACTTACCATTCACAAGGACTCAGGGCTGTAAAGGACACCTGCCCTAAAAAAGTGTGCTGAGGTAGGGAATGGATAAAAAAAAATTCAAAACACGCAGGATTTTCAAGGTAGTATAAAGAGGTAAGTTTTACTCACTCTCTTTTTAAAGAAAGGAAAATGGATAAAAGTTCCACCTCAGGAAGTATTAGACTCATGCAATCTAATCTACAAAAAGTTTTCAACTCACACCAGTCGACTGACCATTGGCAAAAAGTCTACAAACAATAAATGCTGAAGAGGTTTTAGAGAACTGTGTATCCTCTAGCTGCTGGTGAGATGTAAAAGGGTTAAACGCTAATAATGAGAACAGAAAGGAGCTGCGTTGAAAAGGAAAAACTGAGGTACCATTCAATCCAGCAGGCGCACCAATGGGCCTCTCACCTGAGAAGACCAGAATGAAGAAGACCCGGGTTGCAAAAGCTGCACTGCAGCCTTATTCACAATAGACAAGACAGTGAAGCAACCAAAATGTCCATCAACGGATAAAAGGATAAAGAAGAAGTGGTGGTCCATGTAGACAATGAATACTAGCCATGGAAAACAGTGAAACACTGCTCTTTGAGGCACCATAGATGATCTTGGAGATAATCACAGAACATGAGGTAAGTCGGAAAGCAAAAGTCCTATATCCTATGATATCACTTATAGGCGTTATCTAATAACGGACACAAATGAACATATTTCCACAAAGAAAGTCAATCACAGACTTATATAAAAAAAAAAAAACTATGCTTATCTAAAAGGAAAGGTGGGGGGGATGGATAAATGAAGATTAGCGTTACCATATGTATACAAATACATATTATATACATATATCAAAAAGACCGACCCTATAGCAAGGAAGGTTTACAGAACACTCTGTAATAATTTACAGGGGAAGAGGATCTCTACATAAATAGGTATATAGAATATGTAGATGAACCAGAGTGTGTACACCTTGGACAAGCAACATTCTAACCATTACCCCAATTGAAAAAATTAAAACAACGAACTAGGAGTAATGAGACATAAACTTATGGGGGGTTTTCCTGGCACATTCCATCCAAATTTACAACCCAGGCAAACGACTTCCAGAACGGCTCTGCTGCCCTAGTACCCAGATTTGGGAATGGAGAAATGCTGCATCCTTGTGGCCGTTTCCCACAACAGCAGCTTTAAACCCACTGCCAAAGGTCACTAAATATTCACCAATGGCAGTTCTGTAAATGGCACCTGCCCTCCAAAAAATACTGAGGTCGAAAATCGACCAAAAAATTCTAGAGTGCAACCTTCCAAAAAGAAAATTTGAAGAGGTATATTATACTCACACTTTTTTTCTTTTTTCTTTTAACAGAAAAGAAAAAGGCGTGGACAAATGATGAATTGTAGGAATTTTGATAGGCATGTAAACCCAAATTACAAAAACCTATCAGCTCACACCAGTCAGAATGGCCATCAACAAAAATCCTGCAAACAATATATGCTGACGTGATTGTGGAGAAATGCGTCCCCTCGATTCTAAGGGGGACGTGGTAAGAGTCACTAATGAAAGGACAATTGAGGTGCCTTGAAAAGGTAAACGTTGAGCTACCATAGCAGTCAATCAATCATACCCACTGCTGGGTCTATCACCTGAGAAAATGAAAATCAATAATCACAGGCTGGCGATCCTGCACTCCAGCAATATTTACCATAGGCAACACTTGGAAGCAACGGACATGTCCATCAACAGAGGAATGCACCAAGAAGAAGTGGTCCATGTACACAATGGAATATTGGCCATGGAAAACCTTGAAGCACTGCTCTTTGAGGCACCATAGATGAGCCTGGAGATAATCACAAAACATGAAGTAGGTCGGAAAGCCAAAGACCTATAGCCTATATTATCACTTATGGCATTATCTAATAACTGACACAGATGAACATATTTCCAAAGAGAAAGACACTCACAGGCTTAGAAAACAAACTATGCTCATCTAAAAGGAAAGGAGGGGGGAAATTGAGAAATGAAGATTAGTGTTACTATACATATACAAATACATATTATATCCATGTATCAAAAACACCGAACATATAGCAAGGGTGGTCGACGGAACACTGTAATATTTTACATGGGAAGAGGATCTGTACATTCATAGACATACATAATGTACAAATGAACCAGATTGTGTACACCTAGGACAGACAATGTTCTAAACTTTACCCAGATTAAAAAAAAAATTAAAAACCAAGAAGAAGTAATGAGACATAAACTTATGGGGATTTTTCCTGGAAAATTCCATTCTAATTTACAACCTAGGACAATGACTTCCAGAAAGGCTCTGCTGCCCTAGTACCCAGATTGGGGAATGGAGAAATGCTACCTCCTTGTGGCCGTTTCCCACAACAGCAGCTTTGAACCCACTGCAAAAGGTCACTAAATTTTCACCAACTTGCAGTTCTGTAAATGGCACCCGCCCTCCAGAAAATTTCTGCGGTCAAAAATCGACCAAAAAATTCAAAAGAGGGCAACCTTCGAAGAAGACAATTTCAAGAGCTATATTGTACTCACGGCTTTTTCTTTTAAGAGAAAAGACAAAGGCGTAGGAATATGATGAATTTTAAAAATTTTAATGACATGCATACCCATATTACAAAACCTATCAGCTCAGAGCAGTCAGAATGGCCATTAGGAAAAATGCTGCAAAAAATAAATGGTGAAGGGAGTGTGGAGAAATGCGTACCCTCGGTTGTAAGGGGGGGGGGGCATGTAAAGAGCCACTAATGAAAACACAATGCAGGCGCTTTGAACAGGGAAACATTGAGCTACCAGTCAATCAATCACAACCACTGCTTGGCCTATCACCTGAGAAAATGAGAATCAAAAAGTCACAGGCTGGCAAACCTGTACGCCAGCAAGATTTACCATAGTCAGCACTTGGAAGCAATGAAAATGTCCATCAACCGAGGAATGCACCAAGAAGAAGTGGTCCACGTACACAATGGAATATTACTCTAATAATAAATATAAATTAAATTTAAAAACAAACAAAAGCAAGGAGACATCAACATTTGTGGGTTTATCCGGGCACATTGCACTCTAGTTTATAACCGAAGAACACCACTGGCCGGTAGGTCTGTTTCCCTGGTACCAGCATGGGGAACGTAGAAAGGCTGCCGCTCTCTGGCCGTTACCTGCAAAAGCAGGTTTAAAGCCTGAGCTAATGGTCACTTCATAGGAACAAGTACTGCAGGGCTGTAAATGAAACCTGCCCTCAAAATATCTTGAGGGAGATAATGGCCAAAATATTTCAAATGGTGACACATACTTTAAGAAAACACTTTGAAGAAATAAGCTCTAATCACAGCTGGAAAAATAAAAAGGACATGTCTAAAAGCTCAATTTCAACGCATTATGAGACACATGCAAATTCAACCACAAAGAGGTATCAGCTCACACCACTCAGAATAACCATCAGCAAAAACTACAAAGAATAAATGCTGAAGGTGCTGGGAAGAAATGCATACCCTCAACTTTATGTGGGACGTAACCTGGAAAGAGCCACTAAAGAGAACAGAATAGAGGTGCCTTTAAAAGGTAAACATTGAGCTACCAAAGGATCCAGCAGACCTATTCCTGCACCTATAAACTAAGAAGACAGAATTGGAAGGACACAGGTACGCAAATCTGCATTGCATAGTATTCCTATACCCAAGATATGGAAGTAACCAGAAAGTCCACCGACAGATGGGCGGACAAAGAAGAACTGCTACATGTACAGATGGAATATGAGCTTGTGAAAAAATGAAACAATGCCATTTGCAGCACCATAGATGAGTCTAGAAGTAATCACGCCACTTGGAGTAAGTGAGAAAGCGAAAGACCCATATCCTATCATATCACACATAGGTGTTACCTAAAAAATGATACAAACAAAGATATTTCCACAGAGAAACACTATCATAGCTTCATTAAAAAAACTTATGGTTCACCAAATGGAAAGGTGTGAGGATTGGATACATTACCATATTGAGGTTAACAGAGAGATACAAACACATGTGAAATATATAATCACCAAAGACCTACGCAATACCAAGAGGAGACTACTCAACATTGTGTCATAACCGACATGGGAAAAGGATCCGAAGAAGAATAGATATATGCATATGTGTGAAAGAACCACATCTTGCACACCTAGAACAAAGAAAACATTGTAATCAAGTTTGCTGTGATAAAAAATAAAAATTAAGTTAAAAATACCAACAAGAAGTAATGAGACATAAACCTAAAGGGCTTTTTCCTCGCACATTCCATTCTAATTTACAACCTAGAACACCACTTCCAGTAAGGCTCTGTTGCCCTAGTAACCAGATTTGGTAAAGGAGAAATGCTGCCGCCTTGTGGCCGATTCCCGCAAGAGCAGCTTTTAACCCACAGCTAATGGTCACTTACCATTCACAAGGACTCAGGGCTGTAAAGGACACCTGCCCTAAAAAAGTGTGCTGAGGTAGGGAATGGATAAAAAAAAATTCAAAACACGCAGGATTTTCAAGGTAGTATAAAGAGGTAAGTTTTACTCACTCTCTTTTTAAAGAAAGGAAAATGGATAAAAGTTCCACCTCAGGAAGTATTAGACTCATGCAATCTAATCTACAAAAAGTTTTCAACTCACACCAGTCGACTGACCATTGGCAAAAAGTCTACAAACAATAAATGCTGAAGAGGTTTTAGAGAACTGTGTATCCTCTAGCTGCTGGTGAGATGTAAAAGGGTTAAACGCTAATAATGAGAACAGAAAGGAGCTGCGTTGAAAAGGAAAAACTGAGGTACCATTCAATCCAGCAGGCGCACCAATGGGCCTCTCACCTGAGAAGACCAGAATGAAGAAGACCCGGGTTGCAAAAGCTGCACTGCAGCCTTATTCACAATAGACAAGACAGTGAAGCAACCAAAATGTCCATCAACGGATAAAAGGATAAAGAAGAAGTGGTGGTCCATGTAGACAATGAATACTAGCCATGGAAAACAGTGAAACACTGCTCTTTGAGGCACCATAGATGATCTTGGAGATAATCACAGAACATGAGGTAAGTCGGAAAGCAAAAGTCCTATATCCTATGATATCACTTATAGGCGTTATCTAATAACGGACACAAATGAACATATTTCCACAAAGAAAGTCAATCACAGACTTATATAAAAAAAAAAAAACTATGCTTATCTAAAAGGAAAGGTGGGGGGGATGGATAAATGAAGATTAGCGTTACCATATGTATACAAATACATATTATATACATATATCAAAAAGACCGACCCTATAGCAAGGAAGGTTTACAGAACACTCTGTAATAATTTACAGGGGAAGAGGATCTCTACATAAATAGGTATATAGAATATGTAGATGAACCAGAGTGTGTACACCTTGGACAAGCAACATTCTAACCATTACCCCAATTGAAAAAATTAAAACAACGAACTAGGAGTAATGAGACATAAACTTATGGGGGGTTTTCCTGGCACATTCCATCCAAATTTACAACCCAGGCAAACGACTTCCAGAACGGCTCTGCTGCCCTAGTACCCAGATTTGGGAATGGAGAAATGCTGCATCCTTGTGGCCGTTTCCCACAACAGCAGCTTTAAACCCACTGCCAAAGGTCACTAAATATTCACCAATGGCAGTTCTGTAAATGGCACCTGCCCTCCAAAAAATACTGAGGTCGAAAATCGACCAAAAAATTCTAGAGTGCAACCTTCCAAAAAGAAAATTTGAAGAGGTATATTATACTCACACTTTTTTTCTTTTTTCTTTTAACAGAAAAGAAAAAGGCGTGGACAAATGATGAATTGTAGGAATTTTGATAGGCATGTAAACCCAAACTACAAAAACCTATCAGCTCACACCAGTCAGAATGGCCATCAACAAAAATCCTGCAAACAATATATGCTGACGTGATTGTGGAGAAATGCGTCCCCTCGATTCTAAGGGGGACGTGGTAAGAGTCACTAATGAAAGGACAATTGAGGTGCCTTGAAAAGGTAAACGTTGAGCTACCATAGCAGTCAATCAATCATACCCACTGCTGGGTCTATCACCTGAGAAAATGAAAATCAATAATCACAGGCTGGCGATCCTGCACTCCAGCAATATTTACCATAGGAAACACTTGGAAGCAACGGACATGTCCATCAACAGAGGAATGCACCAAGAAGAAGTGGTCCATGTACACAATGGAATATTGGCCATGGAAAACCTTGAAGCACTGCTCTTTGAGGCACCATAGATGAGCCTGGAGATAATCACAAAACATGAAGTAGGTCGGAAAGCCAAAGACCTATAGCCTATATTATCACTTATGGCATTATCTAATAACTGACACAGATGAACATATTTCCAAAGAGAAAGACACTCACAGGCTTAGAAAACAAACTATGCTCATCTAAAAGGAAAGGAGGGGGGAAATTGAGAAATGAAGATTAGTGTTACTATACATATACAAATACATATTATATCCATGTATCAAAAACACCGAACATATAGCAAGGGTGGTCGACGGAACACTGTAATATTTTACATGGGAAGAGGATCTGTACATTCATAGACATACATAATGTACAAATGAACCAGATTGTGTACACCTAGGACAGACAATGTTCTAAACTTTACCCAGATTAAAAAAAAAATTAAAAACCAAGAAGAAGTAATGAGACATAAACTTATGGGGATTTCTCCTGGCAAATTCCATTCTAATTTACAACCTAGGACAATGACTTCCAGAAAGGCCCTGCTGCCCTAGTACCCAGATTGGGGAATGGAGAAATGCTACCTCCTTGTGGCCGTTTCCCACAACAGCAGCTTTGAACCCACTGCAAAAGGTCACTAAATTTTCACCAACTTGCAGTTCTGTAAATGGCACCCGCCCTCCAGAAAATTTCTGCGGTCAAAAATCGACCAAAAAATTCAAAAGAGGGCAACCTTCGAAGAAGACAATTTCAAGAGCTATATTGTACTCACGGCTTTTTCTTTTAAGAGAAAAGACAAAGGCGTAGGAATATGATGAATTTTAAAAATTTTAATGACATGCATACCCATATTACAAAACCTATCAGCTCAGAGCAGTCAGAATGGCCATTAGGAAAAATGCTGCAAAAAATAAATGGTGAAGGGAGTGTGGAGAAATGCGTACCCTCGGTTGTAAGGGGGGGGGCATGTAAAGAGCCACTAATGAAAACACAATGCAGGCGCTTTGAACAGGGAAACATTGAGCTACCAGTCAATCAATCACAACCACTGCTTGGCCTATCACCTGAGAAAATGAGAATCAAAAAGTCACAGGCTGGCAAACCTGTACGCCAGCAAGATTTACCATAGTCAGCACTTGGAAGCAATGAAAATGTCCATCAACCGAGGAATGCACCAAGAAGAAGTGGTCCACGTACACAATGGAATATTACTCTAATAATAAATATAAATTAAATTTAAAAACAAACAAAAGCAAGGAGACATCAACATTTGTGGGTTTATCCGGACACATTGCACTCTAGTTTATAACCGAAGAACACCACTGGCCGGTAGGTCTGTTTCCCTGGTACCAGCATGGGGAACGTAGAAAGGCTGCCGCTCTCTGGCCGTTACCTGCAAAAGCAGGTTTAAAGCCTGAGCTAATGGTCACTTCATAGGAACAAGTACTGCAGGGCTGTAAATGAAACCTGCCCTCAAAATATCTTGAGGGAGATAATGGCCAAAATATTTCAAATGGTGACACATACTTTAAGAAAACACTTTGAAGAAATAAGCTCTAATCACAGCTGGAAAAATAAAAAGGACATGTCTAAAAGCTCAATTTCAACGCATTATGAGACACATGCAAATTCAACCACAAAGAGGTATCAGCTCACACCACTCAGAATAACCATCAGCAAAAACTACAAAGAATAAATGCTGAAGGTGCTGGGAAGAAATGCATACCCTCAACTTTATGTGGGACGTAACCTGGAAAGAGCCACTAAAGAGAACAGAATAGAGGTGCCTTTAAAAGGTAAACATTGAGCTACCATAGGATCCAGCAGACCTATTCCTGCACCTATAAACTAAGAAGACAGAATTGGAAGGACACAGGTACGCAAATCTGCATTGCATAGTATTCCCATAGCCAAGATATGGAAGTAACCAGAAAGTCCACCGACAGATGGGCGGACAAAGAAGAACTGCTACATGTACAGATGGAATATGAGCTTGTGAAAAAATGAAACAATGCCATTTGCAGCACCATAGATGAGTCTAGAAGTAATCACGCCACTTGGAGTAAGTGAGAAAGCGAAAGACCCATATCCTATCATATCACACATAGGTGTTACCTAAAAAATGATACAAACAAAGATATTTCCACAGAGAAACACTATCATAGCTTCATTAAAAAAAACTTATGGTTCACCAAATGGAAAGGTGTGAGGATTGGATACATTACCATATTGAGGTTAACAGAGAGATACAAACACATGTGAAATATATAATCACCAAAGACCTACGCAATACCAAGAGGAGACTACTCAACATTGTGTCATAACCGACATGGGAAAAGGATCCGAAGAAGAATAGATATATGCATATGTGTGAAAGAACCACATCTTGCACACCTAGAACAAAGAAAACATTGTAATCAAGTTTGCTGTGATAAAAAATAAAAATTAAGTTAAAAATACCAACAAGAAGTAATGAGACATAAACCTAAAGGGCTTTTTCCTCGCACATTCCATTCTAATTTACAACCTAGAACACCACTTCCAGTAAGGCTCTGTTGCCCTAGTAACCAGATTTGGTAAAGGAGAAATGCTGCCGCCTTGTGGCCGATTCCCGCAAGAGCAGCTTTTAACCCACAGCTAATGGTCACTTACCATTCACAAGGACTCAGGGCTGTAAAGGACACCTGCCCTAAAAAAGTGTGCTGAGGTAGGGAATGGATAAAAAAAAATTCAAAACACGCAGGATTTTCAAGGTAGTATAAAGAGGTAAGTTTTACTCACTCTCTTTTTAAAGAAAGGAAAATGGATAAAAGTTCCACCTCAGGAAGTATTAGACTCATGCAATCTAATCTACAAAAAGTTTTCAACTCACACCAGTCGACTGACCATTGGCAAAAAGTCTACAAACAATAAATGCTGAAGAGGTTTTAGAGAACTGTGTATCCTCTAGCTGCTGGTGAGATGTAAAAGGGTTAAACGCTAATAATGAGAACAGAAAGGAGCTGCGTTGAAAAGGAAAAACTGAGGTACCATTCAATCCAGCAGGCGCACCAATGGGCCTCTCACCTGAGAAGACCAGAATGAAGAAGACCCGGGTTGCAAAAGCTGCACTGCAGCCTTATTCACAATAGACAAGACAGTGAAGCAACCAAAATGTCCATCAACGGATAAAAGGATAAAGAAGAAGTGGTGGTCCATGTAGACAATGAATACTAGCCATGGAAAACAGTGAAACACTGCTCTTTGAGGCACCATAGATGATCTTGGAGATAATCACAGAACATGAGGTAAGTCGGAAAGCAAAAGTCCTATATCCTATGATATCACTTATAGGCGTTATCTAATAACGGACACAAATGAACATATTTCCACAAAGAAAGTCAATCACAGACTTATATAAAAAAAAAAAAACTATGCTTATCTAAAAGGAAAGGTGGGGGGGATGGATAAATGAAGATTAGCGTTACCATATGTATACAAATACATATTATATACATATATCAAAAAGACCGACCCTATAGCAAGGAAGGTTTACAGAACACTCTGTAATAATTTACAGGGGAAGAGGATCTCTACATAAATAGGTATATAGAATATGTAGATGAACCAGAGTGTGTACACCTTGGACAAGCAACATTCTAACCATTACCCCAATTGAAAAAATTAAAACAACGAACTAGGAGTAATGAGACATAAACTTATGGGGGGTTTTCCTGGCACATTCCATCCAAATTTACAACCCAGGCAAACGACTTCCAGAACGGCTCTGCTGCCCTAGTACCCAGATTTGGGAATGGAGAAATGCTGCATCCTTGTGGCCGTTTCCCACAACAGCAGCTTTAAACCCACTGCCAAAGGTCACTAAATATTCACCAATGGCAGTTCTGTAAATGGCACCTGCCCTCCAAAAAATACTGAGGTCGAAAATCGACCAAAAAATTCTAGAGTGCAACCTTCCAAAAAGAAAATTTGAAGAGGTATATTATACTCACACTTTTTTTCTTTTTTCTTTTAACAGAAAAGAAAAAGGCGTGGACAAATGATGAATTGTAGGAATTTTGATAGGCATGTAAACCCAAACTACAAAAACCTATCAGCTCACACCAGTCAGAATGGCCATCAACAAAAATCCTGCAAACAATATATGCTGACGTGATTGTGGAGAAATGCGTCCCCTCGATTCTAAGGGGGACGTGGTAAGAGTCACTAATGAAAGGACAATTGAGGTGCCTTGAAAAGGTAAACGTTGAGCTACCATAGCAGTCAATCAATCATACCCACTGCTGGGTCTATCACCTGAGAAAATGAAAATCAATAATCACAGGCTGGCGATCCTGCACTCCAGCAATATTTACCATAGGAAACACTTGGAAGCAACGGACATGTCCATCAACAGAGGAATGCACCAAGAAGAAGTGGTCCATGTACACAATGGAATATTGGCCATGGAAAACCTTGAAGCACTGCTCTTTGAGGCACCATAGATGAGCCTGGAGATAATCACAAAACATGAAGTAGGTCGGAAAGCCAAAGACCTATAGCCTATATTATCACTTATGGCATTATCTAATAACTGACACAGATGAACATATTTCCAAAGAGAAAGACACTCACAGGCTTAGAAAACAAACTATGCTCATCTAAAAGGAAAGGAGGGGGGAAATTGAGAAATGAAGATTAGTGTTACTATACATATACAAATACATATTATATCCATGTATCAAAAACACCGAACATATAGCAAGGGTGGTCGACGGAACACTGTAATATTTTACATGGGAAGAGGATCTGTACATTCATAGACATACATAATGTACAAATGAACCAGATTGTGTACACCTAGGACAGACAATGTTCTAAACTTTACCCAGATTAAAAAAAAAATTAAAAACCAAGAAGAAGTAATGAGACATAAACTTATGGGGATTTCTCCTGGCAAATTCCATTCTAATTTACAACCTAGGACAATGACTTCCAGAAAGGCCCTGCTGCCCTAGTACCCAGATTGGGGAATGGAGAAATGCTACCTCCTTGTGGCCGTTTCCCACAACAGCAGCTTTGAACCCACTGCAAAAGGTCACTAAATTTTCACCAACTTGCAGTTCTGTAAATGGCACCCGCCCTCCAGAAAATTTCTGCGGTCAAAAATCGACCAAAAAATTCAAAAGAGGGCAACCTTCGAAGAAGACAATTTCAAGAGCTATATTGTACTCACGGCTTTTTCTTTTAAGAGAAAAGACAAAGGCGTAGGAATATGATGAATTTTAAAAATTTTAATGACATGCATACCCATATTACAAAACCTATCAGCTCAGAGCAGTCAGAATGGCCATTAGGAAAAATGCTGCAAAAAATAAATGGTGAAGGGAGTGTGGAGAAATGCGTACCCTCGGTTGTAAGGGGGGGGCATGTAAAGAGCCACTAATGAAAACACAATGCAGGCGCTTTGAACAGGGAAACATTGAGCTACCAGTCAATCAATCACAACCACTGCTTGGCCTATCACCTGAGAAAATGAGAATCAAAAAGTCACAGGCTGGCAAACCTGTACGCCAGCAAGATTTACCATAGTCAGCACTTGGAAGCAATGAAAATGTCCATCAACCGAGGAATGCACCAAGAAGAAGTGGTCCACGTACACAATGGAATATTACTCTAATAATAAATATAAATTAAATTTAAAAACAAACAAAAGCAAGGAGACATCAACATTTGTGGGTTTATCCGGACACATTGCACTCTAGTTTATAACCGAAGAACACCACTGGCCGGTAGGTCTGTTTCCCTGGTACCAGCATGGGGAACGTAGAAAGGCTGCCGCTCTCTGGCCGTTACCTGCAAAAGCAGGTTTAAAGCCTGAGCTAATGGTCACTTCATAGGAACAAGTACTGCAGGGCTGTAAATGAAACCTGCCCTCAAAATATCTTGAGGGAGATAATGGCCAAAATATTTCAAATGGTGACACATACTTTAAGAAAACACTTTGAAGAAATAAGCTCTAATCACAGCTGGAAAAATAAAAAGGACATGTCTAAAAGCTCAATTTCAACGCATTATGAGACACATGCAAATTCAACCACAAAGAGGTATCAGCTCACACCACTCAGAATAACCATCAGCAAAAACTACAAAGAATAAATGCTGAAGGTGCTGGGAAGAAATGCATACCCTCAACTTTATGTGGGACGTAACCTGGAAAGAGCCACTAAAGAGAACAGAATAGAGGTGCCTTTAAAAGGTAAACATTGAGCTACCATAGGATCCAGCAGACCTATTCCTGCACCTATAAACTAAGAAGACAGAATTGGAAGGACACAGGTACGCAAATCTGCATTGCATAGTATTCCCATAGCCAAGATATGGAAGTAACCAGAAAGTCCACCGACAGATGGGCGGACAAAGAAGAACTGCTACATGTACAGATGGAATATGAGCTTGTGAAAAAATGAAACAATGCCATTTGCAGCACCATAGATGAGTCTAGAAGTAATCACGCCACTTGGAGTAAGTGAGAAAGCGAAAGACCCATATCCTATCATATCACACATAGGTGTTACCTAAAAAATGATACAAACAAAGATATTTCCACAGAGAAACACTATCATAGCTTCATTAAAAAAACTTATGGTTCACCAAATGGAAAGGTGTGAGGATTGGATACATTACCATATTGAGGTTAACAGAGAGATACAAACACATGTGAAATATATAATCACCAAAGACCTACGCAATACCAAGAGGAGACTACTCAACATTGTGTCATAACCGACATGGGAAAAGGATCCGAAGAAGAATAGATATATGCATATGTGTGAAAGAACCACATCTTGCACACCTAGAACAAAGAAAACATTGTAATCAAGTTTGCTGTGATAAAAAATAAAAATTAAGTTAAAAATACCAACAAGAAGTAATGAGACATAAACCTAAAGGGCTTTTTCCTCGCACATTCCATTCTAATTTACAACCTAGAACACCACTTCCAGTAAGGCTCTGTTGCCCTAGTAACCAGATTTGGTAAAGGAGAAATGCTGCCGCCTTGTGGCCGATTCCCGCAAGAGCAGCTTTTAACCCACAGCTAATGGTCACTTACCATTCACAAGGACTCAGGGCTGTAAAGGACACCTGCCCTAAAAAAGTGTGCTGAGGTAGGGAATGGATAAAAAAAAATTCAAAACACGCAGGATTTTCAAGGTAGTATAAAGAGGTAAGTTTTACTCACTCTCTTTTTAAAGAAAGGAAAATGGATAAAAGTTCCACCTCAGGAAGTATTAGACTCATGCAATCTAATCTACAAAAAGTTTTCAACTCACACCAGTCGACTGACCATTGGCAAAAAGTCTACAAACAATAAATGCTGAAGAGGTTTTAGAGAACTGTGTATCCTCTAGCTGCTGGTGAGATGTAAAAGGGTTAAACGCTAATAATGAGAACAGAAAGGAGCTGCGTTGAAAAGGAAAAACTGAGGTACCATTCAATCCAGCAGGCGCACCAATGGGCCTCTCACCTGAGAAGACCAGAATGAAGAAGACCCGGGTTGCAAAAGCTGCACTGCAGCCTTATTCACAATAGACAAGACAGTGAAGCAACCAAAATGTCCATCAACGGATAAAAGGATAAAGAAGAAGTGGTGGTCCATGTAGACAATGAATACTAGCCATGGAAAACAGTGAAACACTGCTCTTTGAGGCACCATAGATGATCTTGGAGATAATCACAGAACATGAGGTAAGTCGGAAAGCAAAAGTCCTATATCCTATGATATCACTTATAGGCGTTATCTAATAACGGACACAAATGAACATATTTCCACAAAGAAAGTCAATCACAGACTTATATAAAAAAAAAAAAACTATGCTTATCTAAAAGGAAAGGTGGGGGGGATGGATAAATGAAGATTAGCGTTACCATATGTATACAAATACATATTATATACATATATCAAAAAGACCGACCCTATAGCAAGGAAGGTTTACAGAACACTCTGTAATAATTTACAGGGGAAGAGGATCTCTACATAAATAGGTATATAGAATATGTAGATGAACCAGAGTGTGTACACCTTGGACAAGCAACATTCTAACCATTACCCCAATTGAAAAAATTAAAACAACGAACTAGGAGTAATGAGACATAAACTTATGGGGGGTTTTCCTGGCACATTCCATCCAAATTTACAACCCAGGCAAACGACTTCCAGAACGGCTCTGCTGCCCTAGTACCCAGATTTGGGAATGGAGAAATGCTGCATCCTTGTGGCCGTTTCCCACAACAGCAGCTTTAAACCCACTGCCAAAGGTCACTAAATATTCACCAATGGCAGTTCTGTAAATGGCACCTGCCCTCCAAAAAATACTGAGGTCGAAAATCGACCAAAAAATTCTAGAGTGCAACCTTCCAAAAAGAAAATTTGAAGAGGTATATTATACTCACACTTTTTTTCTTTTTTCTTTTAACAGAAAAGAAAAAGGCGTGGACAAATGATGAATTGTAGGAATTTTGATAGGCATGTAAACCCAAACTACAAAAACCTATCAGCTCACACCAGTCAGAATGGCCATCAACAAAAATCCTGCAAACAATATATGCTGACGTGATTGTGGAGAAATGCGTCCCCTCGATTCTAAGGGGGACGTGGTAAGAGTCACTAATGAAAGGACAATTGAGGTGCCTTGAAAAGGTAAACGTTGAGCTACCATAGCAGTCAATCAATCATACCCACTGCTGGGTCTATCACCTGAGAAAATGAAAATCAATAATCACAGGCTGGCGATCCTGCACTCCAGCAATATTTACCATAGGAAACACTTGGAAGCAACGGACATGTCCATCAACAGAGGAATGCACCAAGAAGAAGTGGTCCATGTACACAATGGAATATTGGCCATGGAAAACCTTGAAGCACTGCTCTTTGAGGCACCATAGATGAGCCTGGAGATAATCACAAAACATGAAGTAGGTCGGAAAGCCAAAGACCTATAGCCTATATTATCACTTATGGCATTATCTAATAACTGACACAGATGAACATATTTCCAAAGAGAAAGACACTCACAGGCTTAGAAAACAAACTATGCTCATCTAAAAGGAAAGGAGGGGGGAAATTGAGAAATGAAGATTAGTGTTACTATACATATACAAATACATATTATATCCATGTATCAAAAACACCGAACATATAGCAAGGGTGGTCGACGGAACACTGTAATATTTTACATGGGAAGAGGATCTGTACATTCATAGACATACATAATGTACAAATGAACCAGATTGTGTACACCTAGGACAGACAATGTTCTAAACTTTACCCAGATTAAAAAAAAAATTAAAAACCAAGAAGAAGTAATGAGACATAAACTTATGGGGATTTCTCCTGGCAAATTCCATTCTAATTTACAACCTAGGACAATGACTTCCAGAAAGGCTCTGCTGCCCTAGTACCCAGATTGGGGAATGGAGAAATGCTACCTCCTTGTGGCCGTTTCCCACAACAGCAGCTTTGAACCCACTGCAAAAGGTCACTAAATTTTCACCAACTTGCAGTTCTGTAAATGGCACCCGCCCTCCAGAAAATTTCTGCGGTCAAAAATCGACCAAAAAGTTCAAAAGAGGGCAACCTTCGAAGAAGACAATTTCAAGAGCTATATTGTACTCACGGCTTTTTCTTTTAAGAGAAAAGACAAAGGCGTAGGAATATGATGAATTTTAAAAATTTTAATGACATGCATACCCATATTACAAAACCTATCAGCTCAGAGCAGTCAGAATGGCCATTAGGAAAAATGCTGCAAAAAATAAATGGTGAAGGGAGTGTGGAGAAATGCGTACCCTCGGTTGTAAGGGGGGGGGCATGTAAAGAGCCACTAATGAAAACACAATGCAGGCGCTTTGAACAGGGAAACATTGAGCTACCAGTCAATCAATCACAACCACTGCTTGGCCTATCACCTGAGAAAATGAGAATCAAAAAGTCACAGGCTGGCAAACCTGTACGCCAGCAAGATTTACCATAGTCAGCACTTGGAAGCAATGAAAATGTCCATCAACCGAGGAATGCACCAAGAAGAAGTGGTCCACGTACACAATGGAATATTACTCTAATAATAAATATAAATTAAATTTAAAAACAAACAAAAGCAAGGAGACATCAACATTTGTGGGTTTATCCGGGCACATTGCACTCTAGTTTATAACCGAAGAACACCACTGGCCGGTAGGTCTGTTTCCCTGGTACCAGCATGGGGAACGTAGAAAGGCTGCCGCTCTCTGGCCGTTACCTGCAAAAGCAGGTTTAAAGCCTGAGCTAATGGTCACTTCATAGGAACAAGTACTGCAGGGCTGTAAATGAAACCTGCCCTCAAAATATCTTGAGGGAGATAATGGCCAAAATATTTCAAATGGTGACACATACTTTAAGAAAACACTTTGAAGAAATAAGCTCTAATCACAGCTGGAAAAATAAAAAGGACATGTCTAAAAGCTCAATTTCAACGCATTATGAGACACATGCAAATTCAACCACAAAGAGGTATCAGCTCACACCACTCAGAATAACCATCAGCAAAAACTACAAAGAATAAATGCTGAAGGTGCTGGGAAGAAATGCATACCCTCAACTTTATGTGGGACGTAACCTGGAAAGAGCCACTAAAGAGAACAGAATAGAGGTGCCTTTAAAAGGTAAACATTGAGCTACCATAGGATCCAGCAGACCTATTCCTGCACCTATAAACTAAGAAGACAGAATTGGAAGGACACAGGTACGCAAATCTGCATTGCATAGTATTCCCATAGCCAAGATATGGAAGTAACCAGAAAGTCCACCGACAGATGGGCGGACAAAGAAGAACTGCTACATGTACAGATGGAATATGAGCTTGTGAAAAAATGAAACAATGCCATTTGCAGCACCATAGATGAGTCTAGAAGTAATCACGCCACTTGGAGTAAGTGAGAAAGCGAAAGACCCATATCCTATCATATCACACATAGGTGTTACCTAAAAAATGATACAAACAAAGATATTTCCACAGAGAAACACTATCATAGCTTCATTAAAAAAACTTATGGTTCACCAAATGGAAAGGTGTGAGGATTGGATACATTACCATATTGAGGTTAACAGAGAGATACAAACACATGTGAAATATATAATCACCAAAGACCTACGCAATACCAAGAGGAGACTACTCAACATTGTGTCATAACCGACATGGGAAAAGGATCCGAAGAAGAATAGATATATGCATATGTGTGAAAGAACCACATCTTGCACACCTAGAACAAAGAAAACATTGTAATCAAGTTTGCTGTGATAAAAAATAAAAATTAAGTTAAAAATACCAACAAGAAGTAATGAGACATAAACCTAAAGGGCTTTTTCCTCGCACATTCCATTCTAATTTACAACCTAGAACACCACTTCCAGTAAGGCTCTGTTGCCCTAGTAACCAGATTTGGTAAAGGAGAAATGCTGCCGCCTTGTGGCCGATTCCCGCAAGAGCAGCTTTTAACCCACAGCTAATGGTCACTTACCATTCACAAGGACTCAGGGCTGTAAAGGACACCTGCCCTAAAAAAGTGTGCTGAGGTAGGGAATGGATAAAAAAAAATTCAAAACACGCAGGATTTTCAAGGTAGTATAAAGAGGTAAGTTTTACTCACTCTCTTTTTAAAGAAAGGAAAATGGATAAAAGTTCCACCTCAGGAAGTATTAGACTCATGCAATCTAATCTACAAAAAGTTTTCAACTCACACCAGTCGACTGACCATTGGCAAAAAGTCTACAAACAATAAATGCTGAAGAGGTTTTAGAGAACTGTGTATCCTCTAGCTGCTGGTGAGATGTAAAAGGGTTAAACGCTAATAATGAGAACAGAAAGGAGCTGCGTTGAAAAGGAAAAACTGAGGTACCATTCAATCCAGCAGGCGCACCAATGGGCCTCTCACCTGAGAAGACCAGAATGAAGAAGACCCGGGTTGCAAAAGCTGCACTGCAGCCTTATTCACAATAGACAAGACAGTGAAGCAACCAAAATGTCCATCAACGGATAAAAGGATAAAGAAGAAGTGGTGGTCCATGTAGACAATGAATACTAGCCATGGAAAACAGTGAAACACTGCTCTTTGAGGCACCATAGATGATCTTGGAGATAATCACAGAACATGAGGTAAGTCGGAAAGCAAAAGTCCTATATCCTATGATATCACTTATAGGCGTTATCTAATAACGGACACAAATGAACATATTTCCACAAAGAAAGTCAATCACAGACTTATATAAAAAAAAAAACTATGCTTATCTAAAAGGAAAGGTGGGGGGGATGGATAAATGAAGATTAGCGTTACCATATGTATACAAATACATATTATATACATATATCAAAAAGACCGACCCTATAGCAAGGAAGGTTTACAGAACACTCTGTAATAATTTACAGGGGAAGAGGATCTCTACATAAATAGGTATATAGAATATGTAGATGAACCAGAGTGTGTACACCTTGGACAAGCAACATTCTAACCATTACCCCAATTGAAAAAATTAAAACAACGAACTAGGAGTAATGAGACATAAACTTATGGGGGGTTTTCCTGGCACATTCCATCCAAATTTACAACCCAGGCAAACGACTTCCAGAACGGCTCTGCTGCCCTAGTACCCAGATTTGGGAATGGAGAAATGCTGCATCCTTGTGGCCGTTTCCCACAACAGCAGCTTTAAACCCACTGCCAAAGGTCACTAAATATTCACCAATGGCAGTTCTGTAAATGGCACCTGCCCTCCAAAAAATACTGAGGTCGAAAATCGACCAAAAAATTCTAGAGTGCAACCTTCCAAAAAGAAAATTTGAAGAGGTATATTATACTCACACTTTTTTTCTTTTTTCTTTTAACAGAAAAGAAAAAGGCGTGGACAAATGATGAATTGTAGGAATTTTGATAGGCATGTAAACCCAAACTACAAAAACCTATCAGCTCACACCAGTCAGAATGGCCATCAACAAAAATCCTGCAAACAATATATGCTGACGTGATTGTGGAGAAATGCGTCCCCTCGATTCTAAGGGGGACGTGGTAAGAGTCACTAATGAAAGGACAATTGAGGTGCCTTGAAAAGGTAAACGTTGAGCTACCATAGCAGTCAATCAATCATACCCACTGCTGGGTCTATCACCTGAGAAAATGAAAATCAATAATCACAGGCTGGCGATCCTGCACTCCAGCAATATTTACCATAGGAAACACTTGGAAGCAACGGACATGTCCATCAACAGAGGAATGCACCAAGAAGAAGTGGTCCATGTACACAATGGAATATTGGCCATGGAAAACCTTGAAGCACTGCTCTTTGAGGCACCATAGATGAGCCTGGAGATAATCACAAAACATGAAGTAGGTCGGAAAGCCAAAGACCTATAGCCTATATTATCACTTATGGCATTATCTAATAACTGACACAGATGAACATATTTCCAAAGAGAAAGACACTCACAGGCTTAGAAAACAAACTATGCTCATCTAAAAGGAAAGGAGGGGGGAAATTGAGAAATGAAGATTAGTGTTACTATACATATACAAGTACATATTATATCCATGTATCAAAAACACCGAACATATAGCAAGGGAGGTCGACGGAACACTGTAATATTTTACATGGGAAGAGGATCTGTACATTCATAGACATGCATAATGTACAAATGAACCAGATTGTGTACACCTAGGACAGACAATGTTCTAAACTTTACCCAGATTAAAAAAAAAAAATTTAAAAACCAAGAAGAAGTAATGAGACATAAACTTATGGGGATTTCTCCTGGCAAATTCCATTCTAATTTACAACCTAGGACAATGACTTCCAGAAAGGCTCTGCTGCCCTAGTACCCAGATTGGGGAATGGAGAAATGCTACCTCCTTGAGGCCGTTTCCCACAACAGCAGCTTTGAACCCACTGCAAAAGGTCACTAAATTTTCACCAACTTGCAGTTCTGTAAATGGCACCCGCCCTCCAGAAAATTTCTGCGGTCAAAAATCGACCAAAAAATTCAAAAGAGGGCAACCTTCGAAGAAGACAATTTCAAGAGCTATATTGTACTCACGGCTTTTTCTTTTAAGAGAAAAGACAAAGGCGTAGGAATATGATGAATTTTAAAAATTTTAATGACATGCATACCCATATTACAAAACCTATCAGCCCTGAGCAGTCAGAATGGCCATTAGGAAAAATGCTGCAAAAAATAAATGGTGAAGGGAGTGTGGAGAAATGCGTACCCTCGGTTGTAAGGGGGGGGGCATGTAAAGAGCCACTAATGAAAACACAATGCAGGCGCTTTGAACAGGGAAACATTGAGCTACCAGTCAATCAATCACAACCACTGCTTGGCCTATCACCTGAGAAAATGAGAATCAAAAAGTCACAGGCTGGCAAACCTGTACGCCAGCAAGATTTACCATAGTCAGCACTTGGAAGCAATGAAAATGTCCATCAACCGAGGAATGCACCAAGAAGAAGTGGTCCACGTACACAATGGAATATTACTCTAATAATAAATATAAATTAAATTTAAAAACAAACAAAAGCAAGGAGACATCAACATTTGTGGGTTTATCCGGGCACATTGCACTCTAGTTTATAACCGAAGAACACCACTGGCCGGTAGGTCTGTTTCCCTGGTACCAGCATGGGGAACGTAGAAAGGCTGCCGCTCTCTGGCCGTTACCTGCAAAAGCAGGTTTAAAGCCTGAGCTAATGGTCACTTCATAGGAACAAGTACTGCAGGGCTGTAAATGAAACCTGCCCTCAAAATATCTTGAGGGAGATAATGGCCAAAATATTTCAAATGGTGACACATACTTTAAGAAAACACTTTGAAGAAATAAGCTCTAATCACAGCTGGAAAAATAAAAAGGACATGTCTAAAAGCTCAATTTCAACGCATTATGAGACACATGCAAATTCAACCACAAAGAGGTATCAGCTCACACCACTCAGAATAACCATCAGCAAAAACTACAAAGAATAAATGCTGAAGGTGCTGGGAAGAAATGCATACCCTCAACTTTATGTGGGACGTAACCTGGAAAGAGCCACTAAAGAGAACAGAATAGAGGTGCCTTTAAAAGGTAAACATTGAGCTACCATAGGATCCAGCAGACCTATTCCTGCACCTATAAACTAAGAAGACAGAATTGGAAGGACACAGGTACGCAAATCTGCATTGCATAGTATTCCCATAGCCAAGATATGGAAGTAACCAGAAAGTCCACCGACAGA
Organism: Eschrichtius robustus; assembly: GCF_028021215.1. NCBI lineage: Eukaryota > Metazoa > Chordata > Mammalia > Artiodactyla > Eschrichtiidae > Eschrichtius > Eschrichtius robustus. The sequence continues at coordinate 25,790,573 of NC_090830.1, read as the reverse complement.
TGGGCGGACAAAGAAGAACTGCTACATGTACAGATGGAATATGAGCTTGTGAAAAAATGAAACAATGCCATTTGCAGCACCATAGATGAGTCTAGAAGTAATCACGCCACTTGGAGTAAGTGAGACAGCGAAAGACCCATATCCTATCATATCACACATAGGTGTTACCTAAAAAATGATACAAACAAAGATATTTCCACAGAGAAACACTATCATAGCTTCATTAAAAAAACTTATGGTTCACCAAATGGAAAGGTGTGAGGATTGGATACATTACCATATTGAGGTTAACAGAGAGATACAAACACATGTGAAATATATAATCACCAAAGACCTACGCAATACCAAGAGGAGACTACTCAACATTGTGTCATAACCGACATGGGAAAAGGATCCGAAGAAGAATAGATATATGCATATGTGTGAAAGAACCACATCTTGCACACCTAGAACAAAGAAAACATTGTAATCAAGTTTGCTGTGATAAAAAATAAAAATTAAGTTAAAAATACCAACAAGAAGTAATGAGACATAAACCTAAAGGGCTTTTTCCTCGCACATTCCATTCTAATTTACAACCTAGAACACCACTTCCAGTAAGGCTCTGTTGCCCTAGTAACCAGATTTGGTAAAGGAGAAATGCTGCCGCCTTGTGGCCGATTCCCGCAAGAGCAGCTTTTAACCCACAGCTAATGGTCACTTACCATTCACAAGGACTCAGGGCTGTAAAGGACACCTGCCCTAAAAAAGTGTGCTGAGGTAGGGAATGGATAAAAAAAAATTCAAAACACGCAGGATTTTCAAGGTAGTATAAAGAGGTAAGTTTTACTCACTCTCTTTTTAAAGAAAGGAAAATGGATAAAAGTTCCACCTCAGGAAGTATTAGACTCATGCAATCTAATCTACAAAAAGTTTTCAACTCACACCAGTCGACTGACCATTGGCAAAAAGTCTACAAACAATAAATGCTGAAGAGGTTTTAGAGAACTGTGTATCCTCTAGCTGCTGGTGAGATGTAAAAGGGTTAAACGCTAATAATGAGAACAGAAAGGAGCTGCGTTGAAAAGGAAAAACTGAGGTACCATTCAATCCAGCAGGCGCACCAATGGGCCTCTCACCTGAGAAGACCAGAATGAAGAAGACCCGGGTTGCAAAAGCTGCACTGCAGCCTTATTCACAATAGACAAGACAGTGAAGCAACCAAAATGTCCATCAACGGATAAAAGGATAAAGAAGAAGTGGTGGTCCATGTAGACAATGAATACTAGCCATGGAAAACAGTGAAACACTGCTCTTTGAGGCACCATAGATGATCTTGGAGATAATCACAGAACATGAGGTAAGTCGGAAAGCAAAAGTCCTATATCCTATGATATCACTTATAGGCGTTATCTAATAACGGACACAAATGAACATATTTCCACAAAGAAAGTCAATCACAGACTTATATAAAAAAAAAAACTATGCTTATCTAAAAGGAAAGGTGGGGGGGATGGATAAATGAAGATTAGCGTTACCATATGTATACAAATACATATTATATACATATATCAAAAAGACCGACCCTATAGCAAGGAAGGTTTACAGAACACTCTGTAATAATTTACAGGGGAAGAGGATCTCTACATAAATAGGTATATAGAATATGTAGATGAACCAGAGTGTGTACACCTTGGACAAGCAACATTCTAACCATTACCCCAATTGAAAAAATTAAAACAACGAACTAGGAGTAATGAGACATAAACTTATGGGGGGTTTTCCTGGCACATTCCATCCAAATTTACAACCCAGGCAAACGACTTCCAGAACGGCTCTGCTGCCCTAGTACCCAGATTTGGGAATGGAGAAATGCTGCATCCTTGTGGCCGTTTCCCACAACAGCAGCTTTAAACCCACTGCCAAAGGTCACTAAATATTCACCAATGGCAGTTCTGTAAATGGCACCTGCCCTCCAAAAAATACTGAGGTCGAAAATCGACCAAAAAATTCTAGAGTGCAACCTTCCAAAAAGAAAATTTGAAGAGGTATATTATACTCACACTTTTTTTCTTTTAACAGAAAAGAAAAAGGCGTGGACAAATGATGAATTGTAGGAATTTTGACAGGCATGTAAACCCAAATTACAAAAACCTATCAGCTCACACCAGTCAGAATGGCCATCAACAAAAATCCTGCAAACAATATATGCTGACGTGATTGTGGAGAAATGCGTCCCCTCGATTCTAAGGGGGACGTGGTAAGAGTCACTAATGAAAGGACAATTGAGGTGCCTTGAAAAGGTAAACGTTGAGCTACCATAGCAGTCAATCAATCATACCCACTGCTGGGTCTATCACCTGAGAAAATGAAAATCAATAATCACAGGCTGGCAATCCTGCACTCCAGCAATATTTACCATAGGCAACACTTGGAAGCAACGGACATGTCCATCAACAGAGGAATGCACCAAGAAGAAGTGGTCCATGTACACAATGGAATATTAGCCATGGAAAACCTTGAAGCACTGCTCTTTGAGGCACCATAGATGAGCCTGGAGATAATCACAAAACATGAAGTAGGTCGGAAAGCCAAAGACCTATAGCCTATATTATCACTTATGGCATTATCTAATAACTGACACAGATGAACATATTTCCAAAGAGAAAGACACTCACAGGCTTAGAAAACAAACTATGCTCATCTAAAAGGAAAGGAGGGGGGAAATTGAGAAATGAAGATTAGTGTTACTATACATATACAAGTACATATTATATCCATGTATCAAAAACACCGAACATATAGCAAGGGAGGTCGACGGAACACTGTAATATTTTACATGGGAAGAGGATCTGTACATTCATAGACATGCATAATGTACAAATGAACCAGATTGTGTACACCTAGGACAGACAATGTTCTAAACTTTACCCAGATTAAAAAAAAAAAATTTAAAAACCAAGAAGAAGTAATGAGACATAAACTTATGGGGATTTCTCCTGGCAAATTCCATTCTAATTTACAACCTAGGACAATGACTTCCAGAAAGGCTCTGCTGCCCTAGTACCCAGATTGGGGAATGGAGAAATGCTACCTCCTTGAGGCCGTTTCCCACAACAGCAGCTTTGAACCCACTGCAAAAGGTCACTAAATTTTCACCAACTTGCAGTTCTGTAAATGGCACCCGCCCTCCAGAAAATTTCTGCGGTCAAAAATCGACCAAAAAATTCAAAAGAGGGCAACCTTCGAAGAAGACAATTTCAAGAGCTATATTGTACTCACGGCTTTTTCTTTTAAGAGAAAAGACAAAGGCGTAGGAATATGATGAATTTTAAAAATTTTAATGACATGCATACCCATATTACAAAACCTATCAGCCCTGAGCAGTCAGAATGGCCATTAGGAAAAATGCTGCAAAAAATAAATGGTGAAGGGAGTGTGGAGAAATGCGTACCCTCGGTTGTAAGGGGGGGGGCATGTAAAGAGCCACTAATGAAAACACAATGCAGGCGCTTTGAACAGGGAAACATTGAGCTACCAGTCAATCAATCACAACCACTGCTTGGCCTATCCCCTGAGAAAATGAGAATCAAAAAGTCACAGGCTGGCAAACCTGTACGCCAGCAAGATTTACCATAGTCAGCACTTGGAAGCAATGAAAATGTCCATCAACCGAGGAATGCACCAAGAAGAAGTGGTCCACGTACACAATGGAATATTACTCTAATAATAAATATAAATTAAATTTAAAAACAAACAAAAGCAAGGAGACATCAACATTTGTGGGTTTATCCGGGCACATTGCACTCTAGTTTATAACCGAAGAACACCACTGGCCGGTAGGTCTGTTTCCCTGGTACCAGCATGGGGAACGTAGAAAGGCTGCCGCTCTCTGGCCGTTACCTGCAAAAGCAGGTTTAAAGCCTGAGCTAATGGTCACTTCATAGGAACAAGTACTGCAGGGCTGTAAATGAAACCTGCCCTCAAAATATCTTGAGGGAGATAATGGCCAAAATATTTCAAATGGTGACACATACTTTAAGAAAACACTTTGAAGAAATAAGCTCTAATCACAGCTGGAAAAATAAAAAGGACATGTCTAAAAGCTCAATTTCAACGCATTATGAGACACATGCAAATTCAACCACAAAGAGGTATCAGCTCACACCACTCAGAATAACCATCAGCAAAAACTACAAAGAATAAATGCTGAAGGTGCTGGGAAGAAATGCATACCCTCAACTTTATGTGGGACGTAACCTGGAAAGAGCCACTAAAGAGAACAGAATAGAGGTGCCTTTAAAAGGTAAACATTGAGCTACCATAGGATCCAGCAGACCTATTCCTGCACCTATAAACTAAGAAGACAGAATTGGAAGGACACAGGTACGCAAATCTGCATTGCATAGTATTCCCATAGCCAAGATATGGAAGTAACCAGAAAGTCCACCGACAGATGGGCGGACAAAGAAGAACTGCTACATGTACAGATGGAATATGAGCTTGTGAAAAAATGAAACAATGCCATTTGCAGCACCATAGATGAGTCTAGAAGTAATCACGCCACTTGGAGTAAGTGAGAAAGCGAAAGACCCATATCCTATCATATCACACATAGGTGTTACCTAAAAAATGATACAAACAAAGATATTTCCACAGAGAAACACTATCATAGCTTCATTAAAAAAACTTATGGTTCACCAAATGGAAAGGTGTGAGGATTGGATACATTACCATATTGAGGTTAACAGAGAGATACAAACACATGTGAAATATATAATCACCAAAGACCTACGCAATACCAAGAGGAGACTACTCAACATTGTGTCATAACCGACATGGGAAAAGGATCCGAAGAAGAATAGATATATGCATATGTGTGAAAGAACCACATCTTGCACACCTAGAACAAAGAAAACATTGTAATCAAGTTTGCTGTGATAAAAAATAAAAATTAAGTTAAAAATACCAACAAGAAGTAATGAGACATAAACCTAAAGGGCTTTTTCCTCGCACATTCCATTCTAATTTACAACCTAGAACACCACTTCCAGTAAGGCTCTGTTGCCCTAGTAACCAGATTTGGTAAAGGAGAAATGCTGCCGCCTTGTGGCCGATTCCCGCAAGAGCAGCTTTTAACCCACAGCTAATGGTCACTTACCATTCACAAGGACTCAGGGCTGTAAAGGACACCTGCCCTAAAAAAGTGTGCTGAGGTAGGGAATGGATAAAAAAAAATTCAAAACACGCAGGATTTTCAAGGTAGTATAAAGAGGTAAGTTTTACTCACTCTCTTTTTAAAGAAAGGAAAATGGATAAAAGTTCCACCTCAGGAAGTATTAGACTCATGCAATCTAATCTACAAAAAGTTTTCAACTCACACCAGTCGACTGACCATTGGCAAAAAGTCTACAAACAATAAATGCTGAAGAGGTTTTAGAGAACTGTGTATCCTCTAGCTGCTGGTGAGATGTAAAAGGGTTAAACGCTAATAATGAGAACAGAAAGGAGCTGCGTTGAAAAGGAAAAACTGAGGTACCATTCAATCCAGCAGGCGCACCAATGGGCCTCTCACCTGAGAAGACCAGAATGAAGAAGACCCGGGTTGCAAAAGCTGCACTGCAGCCTTATTCACAATAGACAAGACAGTGAAGCAACCAAAATGTCCATCAACGGATAAAAGGATAAAGAAGAAGTGGTGGTCCATGTAGACAATGAATACTAGCCATGGAAAACAGTGAAACACTGCTCTTTGAGGCACCATAGATGATCTTGGAGATAATCACAGAACATGAGGTAAGTCGGAAAGCAAAAGTCCTATATCCTATGATATCACTTATAGGCGTTATCTAATAACGGACACAAATGAACATATTTCCACAAAGAAAGTCAATCACAGACTTATATAAAAAAAAAAACTATGCTTATCTAAAAGGAAAGGTGGGGGGGATGGATAAATGAAGATTAGCGTTACCATATGTATACAAATACATATTATATACATATATCAAAAAGACCGACCCTATAGCAAGGAAGGTTTACAGAACACTCTGTAATAATTTACAGGGGAAGAGGATCTCTACATAAATAGGTATATAGAATATGTAGATGAACCAGAGTGTGTACACCTTGGACAAGCAACATTCTAACCATTACCCCAATTGAAAAAATTAAAACAACGAACTAGGAGTAATGAGACATAAACTTATGGGGGGTTTTCCTGGCACATTCCATCCAAATTTACAACCCAGGCAAACGACTTCCAGAACGGCTCTGCTGCCCTAGTACCCAGATTTGGGAATGGAGAAATGCTGCATCCTTGTGGCCGTTTCCCACAACAGCAGCTTTAAACCCACTGCCAAAGGTCACTAAATATTCACCAATGGCAGTTCTGTAAATGGCACCTGCCCTCCAAAAAATACTGAGGTCGAAAATCGACCAAAAAATTCTAGAGTGCAACCTTCCAAAAAGAAAATTTGAAGAGGTATATTATACTCACACTTTTTTTCTTTTTTCTTTTAACAGAAAAGAAAAAGGCGTGGACAAATGATGAATTGTAGGAATTTTGACAGGCATGTAAACCCAAATTACAAAAACCTATCAGCTCACACCAGTCAGAATGGCCATCAACAAAAATCCTGCAAACAATATATGCTGACGTGATTGTGGAGAAATGCGTCCCCTCGATTCTAAGGGGGACGTGGTAAGAGTCACTAATGAAAGGACAATTGAGGTGCCTTGAAAAGGTAAACGTTGAGCTACCATAGCAGTCAATCAATCATACCCACTGCTGGGTCTATCACCTGAGAAAATGAAAATCAATAATCACAGGCTGGCAATCCTGCACTCCAGCAATATTTACCATAGGCAACACTTGGAAGCAACGGACATGTCCATCAACAGAGGAATGCACCAAGAAGAAGTGGTCCATGTACACAATGGAATATTAGCCATGGAAAACCTTGAAGCACTGCTCTTTGAGGCACCATAGATGAGCCTGGAGATAATCACAAAACATGAAGTAGGTCGGAAAGCCAAAGACCTATAGCCTATATTATCACTTATGGCATTATCTAATAACTGACACAGATGAACATATTTCCAAAGAGAAAGACACTCACAGGCTTAGAAAACAAACTATGCTCATCTAAAAGGAAAGGAGGGGGGAAATTGAGAAATGAAGATTAGTGTTACTATACATATACAAGTACATATTATATCCATGTATCAAAAACACCGAACATATAGCAAGGGAGGTCGACGGAACACTGTAATATTTTACATGGGAAGAGGATCTGTACATTCATAGACATGCATAATGTACAAATGAACCAGATTGTGTACACCTAGGACAGACAATGTTCTAAACTTTACCCAGATTAAAAAAAAAAAATTTAAAAACCAAGAAGAAGTAATGAGACATAAACTTATGGGGATTTCTCCTGGCAAATTCCATTCTAATTTACAACCTAGGACAATGACTTCCAGAAAGGCTCTGCTGCCCTAGTACCCAGATTGGGGAATGGAGAAATGCTACCTCCTTGAGGCCGTTTCCCACAACAGCAGCTTTGAACCCACTGCAAAAGGTCACTAAATTTTCACCAACTTGCAGTTCTGTAAATGGCACCCGCCCTCCAGAAAATTTCTGCGGTCAAAAATCGACCAAAAAATTCAAAAGAGGGCAACCTTCGAAGAAGACAATTTCAAGAGCTATATTGTACTCACGGCTTTTTCTTTTAAGAGAAAAGACAAAGGCGTAGGAATATGATGAATTTTAAAAATTTTAATGACATGCATACCCATATTACAAAACCTATCAGCCCTGAGCAGTCAGAATGGCCATTAGGAAAAATGCTGCAAAAAATAAATGGTGAAGGGAGTGTGGAGAAATGCGTACCCTCGGTTGTAAGGGGGGGGGCATGTAAAGAGCCACTAATGAAAACACAATGCAGGCGCTTTGAACAGGGAAACATTGAGCTACCAGTCAATCAATCACAACCACTGCTTGGCCTATCCCCTGAGAAAATGAGAATCAAAAAGTCACAGGCTGGCAAACCTGTACGCCAGCAAGATTTACCATAGTCAGCACTTGGAAGCAATGAAAATGTCCATCAACCGAGGAATGCACCAAGAAGAAGTGGTCCACGTACACAATGGAATATTACTCTAATAATAAATATAAATTAAATTTAAAAACAAACAAAAGCAAGGAGACATCAACATTTGTGGGTTTATCCGGGCACATTGCACTCTAGTTTATAACCGAAGAACACCACTGGCCGGTAGGTCTGTTTCCCTGGTACCAGCATGGGGAACGTAGAAAGGCTGCCGCTCTCTGGCCGTTACCTGCAAAAGCAGGTTTAAAGCCTGAGCTAATGGTCACTTCATAGGAACAAGTACTGCAGGGCTGTAAATGAAACCTGCCCTCAAAATATCTTGAGGGAGATAATGGCCAAAATATTTCAAATGGTGACACATACTTTAAGAAAACACTTTGAAGAAATAAGCTCTAATCACAGCTGGAAAAATAAAAAGGACATGTCTAAAAGCTCAATTTCAACGCATTATGAGACACATGCAAATTCAACCACAAAGAGGTATCAGCTCACACCACTCAGAATAACCATCAGCAAAAACTACAAAGAATAAATGCTGAAGGTGCTGGGAAGAAATGCATACCCTCAACTTTATGTGGGACGTAACCTGGAAAGAGCCACTAAAGAGAACAGAATAGAGGTGCCTTTAAAAGGTAAACATTGAGCTACCATAGGATCCAGCAGACCTATTCCTGCACCTATAAACTAAGAAGACAGAATTGGAAGGACACAGGTACGCAAATCTGCATTGCATAGTATTCCCATAGCCAAGATATGGAAGTAACCAGAAAGTCCACCGACAGATGGGCGGACAAAGAAGAACTGCTACATGTACAGATGGAATATGAGCTTGTGAAAAAATGAAACAATGCCATTTGCAGCACCATAGATGAGTCTAGAAGTAATCACGCCACTTGGAGTAAGTGAGAAAGCGAAAGACCCATATCCTATCATATCACACATAGGTGTTACCTAAAAAATGATACAAACAAAGATATTTCCACAGAGAAACACTATCATAGCTTCATTAAAAAAACTTATGGTTCACCAAATGGAAAGGTGTGAGGATTGGATACATTACCATATTGAGGTTAACAGAGAGATACAAACACATGTGAAATATATAATCACCAAAGACCTACGCAATACCAAGAGGAGACTACTCAACATTGTGTCATAACCGACATGGGAAAAGGATCCGAAGAAGAATAGATATATGCATATGTGTGAAAGAACCACATCTTGCACACCTAGAACAAAGAAAACATTGTAATCAAGTTTGCTGTGATAAAAAATAAAAATTAAGTTAAAAATACCAACAAGAAGTAATGAGACATAAACCTAAAGGGCTTTTTCCTCGCACATTCCATTCTAATTTACAACCTAGAACACCACTTCCAGTAAGGCTCTGTTGCCCTAGTAACCAGATTTGGTAAAGGAGAAATGCTGCCGCCTTGTGGCCGATTCCCGCAAGAGCAGCTTTTAACCCACAGCTAATGGTCACTTACCATTCACAAGGACTCAGGGCTGTAAAGGACACCTGCCCTAAAAAAGTGTGCTGAGGTAGGGAATGGATAAAAAAAAATTCAAAACACGCAGGATTTTCAAGGTAGTATAAAGAGGTAAGTTTTACTCACTCTCTTTTTAAAGAAAGGAAAATGGATAAAAGTTCCACCTCAGGAAGTATTAGACTCATGCAATCTAATCTACAAAAAGTTTTCAACTCACACCAGTCGACTGACCATTGGCAAAAAGTCTACAAACAATAAATGCTGAAGAGGTTTTAGAGAACTGTGTATCCTCTAGCTGCTGGTGAGATGTAAAAGGGTTAAACGCTAATAATGAGAACAGAAAGGAGCTGCGTTGAAAAGGAAAAACTGAGGTACCATTCAATCCAGCAGGCGCACCAATGGGCCTCTCACCTGAGAAGACCAGAATGAAGAAGACCCGGGTTGCAAAAGCTGCACTGCAGCCTTATTCACAATAGACAAGACAGTGAAGCAACCAAAATGTCCATCAACGGATAAAAGGATAAAGAAGAAGTGGTGGTCCATGTAGACAATGAATACTAGCCATGGAAAACAGTGAAACACTGCTCTTTGAGGCACCATAGATGATCTTGGAGATAATCACAGAACATGAGGTAAGTCGGAAAGCAAAAGTCCTATATCCTATGATATCACTTATAGGCGTTATCTAATAACGGACACAAATGAACATATTTCCACAAAGAAAGTCAATCACAGACTTATATAAAAAAAAAAACTATGCTTATCTAAAAGGAAAGGTGGGGGGGATGGATAAATGAAGATTAGCGTTACCATATGTATACAAATACATATTATATACATATATCAAAAAGACCGACCCTATAGCAAGGAAGGTTTACAGAACACTCTGTAATAATTTACAGGGGAAGAGGATCTCTACATAAATAGGTATATAGAATATGTAGATGAACCAGAGTGTGTACACCTTGGACAAGCAACATTCTAACCATTACCCCAATTGAAAAAATTAAAACAACGAACTAGGAGTAATGAGACATAAACTTATGGGGGGTTTTCCTGGCACATTCCATCCAAATTTACAACCCAGGCAAACGACTTCCAGAACGGCTCTGCTGCCCTAGTACCCAGATTTGGGAATGGAGAAATGCTGCATCCTTGTGGCCGTTTCCCACAACAGCAGCTTTAAACCCACTGCCAAAGGTCACTAAATATTCACCAATGGCAGTTCTGTAAATGGCACCTGCCCTCCAAAAAATACTGAGGTCGAAAATCGACCAAAAAATTCTAGAGTGCAACCTTCCAAAAAGAAAATTTGAAGAGGTATATTATACTCACACTTTTTTTCTTTTAACAGAAAAGAAAAAGGCGTGGACAAATGATGAATTGTAGGAATTTTGACAGGCATGTAAACCCAAATTACAAAAACCTATCAGCTCACACCAGTCAGAATGGCCATCAACAAAAATCCTGCAAACAATATATGCTGACGTGATTGTGGAGAAATGCGTCCCCTCGATTCTAAGGGGGACGTGGTAAGAGTCACTAATGAAAGGACAATTGAGGTGCCTTGAAAAGGTAAACGTTGAGCTACCATAGCAGTCAATCAATCATACCCACTGCTGGGTCTATCACCTGAGAAAATGAAAATCAATAATCACAGGCTGGCAATCCTGCACTCCAGCAATATTTACCATAGGCAACACTTGGAAGCAACGGACATGTCCATCAACAGAGGAATGCACCAAGAAGAAGTGGTCCATGTACACAATGGAATATTAGCCATGGAAAACCTTGAAGCACTGCTCTTTGAGGCACCATAGATGAGCCTGGAGATAATCACAAAACATGAAGTAGGTCGGAAAGCCAAAGACCTATAGCCTATATTATCACTTATGGCATTATCTAATAACTGACACAGATGAACATATTTCCAAAGAGAAAGACACTCACAGGCTTAGAAAACAAACTATGCTCATCTAAAAGGAAAGGAGGGGGGAAATTGAGAAATGAAGATTAGTGTTACTATACATATACAAGTACATATTATATCCATGTATCAAAAACACCGAACATATAGCAAGGGAGGTCGACGGAACACTGTAATATTTTACATGGGAAGAGGATCTGTACATTCATAGACATGCATAATGTACAAATGAACCAGATTGTGTACACCTAGGACAGACAATGTTCTAAACTTTACCCAGATTAAAAAAAAAAAATTTAAAAACCAAGAAGAAGTAATGAGACATAAACTTATGGGGATTTCTCCTGGCAAATTCCATTCTAATTTACAACCTAGGACAATGACTTCCAGAAAGGCTCTGCTGCCCTAGTACCCAGATTGGGGAATGGAGAAATGCTACCTCCTTGAGGCCGTTTCCCACAACAGCAGCTTTGAACCCACTGCAAAAGGTCACTAAATTTTCACCAACTTGCAGTTCTGTAAATGGCACCCGCCCTCCAGAAAATTTCTGCGGTCAAAAATCGACCAAAAAATTCAAAAGAGGGCAACCTTCGAAGAAGACAATTTCAAGAGCTATATTGTACTCACGGCTTTTTCTTTTAAGAGAAAAGACAAAGGCGTAGGAATATGATGAATTTTAAAAATTTTAATGACATGCATACCCATATTACAAAACCTATCAGCCCTGAGCAGTCAGAATGGCCATTAGGAAAAATGCTGCAAAAAATAAATGGTGAAGGGAGTGTGGAGAAATGCGTACCCTCGGTTGTAAGGGGGGGGGCATGTAAAGAGCCACTAATGAAAACACAATGCAGGCGCTTTGAACAGGGAAACATTGAGCTACCAGTCAATCAATCACAACCACTGCTTGGCCTATCCCCTGAGAAAATGAGAATCAAAAAGTCACAGGCTGGCAAACCTGTACGCCAGCAAGATTTACCATAGTCAGCACTTGGAAGCAATGAAAATGTCCATCAACCGAGGAATGCACCAAGAAGAAGTGGTCCACGTACACAATGGAATATTACTCTAATAATAAATATAAATTAAATTTAAAAACAAACAAAAGCAAGGAGACATCAACATTTGTGGGTTTATCCGGGCACATTGCACTCTAGTTTATAACCGAAGAACACCACTGGCCGGTAGGTCTGTTTCCCTGGTACCAGCATGGGGAACGTAGAAAGGCTGCCGCTCTCTGGCCGTTACCTGCAAAAGCAGGTTTAAAGCCTGAGCTAATGGTCACTTCATAGGAACAAGTACTGCAGGGCTGTAAATGAAACCTGCCCTCAAAATATCTTGAGGGAGATAATGGCCAAAATATTTCAAATGGTGACACATACTTTAAGAAAACACTTTGAAGAAATAAGCTCTAATCACAGCTGGAAAAATAAAAAGGACATGTCTAAAAGCTCAATTTCAACGCATTATGAGACACATGCAAATTCAACCACAAAGAGGTATCAGCTCACACCACTCAGAATAACCATCAGCAAAAACTACAAAGAATAAATGCTGAAGGTGCTGGGAAGAAATGCATACCCTCAACTTTATGTGGGACGTAACCTGGAAAGAGCCACTAAAGAGAACAGAATAGAGGTGCCTTTAAAAGGTAAACATTGAGCTACCATAGGATCCAGCAGACCTATTCCTGCACCTATAAACTAAGAAGACAGAATTGGAAGGACACAGGTACGCAAATCTGCATTGCATAGTATTCCCATAGCCAAGATATGGAAGTAACCAGAAAGTCCACCGACAGATGGGCGGACAAAGAAGAACTGCTACATGTACAGATGGAATATGAGCTTGTGAAAAAATGAAACAATGCCATTTGCAGCACCATAGATGAGTCTAGAAGTAATCACGCCACTTGGAGTAAGTGAGAAAGCGAAAGACCCATATCCTATCATATCACACATAGGTGTTACCTAAAAAATGATACAAACAAAGATATTTCCACAGAGAAACACTATCATAGCTTCATTAAAAAAACTTATGGTTCACCAAATGGAAAGGTGTGAGGATTGGATACATTACCATATTGAGGTTAACAGAGAGATACAAACACATGTGAAATATATAATCACCAAAGACCTACGCAATACCAAGAGGAGACTACTCAACATTGTGTCATAACCGACATGGGAAAAGGATCCGAAGAAGAATAGATATATGCATATGTGTGAAAGAACCACATCTTGCACACCTAGAACAAAGAAAACATTGTAATCAAGTTTGCTGTGATAAAAAATAAAAATTAAGTTAAAAATACCAACAAGAAGTAATGAGACATAAACCTAAAGGGCTTTTTCCTCGCACATTCCATTCTAATTTACAACCTAGAACACCACTTCCAGTAAGGCTCTGTTGCCCTAGTAACCAGATTTGGTAAAGGAGAAATGCTGCCGCCTTGTGGCCGATTCCCGCAAGAGCAGCTTTTAACCCACAGCTAATGGTCACTTACCATTCACAAGGACTCAGGGCTGTAAAGGACACCTGCCCTAAAAAAGTGTGCTGAGGTAGGGAATGGATAAAAAAAAATTCAAAACACGCAGGATTTTCAAGGTAGTATAAAGAGGTAAGTTTTACTCACTCTCTTTTTAAAGAAAGGAAAATGGATAAAAGTTCCACCTCAGGAAGTATTAGACTCATGCAATCTAATCTACAAAAAGTTTTCAACTCACACCAGTCGACTGACCATTGGCAAAAAGTCTACAAACAATAAATGCTGAAGAGGTTTTAGAGAACTGTGTATCCTCTAGCTGCTGGTGAGATGTAAAAGGGTTAAACGCTAATAATGAGAACAGAAAGGAGCTGCGTTGAAAAGGAAAAACTGAGGTACCATTCAATCCAGCAGGCGCACCAATGGGCCTCTCACCTGAGAAGACCAGAATGAAGAAGACCCGGGTTGCAAAAGCTGCACTGCAGCCTTATTCACAATAGACAAGACAGTGAAGCAACCAAAATGTCCATCAACGGATAAAAGGATAAAGAAGAAGTGGTGGTCCATGTAGACAATGAATACTAGCCATGGAAAACAGTGAAACACTGCTCTTTGAGGCACCATAGATGATCTTGGAGATAATCACAGAACATGAGGTAAGTCGGAAAGCAAAAGTCCTATATCCTATGATATCACTTATAGGCGTTATCTAATAACGGACACAAATGAACATATTTCCACAAAGAAAGTCAATCACAGACTTATATAAAAAAAAAAACTATGCTTATCTAAAAGGAAAGGTGGGGGGGATGGATAAATGAAGATTAGCGTTACCATATGTATACAAATACATATTATATACATATATCAAAAAGACCGACCCTATAGCAAGGAAGGTTTACAGAACACTCTGTAATAATTTACAGGGGAAGAGGATCTCTACATAAATAGGTATATAGAATATGTAGATGAACCAGAGTGTGTACACCTTGGACAAGCAACATTCTAACCATTACCCCAATTGAAAAAATTAAAACAACGAACTAGGAGTAATGAGACATAAACTTATGGGGGGTTTTCCTGGCACATTCCATCCAAATTTACAACCCAGGCAAACGACTTCCAGAACGGCTCTGCTGCCCTAGTACCCAGATTTGGGAATGGAGAAATGCTGCATCCTTGTGGCCGTTTCCCACAACAGCAGCTTTAAACCCACTGCCAAAGGTCACTAAATATTCACCAATGGCAGTTCTGTAAATGGCACCTGCCCTCCAAAAAATACTGAGGTCGAAAATCGACCAAAAAATTCTAGAGTGCAACCTTCCAAAAAGAAAATTTGAAGAGGTATATTATACTCACACTTTTTTTCTTTTTTCTTTTAACAGAAAAGAAAAAGGCGTGGACAAATGATGAATTGTAGGAATTTTGACAGGCATGTAAACCCAAATTACAAAAACCTATCAGCTCACACCAGTCAGAATGGCCATCAACAAAAATCCTGCAAACAATATATGCTGACGTGATTGTGGAGAAATGCGTCCCCTCGATTCTAAGGGGGACGTGGTAAGAGTCACTAATGAAAGGACAATTGAGGTGCCTTGAAAAGGTAAACGTTGAGCTACCATAGCAGTCAATCAATCATACCCACTGCTGGGTCTATCACCTGAGAAAATGAAAATCAATAATCACAGGCTGGCAATCCTGCACTCCAGCAATATTTACCATAGGCAACACTTGGAAGCAACGGACATGTCCATCAACAGAGGAATGCACCAAGAAGAAGTGGTCCATGTACACAATGGAATATTAGCCATGGAAAACCTTGAAGCACTGCTCTTTGAGGCACCATAGATGAGCCTGGAGATAATCACAAAACATGAAGTAGGTCGGAAAGCCAAAGACCTATAGCCTATATTATCACTTATGGCATTATCTAATAACTGACACAGATGAACATATTTCCAAAGAGAAAGACACTCACAGGCTTAGAAAACAAACTATGCTCATCTAAAAGGAAAGGAGGGGGGAAATTGAGAAATGAAGATTAGTGTTACTATACATATACAAGTACATATTATATCCATGTATCAAAAACACCGAACATATAGCAAGGGAGGTCGACGGAACACTGTAATATTTTACATGGGAAGAGGATCTGTACATTCATAGACATGCATAATGTACAAATGAACCAGATTGTGTACACCTAGGACAGACAATGTTCTAAACTTTACCCAGATTAAAAAAAAAAAATTTAAAAACCAAGAAGAAGTAATGAGACATAAACTTATGGGGATTTCTCCTGGCAAATTCCATTCTAATTTACAACCTAGGACAATGACTTCCAGAAAGGCTCTGCTGCCCTAGTACCCAGATTGGGGAATGGAGAAATGCTACCTCCTTGAGGCCGTTTCCCACAACAGCAGCTTTGAACCCACTGCAAAAGGTCACTAAATTTTCACCAACTTGCAGTTCTGTAAATGGCACCCGCCCTCCAGAAAATTTCTGCGGTCAAAAATCGACCAAAAAATTCAAAAGAGGGCAACCTTCGAAGAAGACAATTTCAAGAGCTATATTGTACTCACGGCTTTTTCTTTTAAGAGAAAAGACAAAGGCGTAGGAATATGATGAATTTTAAAAATTTTAATGACATGCATACCCATATTACAAAACCTATCAGCCCTGAGCAGTCAGAATGGCCATTAGGAAAAATGCTGCAAAAAATAAATGGTGAAGGGAGTGTGGAGAAATGCGTACCCTCGGTTGTAAGGGGGGGGGCATGTAAAGAGCCACTAATGAAAACACAATGCAGGCGCTTTGAACAGGGAAACATTGAGCTACCAGTCAATCAATCACAACCACTGCTTGGCCTATCCCCTGAGAAAATGAGAATCAAAAAGTCACAGGCTGGCAAACCTGTACGCCAGCAAGATTTACCATAGTCAGCACTTGGAAGCAATGAAAATGTCCATCAACCGAGGAATGCACCAAGAAGAAGTGGTCCACGTACACAATGGAATATTACTCTAATAATAAATATAAATTAAATTTAAAAACAAACAAAAGCAAGGAGACATCAACATTTGTGGGTTTATCCGGGCACATTGCACTCTAGTTTATAACCGAAGAACACCACTGGCCGGTAGGTCTGTTTCCCTGGTACCAGCATGGGGAACGTAGAAAGGCTGCCGCTCTCTGGCCGTTACCTGCAAAAGCAGGTTTAAAGCCTGAGCTAATGGTCACTTCATAGGAACAAGTACTGCAGGGCTGTAAATGAAACCTGCCCTCAAAATATCTTGAGGGAGATAATGGCCAAAATATTTCAAATGGTGACACATACTTTAAGAAAACACTTTGAAGAAATAAGCTCTAATCACAGCTGGAAAAATAAAAAGGACATGTCTAAAAGCTCAATTTCAACGCATTATGAGACACATGCAAATTCAACCACAAAGAGGTATCAGCTCACACCACTCAGAATAACCATCAGCAAAAACTACAAAGAATAAATGCTGAAGGTGCTGGGAAGAAATGCATACCCTCAACTTTATGTGGGACGTAACCTGGAAAGAGCCACTAAAGAGAACAGAATAGAGGTGCCTTTAAAAGGTAAACATTGAGCTACCATAGGATCCAGCAGACCTATTCCTGCACCTATAAACTAAGAAGACAGAATTGGAAGGACACAGGTACGCAAATCTGCATTGCATAGTATTCCCATAGCCAAGATATGGAAGTAACCAGAAAGTCCACCGACAGATGGGCGGACAAAGAAGAACTGCTACATGTACAGATGGAATATGAGCTTGTGAAAAAATGAAACAATGCCATTTGCAGCACCATAGATGAGTCTAGAAGTAATCACGCCACTTGGAGTAAGTGAGAAAGCGAAAGACCCATATCCTATCATATCACACATAGGTGTTACCTAAAAAATGATACAAACAAAGATATTTCCACAGAGAAACACTATCATAGCTTCATTAAAAAAACTTATGGTTCACCAAATGGAAAGGTGTGAGGATTGGATACATTACCATATTGAGGTTAACAGAGAGATACAAACACATGTGAAATATATAATCACCAAAGACCTACGCAATACCAAGAGGAGACTACTCAACATTGTGTCATAACCGACATGGGAAAAGGATCCGAAGAAGAATAGATATATGCATATGTGTGAAAGAACCACATCTTGCACACCTAGAACAAAGAAAACATTGTAATCAAGTTTGCTGTGATAAAAAATAAAAATTAAGTTAAAAATACCAACAAGAAGTAATGAGACATAAACCTAAAGGGCTTTTTCCTCGCACATTCCATTCTAATTTACAACCTAGAACACCACTTCCAGTAAGGCTCTGTTGCCCTAGTAACCAGATTTGGTAAAGGAGAAATGCTGCCGCCTTGTGGCCGATTCCCGCAAGAGCAGCTTTTAACCCACAGCTAATGGTCACTTACCATTCACAAGGACTCAGGGCTGTAAAGGACACCTGCCCTAAAAAAGTGTGCTGAGGTAGGGAATGGATAAAAAAAAATTCAAAACACGCAGGATTTTCAAGGTAGTATAAAGAGGTAAGTTTTACTCACTCTCTTTTTAAAGAAAGGAAAATGGATAAAAGTTCCACCTCAGGAAGTATTAGACTCATGCAATCTAATCTACAAAAAGTTTTCAACTCACACCAGTCGACTGACCATTGGCAAAAAGTCTACAAACAATAAATGCTGAAGAGGTTTTAGAGAACTGTGTATCCTCTAGCTGCTGGTGAGATGTAAAAGGGTTAAACGCTAATAATGAGAACAGAAAGGAGCTGCGTTGAAAAGGAAAAACTGAGGTACCATTCAATCCAGCAGGCGCACCAATGGGCCTCTCACCTGAGAAGACCAGAATGAAGAAGACCCGGGTTGCAAAAGCTGCACTGCAGCCTTATTCACAATAGACAAGACAGTGAAGCAACCAAAATGTCCATCAACGGATAAAAGGATAAAGAAGAAGTGGTGGTCCATGTAGACAATGAATACTAGCCATGGAAAACAGTGAAACACTGCTCTTTGAGGCACCATAGATGATCTTGGAGATAATCACAGAACATGAGGTAAGTCGGAAAGCAAAAGTCCTATATCCTATGATATCACTTATAGGCGTTATCTAATAACGGACACAAATGAACATATTTCCACAAAGAAAGTCAATCACAGACTTATATAAAAAAAAAAAAAAACTATGCTTATCTAAAAGGAAAGGTGGGGGGGATGGATAAATGAAGATTAGCGTTACCATATGTATACAAATACATATTATATACATATATCAAAAAGACCGACCCTATAGCAAGGAAGGTTTACAGAACACTCTGTAATAATTTACAGGGGAAGAGGATCTCTACATAAATAGGTATATAGAATATGTAGATGAACCAGAGTGTGTACACCTTGGACAAGCAACATTCTAACCATTACCCCAATTGAAAAAATTAAAACAACGAACTAGGAGTAATGAGACATAAACTTATGGGGGGTTTTCCTGGCACATTCCATCCAAATTTACAACCCAGGCAAACGACTTCCAGAACGGCTCTGCTGCCCTAGTACCCAGATTTGGGAATGGAGAAATGCTGCATCCTTGTGGCCGTTTCCCACAACAGCAGCTTTAAACCCACTGCCAAAGGTCACTAAATATTCACCAATGGCAGTTCTGTAAATGGCACCTGCCCTCCAAAAAATACTGAGGTCGAAAATCGACCAAAAAATTCTAGAGTGCAACCTTCCAAAAAGAAAATTTGAAGAGGTATATTATACTCACACTTTTTTTCTTTTTTCTTTTAACAGAAAAGAAAAAGGCGTGGACAAATGATGAATTGTAGGAATTTTGACAGGCATGTAAACCCAAATTACAAAAACCTATCAGCTCACACCAGTCAGAATGGCCATCAACAAAAATCCTGCAAACAATATATGCTGACGTGATTGTGGAGAAATGCGTCCCCTCGATTCTAAGGGGGACGTGGTAAGAGTCACTAATGAAAGGACAATTGAGGTGCCTTGAAAAGGTAAACGTTGAGCTACCATAGCAGTCAATCAATCATACCCACTGCTGGGTCTATCACCTGAGAAAATGAAAATCAATAATCACAGGCTGGCGATCCTGCACTCCAGCAATATTTACCATAGGCAACACTTGGAAGAAACGGACATGTCCATCAACAGAGGAATGCACCAAGAAGAAGTGGTCCATGTACACAATGGAATATTGGCCATGGAAAACCTTGAAGCACTGCTCTTTGAGGCACCATAGATGAGCCTGGAGATAATCACAAAACATGAAGTAGGTCGGAAAGCCAAAGACCTATAGCCTATATTATCACTTATGGCATTATCTAATAACTGACACAGATGAACATATTTCCAAAGAGAAAGACACTCACAGGCTTAGAAAACAAACTATGCTCATCTAAAAGGAAAGGAGGGGGGAAATTGAGAAATGAAGATTAGTGTTACTATACATATACAAATACATATTATATCCATGTATCAAAAACACCGAACATATAGCAAGGGAGGTCGACGGAACACTGTAATATTTTACATGGGAAGAGGATCTGTACATTCATAGACATACATAATGTACAAATGAACCAGATTGTGTACACCTAGGACAGACAATGTTCTAAACTTTACCCAGATTAAAAAAAAAATTAAAAACCAAGAAGAAGTAATGAGACATAAACTTATGGGGATTTCTCCTGGCAAATTCCATTCTAATTTACAACCTAGGACAATGACTTCCAGAAAGGCTCTGCTGCCCTAGTACCCAGATTGGGGAATGGAGAAATGCTACCTCCTTGTGGCCGTTTCCCACAACAGCAGCTTTGAACCCACTGCAAAAGGTCACTAAATTTTCACCAACTTGCAGTTCTGTAAATGGCACCCGCCCTCCAGAAAATTTCTGCGGTCAAAAATCGACCAAAAAATTCAAAAGAGGGCAACCTTCGAAGAAGACAATTTCAAGAGCTATATTGTACTCACGGCTTTTTCTTTTAAGAGAAAAGACAAAGGCGTAGGAATATGATGAATTTTAAAAATTTTAATGACATGCATACCCATATTACAAAACCTATCAGCTCAGAGCAGTCAGAATGGCCATTAGGAAAAATGCTGCAAAAAATAAATGGTGAAGGGAGTGTGGAGAAATGCGTACCCTCGGTTGTAAGGGGGGGGGCATGTAAAGAGCCACTAATGAAAACACAATGCAGGCGCTTTGAACAGGGAAACATTGAGCTACCAGTCAATCAATCACAACCACTGCTTGGCCTATCACCTGAGAAAATGAGAATCAAAAAGTCACAGGCTGGCAAACCTGTACGCCAGCAAGATTTACCATAGTCAGCACTTGGAAGCAATGAAAATGTCCATCAACCGAGGAATGCACCAAGAAGAAGTGGTCCACGTACACAATGGAATATTACTCTAATAATAAATATAAATTAAATTTAAAAACAAACAAAAGCAAGGAGACATCAACATTTGTGGGTTTATCCGGGCACATTGCACTCTAGTTTATAACCGAAGAACACCACTGGCCGGTAGGTCTGTTTCCCTGGTACCAGCATGGGGAACGTAGAAAGGCTGCCGCTCTCTGGCCGTTACCTGCAAAAGCAGGTTTAAAGCCTGAGCTAACGGTCACTTCATAGGAACAAGTACTGCAGGGCTGTAAATGAAACCTGCCCTCAAAATATCTTGAGGGAGATAATGGCCAAAATATTTCAAATGGTGACACATACTTTAAGAAAACACTTTGAAGAAATAAGCTCTAATCACAGCTGGAAAAATAAAAAGGACATGTCTAAAAGCTCAATTTCAACGCATTATGAGACACATGCAAATTCAACCACAAAGAGGTATCAGCTCACACCACTCAGAATAACCATCAGCAAAAACTACAAAGAATAAATGCTGAAGGTGCTGGGAAGAAATGCATACCCTCAACTTTATGTGGGACGTAACCTGGAAAGAGCCACTAAAGAGAACAGAATAGAGGTGCCTTTAAAAGGTAAACATTGAGCTACCATAGGATCCAGCAGACCTATTCCTGCACCTATAAACTAAGAAGACAGAATTGGAAGGACACAGGTACGCAAATCTGCATTGCATAGTATTCCTATAGCCAAGATATGGAAGTAACCAGAAAGTCCACCGACAGATGGGCGGACAAAGAAGAACTGCTACATGTACAGATGGAATATGAGCTTGTGAAAAAATGAAACAATGCCATTTGCAGCACCATAGATGAGTCTAGAAGTAATCACGCCACTTGGAGTAAGTGAGAAAGCGAAAGACCCATATCCTATCATATCACACATAGGTGTTACCTAAAAAATGATACAAACAAAGATATTTCCACAGAGAAACACTATCATAGCTTCATTAAAAAAACTTATGGTTCACCAAATGGAAAGGTGTGAGGATTGGATACATTACCATATTGAGGTTAACAGAGAGATACAAACACATGTGAAATATATAATCACCAAAGACCTACGCAATACCAAGAGGAGACTACTCAACATTGTGTCATAACCGACATGGGAAAAGGATCCGAAGAAGAATAGATATATGCATATGTGTGAAAGAACCACATCTTGCACACCTAGAACAAAGAAAACATTGTAATCAAGTTTGCTGTGATAAAAAATAAAAATTAAGTTAAAAATACCAACAAGAAGTAATGAGACATAAACCTAAAGGGCTTTTTCCTCGCACATTCCATTCTAATTTACAACCTAGAACACCACTTCCAGTAAGGCTCTGTTGCCCTAGTAACCAGATTTGGTAAAGGAGAAATGCTGCCGCCTTGTGGCCGATTCCCGCAAGAGCAGCTTTTAACCCACAGCTAATGGTCACTTACCATTCACAAGGACTCAGGGCTGTAAAGGACACCTGCCCTAAAAAAGTGTGCTGAGGTAGGGAATGGATAAAAAAAAATTCAAAACACGCAGGATTTTCAAGGTAGTATAAAGAGGTAAGTTTTACTCACTCTCTTTTTAAAGAAAGGAAAATGGATAAAAGTTCCACCTCAGGAAGTATTAGACTCATGCAATCTAATCTACAAAAAGTTTTCAACTCACACCAGTCGACTGACCATTGGCAAAAAGTCTACAAACAATAAATGCTGAAGAGGTTTTAGAGAACTGTGTATCCTCTAGCTGCTGGTGAGATGTAAAAGGGTTAAACGCTAATAATGAGAACAGAAAGGAGCTGCGTTGAAAAGGAAAAACTGAGGTACCATTCAATCCAGCAGGCGCACCAATGGGCCTCTCACCTGAGAAGACCAGAATGAAGAAGACCCGGGTTGCAAAAGCTGCACTGCAGCCTTATTCACAATAGACAAGACAGTGAAGCAACCAAAATGTCCATCAACGGATAAAAGGATAAAGAAGAAGTGGTGGTCCATGTAGACAATGAATACTAGCCATGGAAAACAGTGAAACACTGCTCTTTGAGGCACCATAGATGATCTTGGAGATAATCACAGAACATGAGGTAAGTCGGAAAGCAAAAGTCCTATATCCTATGATATCACTTATAGGCGTTATCTAATAACGGACACAAATGAACATATTTCCACAAAGAAAGTCAATCACAGACTTATATAAAAAAAAAAAAAAAACTATGCTTATCTAAAAGGAAAGGTGGGGGGGATGGATAAATGAAGATTAGCGTTACCATATGTATACAAATACATATTATATACATATATCAAAAAGACCGACCCTATAGCAAGGAAGGTTTACAGAACACTCTGTAATAATTTACAGGGGAAGAGGATCTCTACATAAATAGGTATATAGAATATGTAGATGAACCAGAGTGTGTACACCTTGGACAAGCAACATTCTAACCATTACCCCAATTGAAAAAATTAAAACAACGAACTAGGAGTAATGAGACATAAACTTATGGGGGGTTTTCCTGGCACATTCCATCCAAATTTACAACCCAGGCAAACGACTTCCAGAACGGCTCTGCTGCCCTAGTACCCAGATTTGGGAATGGAGAAATGCTGCATCCTTGTGGCCGTTTCCCACAACAGCAGCTTTAAACCCACTGCCAAAGGTCACTAAATATTCACCAATGGCAGTTCTGTAAATGGCACCTGCCCTCCAAAAAATACTGAGGTCGAAAATCGACCAAAAAATTCTAGAGTGCAACCTTCCAAAAAGAAAATTTGAAGAGGTATATTATACTCACACTTTTTTTCTTTTTTCTTTTAACAGAAAAGAAAAAGGCGTGGACAAATGATGAATTGTAGGAATTTTGACAGGCATGTAAACCCAAATTACAAAAACCTATCAGCTCACACCAGTCAGAATGGCCATCAACAAAAATCCTGCAAACAATATATGCTGACGTGATTGTGGAGAAATGCGTCCCCTCGATTCTAAGGGGGACGTGGTAAGAGTCACTAATGAAAGGACAATTGAGGTGCCTTGAAAAGGTAAACGTTGAGCTACCATAGCAGTCAATCAATCATACCCACTGCTGGGTCTATCACCTGAGAAAATGAAAATCAATAATCACAGGCTGGCGATCCTGCACTCCAGCAATATTTACCATAGGCAACACCTGGAAGCAACGGACATGTCCATCAACAGAGGAATGCACCAAGAAGAAGTGGTCCATGTACACAATGGAATATTGGCCATGGAAAACCATGAAGCACTGCTCTTTGAGGCACCATAGATGAGCCTGGAGATAATCACAAAACATGAAGTAGGTCGGAAAGCCAAAGACCTATAGCCTATATTATCACTTATGGCATTATCTAATAACTGACACAGATGAACATATTTCCAAAGAGAAAGACACTCACAGGCTTAGAAAACAAACTATGCTCATCTAAAAGGAAAGGAGGGGGGAAATTGAGAAATGAAGATTAGTGTTACTATACATATACAAATACATATTATATCCATGTATCAAAAACACCGAACATATAGCAAGGGAGGTCGACGGAACACTGTAATATTTTACATGGGAAGAGGATCTGTACATTCATAGACATACATAATGTACAAATGAACCAGATTGTGTACACCTAGGACAGACAATGTTCTAAACTTTACCCAGATTAAAAAAAAAATTAAAAACCAAGAAGAAGTAATGAGACATAAACTTATGGGGATTTTTCCTGGCAAATTCCATTCTAATTTACAACCTAGGACAATGACTTCCAGAAAGGCTCTGCTGCCCTAGTACCCAGATTGGGGAATGGAGAAATGCTACCTCCTTGTGGCCGTTTCCCACAACAGCAGCTTTGAACCCACTGCAAAAGGTCACTAAATTTTCACCAACTTGCAGTTCTGTAAATGGCACCCGCCCTCCAGAAAATTTCTGCGGTCAAAAATCGACCAAAAAATTCAAAAGAGGGCAACCTTCGAAGAAGACAATTTCAAGAGCTATATTGTACTCACGGCTTTTTCTTTTAAGAGAAAAGACAAAGGCGTAGGAATATGATGAATTTTAAAAATTTTAATGACATGCATACCCATATTACAAAACCTATCAGCTCAGAGCAGTCAGAATGGCCATTAGGAAAAATGCTGCAAAAAATAAATGGTGAAGGGAGTGTGGAGAAATGCGTACCCTCGGTTGTAAGGGGGGGGGCATGTAAAGAGCCACTAATGAAAACACAATGCAGGCGCTTTGAACAGGGAAACATTGAGCTACCAGTCAATCAATCACAACCACTGCTTGGCCTATCACCTGAGAAAATGAGAATCAAAAAGTCACAGGCTGGCAAACCTGTACGCCAGCAAGATTTACCATAGTCAGCACTTGGAAGCAATGAAAATGTCCATCAACCGAGGAATGCACCAAGAAGAAGTGGTCCACGTACACAATGGAATATTACTCTAATAATAAATATAAATTAAATTTAAAAACAAACAAAAGCAAGGAGACATCAACATTTGTGGGTTTATCCGGGCACATTGCACTCTAGTTTATAACCGAAGAACACCACTGGCCGGTAGGTCTGTTTCCCTGGTACCAGCATGGGGAACGTAGAAAGGCTGCCGCTCTCTGGCCGTTACCTGCAAAAGCAGGTTTAAAGCCTGAGCTAACGGTCACTTCATAGGAACAAGTACTGCAGGGCTGTAAATGAAACCTGCCCTCAAAATATCTTGAGGGAGATAATGGCCAAAATATTTCAAATGGTGACACATACTTTAAGAAAACACTTTGAAGAAATAAGCTCTAATCACAGCTGGAAAAATAAAAAGGACATGTCTAAAAGCTCAATTTCAACGCATTATGAGACACATGCAAATTCAACCACAAAGAGGTATCAGCTCACACCACTCAGAATAACCATCAGCAAAAACTACAAAGAATAAATGCTGAAGGTGCTGGGAAGAAATGCATACCCTCAACTTTATGTGGGACGTAACCTGGAAAGAGCCACTAAAGAGAACAGAATAGAGGTGCCTTTAAAAGGTAAACATTGAGCTACCATAGGATCCAGCAGACCTATTCCTGCACCTATAAACTAAGAAGACAGAATTGGAAGGACACAGGTACGCAAATCTGCATTGCATAGTATTCCTATAGCCAAGATATGGAAGTAACCAGAAAGTCCACCGACAGATGGGCGGACAAAGAAGAACTGCTACATGTACAGATGGAATATGAGCTTGTGAAAAAATGAAACAATGCCATTTGCAGCACCATAGATGAGTCTAGAAGTAATCACGCCACTTGGAGTAAGTGAGACAGCGAAAGACCCATATCCTATCATATCACACATAGGTGTTACCTAAAAAATGATACAAACAAAGATATTTCCACAGAGAAACACTATCATAGCTTCATTAAAAAAACTTATGGTTCACCAAATGGAAAGGTGTGAGGATTGGATACATTACCATATTGAGGTTAACAGAGAGATACAAACACATGTGAAATATATAATCACCAAAGACCTACGCAATACCAAGAGGAGACTACTCAACATTGTGTCATAACCGACATGGGAAAAGGATCCGAAGAAGAATAGATATATGCATATGTGTGAAAGAACCACATCTTGCACACCTAGAACAAAGAAAACATTGTAATCAAGTTTGCTGTGATAAAAAATAAAAATTAAGTTAAAAATACCAACAAGAAGTAATGAGACATAAACCTAAAGGGCTTTTTCCTCGCACATTCCATTCTAATTTACAACCTAGAACACCACTTCCAGTAAGGCTCTGTTGCCCTAGTAACCAGATTTGGTAAAGGAGAAATGCTGCCGCCTTGTGGCCGATTCCCGCAAGAGCAGCTTTTAACCCACAGCTAATGGTCACTTACCATTCACAAGGACTCAGGGCTGTAAAGGACACCTGCCCTAAAAAAGTGTGCTGAGGTAGGGAATGGATAAAAAAAAATTCAAAACACGCAGGATTTTCAAGGTAGTATAAAGAGGTAAGTTTTACTCACTCTCTTTTTAAAGAAAGGAAAATGGATAAAAGTTCCACCTCAGGAAGTATTAGACTCATGCAATCTAATCTACAAAAAGTTTTCAACTCACACCAGTCGACTGACCATTGGCAAAAAGTCTACAAACAATAAATGCTGAAGAGGTTTTAGAGAACTGTGTATCCTCTAGCTGCTGGTGAGATGTAAAAGGGTTAAACGCTAATAATGAGAACAGAAAGGAGCTGCGTTGAAAAGGAAAAACTGAGGTACCATTCAATCCAGCAGGCGCACCAATGGGCCTCTCACCTGAGAAGACCAGAATGAAGAAGACCCGGGTTGCAAAAGCTGCACTGCAGCCTTATTCACAATAGACAAGACAGTGAAGCAACCAAAATGTCCATCAACGGATAAAAGGATAAAGAAGAAGTGGTGGTCCATGTAGACAATGAATACTAGCCATGGAAAACAGTGAAACACTGCTCTTTGAGGCACCATAGATGATCTTGGAGATAATCACAGAACATGAGGTAAGTCGGAAAGCAAAAGTCCTATATCCTATGATATCACTTATAGGCGTTATCTAATAACGGACACAAATGAACATATTTCCACAAAGAAAGTCAATCACAGACTTATATAAAAAAAAAAAAAACTATGCTTATCTAAAAGGAAAGGTGGGGGGGATGGATAAATGAAGATTAGCGTTACCATATGTATACAAATACATATTATATACATATATCAAAAAGACCGACCCTATAGCAAGGAAGGTTTACAGAACACTCTGTAATAATTTACAGGGGAAGAGGATCTCTACATAAATAGGTATATAGAATATGTAGATGAACCAGAGTGTGTACACCTTGGACAAGCAACATTCTAACCATTACCCCAATTGAAAAAATTAAAACAACGAACTAGGAGTAATGAGACATAAACTTATGGGGGGTTTTCCTGGCACATTCCATCCAAATTTACAACCCAGGCAAACGACTTCCAGAACGGCTCTGCTGCCCTAGTACCCAGATTTGGGAATGGAGAAATGCTGCATCCTTGTGGCCGTTTCCCACAACAGCAGCTTTAAACCCACTGCCAAAGGTCACTAAATATTCACCAATGGCAGTTCTGTAAATGGCACCTGCCCTCCAAAAAATACTGAGGTCGAAAATCGACCAAAAAATTCTAGAGTGCAACCTTCCAAAAAGAAAATTTGAAGAGGTATATTATACTCATACTTTTTTTCTTTTTTCTTTTAACAGAAAAGAAAAAGGCGTGGACAAATGATGAATTGTAGGAATTTTGACAGGCATGTAAACCCAAATTACAAAAACCTATCAGCTCACACCAGTCAGAATGGCCATCAACAAAAATCCTGCAAACAATATATGCTGACGTGATTGTGGAGAAATGCGTCCCCTCGATTCTAAGGGGGACGTGGTAAGAGTCACTAATGAAAGGACAATTGAGGTGCCTTGAAAAGGTAAACGTTGAGCTACCATAGCAGTCAATCAATCATACCCACTGCTGGGTCTATCACCTGAGAAAATGAAAATCAATAATCACAGGCTGGCGATCCTGCACTCCAGCAATATTTACCATAGGCAACACTTGGAAGCAACGGACATGTCCATCAACAGAGGAATGCACCAAGAAGAAGTGGTCCATGTACACAATGGAATATTGGCCATGGAAAACCTTGAAGCACTGCTCTTTGAGGCACCATAGATGAGCCTGGAGATAATCACAAAACATGAAGTAGGTCGGAAAGCCAAAGACCTATAGCCTATATTATCACTTATGGCATTATCTAATAACTGACACAGATGAACATATTTCCAAAGAGAAAGACACTCACAGGCTTAGAAAACAAACTATGCTCATCTAAAAGGAAAGGAGGGGGGAAATTGAGAAATGAAGATTAGTGTTACTATACATATACAAATACATATTATATCCATGTATCAAAAAGACCGAACATATAGCAAGGGAGGTCGACGGAACACTGTAATATTTTACATGGGAAGAGGATCTGTACATTCATAGACATACATAATGTACAAATGAACCAGATTGTGTACACCTAGGACAGACAATGTTCTAAACTTTACCCAGATTAAAAAAAAAATTAAAAACCAAGAAGAAGTAATGAGACATAAACTTATGGGGATTTTTCCTGGCAAATTCCATTCTAATTTACAACCTAGGACAATGACTTCCAGAAAGGCTCTGCTGCCCTAGTACCCAGATTGGGGGATGGAGAAATGCTACCTCCTTGTGGCCGTTTCCCACAACAGCAGCTTTGAACCCACTGCAAAAGGTCACTAAATTTTCACCAACTTGCAGTTCTGTAAATGGCACCCGCCCTCCAGAAAATTTCTGCGGTCAAAAATCGACCAAAAAATTCAAAAGAGGGCAACCTTCGAAGAAGACAATTTCAAGAGCTATATTGTACTCACGGCTTTTTCTTTTAAGAGAAAAGACAAAGGCGTAGGAATATGATGAATTTTAAAAATTTTAATGACATGCATACCCATATTACAAAACCTATCAGCTCAGAGCAGTCAGAATGGCCATTAGGAAAAATGCTGCAAAAAATAAATGGTGAAGGGAGTGTGGAGAAATGCGTACCCTCGGTTGTAAGGGGGGGGGCATGTAAAGAGCCACTAATGAAAACACAATGCAGGCGCTTTGAACAGGGAAACATTGAGCTACCAGTCAATCAATCACAACCACTGCTTGGCCTATCACCTGAGAAAATGAGAATCAAAAAGTCACAGGCTGGCAAACCTGTACGCCAGCAAGATTTACCATAGTCAGCACTTGGAAGCAATGAAAATGTCCATCAACCGAGGAATGCACCAAGAAGAAGTGGTCCACGTACACAATGGAATATTACTCTAATAATAAATATAAATTAAATTTAAAAACAAACAAAAGCAAGGAGACATCAACATTTGTGGGTTTATCCGGGCACATTGCACTCTAGTTTATAACCGAAGAACACCACTGGCCGGTAGGTCTGTTTCCCTGGTACCAGCATGGGGAACGTAGAAAGGCTGCCGCTCTCTGGCCGTTACCTGCAAAAGCAGGTTTAAAGCCTGAGCTAATGGTCACTTCATAGGAACAAGTACTGCAGGGCTGTAAATGAAACCTGCCCTCAAAATATCTTGAGGGAGATAATGGCCAAAATATTTCAAATGGTGACACATACTTTAAGAAAACACTTTGAAGAAATAAGCTCTAATCACAGCTGGAAAAATAAAAAGGACATGTCTAAAAGCTCAATTTCAACGCATTATGAGACACATGCAAATTCAACCACAAAGAGGTATCAGCTCACACCACTCAGAATAACCATCAGCAAAAACTACAAAGAATAAATGCTGAAGGTGCTGGGAAGAAATGCATACCCTCAACTTTATGTGGGACGTAACCTGGAAAGAGCCACTAAAGAGAACAGAATAGAGGTGCCTTTAAAAGGTAAACATTGAGCTACCATAGGATCCAGCAGACCTATTCCTGCACCTATAAACTAAGAAGACAGAATTGGAAGGACACAGGTACGCAAATCTGCATTGCATAGTATTCCTATAGCCAAGATATGGAAGTAACCAGAAAGTCCACCGACAGATGGGCGGACAAAGAAGAACTGCTACATGTACAGATGGAATATGAGCTTGTGAAAAAATGAAACAATGCCATTTGCAGCACCATAGATGAGTCTAGAAGTAATCACGCCACTTGGAGTAAGTGAGAAAGCGAAAGACCCATATCCTATCATATCACACATAGGTGTTACCTAAAAAATGATACAAACAAAGATATTTCCACAGAGAAACACTATCATAGCTTCATTAAAAAAACTTATGGTTCACCAAATGGAAAGGTGTGAGGATTGGATACATTACCATATTGAGGTTAACAGAGAGATACAAACACATGTGAAATATATAATCACCAAAGACCTACGCAATACCAAGAGGAGACTACTCAACATTGTGTCATAACCGACATGGGAAAAGGATCCGAAGAAGAATAGATATATGCATATGTGTGAAAGAACCACATCTTGCACACCTAGAACAAAGAAAACATTGTAATCAAGTTTGCTGTGATAAAAAATAAAAATTAAGTTAAAAATACCAACAAGAAGTAATGAGACATAAACCTAAAGGGCTTTTTCCTCGCACATTCCATTCTAATTTACAACCTAGAACACCACTTCCAGTAAGGCTCTGTTGCCCTAGTAACCAGATTTGGTAAAGGAGAACTGCTGCCGCCTTGTGGCCGATTCCCGCAAGAGCAGCTTTTAACCCACAGCTAATGGTCACTTACCATTCACAAGGACTCAGGGCTGTAAAGGACACCTGCCCTAAAAAAGTGTGCTGAGGTAGGGAATGGATAAAAAAAAATTCAAAACACGCAGGATTTTCAAGGTAGTATAAAGAGGTAAGTTTTACTCACTCTCTTTTTAAAGAAAGGAAAATGGATAAAAGTTCCACCTCAGGAAGTATTAGACTCATGCAATCTAATCTACAAAAAGTTTTCAACTCACACCAGTCGACTGACCATTGGCAAAAAGTCTACAAACAATAAATGCTGAAGAGGTTTTAGAGAACTGTGTATCCTCTAGCTGCTGGTGAGATGTAAAAGGGTTAAACGCTAATAATGAGAACAGAAAGGAGCTGCGTTGAAAAGGAAAAACTGAGGTACCATTCAATCCAGCAGGCGCACCAATGGGCCTCTCACCTGAGAAGACCAGAATGAAGAAGACCCGGGTTGCAAAAGCTGCACTGCAGCCTTATTCACAATAGACAAGACAGTGAAGCAACCAAAATGTCCATCAACGGATAAAAGGATAAAGAAGAAGTGGTGGTCCATGTAGACAATGAATACTAGCCATGGAAAACAGTGAAACACTGCTCTTTGAGGCACCATAGATGATCTTGGAGATAATCACAGAACATGAGGTAAGTCGGAAAGCAAAAGTCCTATATCCTATGATATCACTTAGAGGCGTTATCTAATAACGGACACAAATGAACATATTTCCACAAAGAAAGTCAATCACAGACTTATATAAAAAAAAAAACTATGCTTATCTAAAAGGAAAGGTGGGGGGGATGGATAAATGAAGATTAGCGTTACCATATGTATACAAATACATATTATATACATATATCAAAAAGACCGACCCTATAGCAAGGAAGGTTTACAGAACACTCTGTAATAATTTACAGGGGAAGAGGATCTCTACATAAATAGGTATATAGAATATGTAGATGAACCAGAGTGTGTACACCTTGGACAAGCAACATTCTAACCATTACCCCAATTGAAAAAATTAAAACAACGAACTAGGAGTAATGAGACATAAACTTATGGGGGGTTTTCCTGGCACATTCCATCCAAATTTACAACCCAGGCAAACGACTTCCAGAACGGCTCTGCTGCCCTAGTACCCAGATTTGGGAATGGAGAAATGCTGCATCCTTGTGGCCGTTTCCCACAACAGCAGCTTTAAACCCACTGCCAAAGGTCACTAAATATTCACCAATGGCAGTTCTGTAAATGGCACCTGCCCTCCAAAAAATACTGAGGTCGAAAATCGACCAAAAAATTCTAGAGTGCAACCTTCCAAAAAGAAAATTTGAAGAGGTATATTATACTCACACTTTCTTTTTTCTTTTAACAGAAAAGAAAAAGGCGTGGACAAATGATGAATTGTAGGAATTTTGACAGGCATGTAAACCCAAATTACAAAAACCTATCAGCTCACACCAGTCAGAATGGCCATCAACAAAAATCCTGCAAACAATATATGCTGACGTGATTGTGGAGAAATGCGTCCCCTCGATTCTAAGGGGGACGTGGTAAGAGTCACTAATGAAAGGACAATTGAGGTGCCTTGAAAAGGTAAACGTTGAGCTACCATAGCAGTCAATCAATCATACCCACTGCTGGGTCTATCACCTGAGAAAATGAAAATCAATAATCACAGGCTGGCGATCCTGCACTCCAGCAATATTTACCATAGGCAACACTTGGAAGCAATGGACATGTCCATCAACAGAGGAATGCACCAAGAAGAAGTGGTCCATGTACACAATGGAATATTGGCCATGGAAAACCTTGAAGCACTGCTCTTTGAGGCACCATAGATGAGCCTGGAGATAATCACAAAACATGAAATAGGTCGGAAAGCCAAAGACCTATAGCCTATATTATCACTTATGGCATTATCTAATAACTGACACAGATGAACATATTTCCAAAGAGAAAGACACTTACAGGCTTAGAAAACAAACTATGCTCATCTAAAAGGAAAGGAGGGGGGAAATTGAGAAATGAAGATTAGTGTTACTATACATATACAAATACATATTATATCCATGTATCAAAAACACCGAACATATAGCAAGGGAGGTCGACGGAACACTGTAATATTTTATATGGGAAGAGGATCTGTACATTCATAGACATACATAATGTACAAATGAACCAGATTGTGTACATCTAGGACAGACAATGTTCTAAACTTTACCCAGATTAAAAAAAAAATTAAAAACCAAGAAGAAGTAATGAGACATAAACTTATGGGGATTTCTCCTGGCAAATTCCATTCTAATTTACAACCTAGGACAATGACTTCCAGAAAGGCTCTGCTGCCCTAGTACCCAGATTGGGGAATGGAGAAATGCTACCTCCTTGTGGCCGTTTCCCACAACAGCAGCTTTGAACCCACTGCAAAAGGTCACTAAATTTTCACCAACTTGCAGTTCTGTAAATGGCACCCGCCCTCCAGAAAATTTCTGCGGTCAAAAATCGACCAAAAAATTCAAAAGAGGGCAACCTTCGAAGAAGACAATTTCAAGAGCTATATTGTACTCACGGCTTTTTCTTTTAAGAGAAAAGACAAAGGCGTAGGAATATGATGAATTTTAAAAATTTTAATGACATGCATACCCATATTACAAAACCTATCAGCTCAGAGCAGTCAGAATGGCCATTAGGAAAAATGCTGCAAAAAATAAATGGTGAAGGGAGTGTGGAGAAATGCGTACCCTCGGTTGTAAGGGGGGGGCATGTAAAGAGCCACTAATGAAAACACAATGCAGGCGCTTTGAACAGGGAAACATTGAGCTACCAGTCAATCAATCACAACCACTGCTTGGCCTATCACCTGAGAAAATGAGAATCAAAAAGTCACAGGCTGGCAAACCTGTACGCCAGCAAGATTTACCATAGTCAGCACTTGGAAGCAATGAAAATGTCCATCAACCGAGGAATGCACCAAGAAGAAGTGGTCCACGTACACAATGGAATATTACTCTAATAATAAATATAAATTAAATTTAAAAACAAACAAAAGCAAGGAGACATCAACATTTGTGGGTTTATCCGGGCACATTGCACTCTAGTTTATAACCGAAGAACACCACTGGCCGGTAGGTCTGTTTCCCTGGTACCAGCATGGGGAACATAGAAAGGCTGCCGCTCTC
Organism: Eschrichtius robustus; assembly: GCF_028021215.1. Classification (NCBI taxonomy): domain Eukaryota; kingdom Metazoa; phylum Chordata; class Mammalia; order Artiodactyla; family Eschrichtiidae; genus Eschrichtius; species Eschrichtius robustus. Next base: position 25,755,612 of record NC_090830.1, on the reverse strand, counting down.
TGGCCGTTACCTGCAAAAGCAGGTTTAAAGCCTGAGCTAATGGTCACTTCATAGGAACAAGTACTGCAGGGCTGTAAATGAAACCTGCCCTCAAAATATCTTGAGGGAGATAATGGCCAAAATATTTCAAATGGTGACACATACTTTAAGAAAACACTTTGAAGAAATAAGCTCTAATCACAGCTGGAAAAATAAAAAGGACATGTCTAAAAGCTCAATTTCAACGCATTATGAGACACATGCAAATTCAACCACAAAGAGGTATCAGCTCACACCACTCAGAATAACCATCAGCAAAAACTACAAAGAATAAATGCTGAAGGTGCTGGGAAGAAATGCATACCCTCAACTTTATGTGGGACGTAACCTGGAAAGAGCCACTAAAGAGAACAGAATAGAGGTGCCTTTAAAAGGTAAACATTGAGCTACCATAGGATCCAGCAGACCTATTCCTGGACCTATAAACTAAGAAGACAGAATTGGAAGGACACAGGTACGCAAATCTGCATTGCATAGTATTCCCATAGCCAAGATATGGAAGTAACCAGAAAGTCCACCGACAGATGGGCGGACAAAGAAGAACTGCTACATGTACAGATGGAATATGAGCTTGTGAAAAAATGAAACAATGCCATTTGCAGCACCATAGATGAGTCTAGAAGTAATCACGCCACTTGGAGTAAGTGAGAAAGCGAAAGACCCATATCCTATCATATCACATATAGGTGTTACCTAAAAATGATACAAACAAAGATATTTCCACAGAGAAACACTATCATAGCTTCATTAAAAAAACTTATGGTTCACCAAATGGAAAGGTGTGAGGATTGGATACATTACCATATTGAGGTTAACAGAGAGATACAAACACATGTGAAATATATAATCACCAAAGACCTACGCAATACCAAGAGGAGACTACTCAACATTGTGTCATAACCGACATGGGAAAAGGATCCGAAGAAGAATAGATATATGCATATGTGTGAAAGAACCACATCTTGCACACCTAGAACAAAGAAAACATTGTAATCAAGTTTGCTGTGATAAAAAATAAAAATTAAGTTAAAAATACCAACAAGAAGTAATGAGACATAAACCTAAAGGGCTTTTTCCTCGCACATTCCATTCTAATTTACAACCTAGAACACCACTTCCAGTAAGGCTCTGTTGCCCTAGTAACCAGATTTGGTAAAGGAGAACTGCTGCCGCCTTGTGGCCGATTCCCGCAAGAGCAGCTTTTAACCCACAGCTAATGGTCACTTACCATTCACAAGGACTCAGGGCTGTAAAGGACACCTGCCCTAAAAAAGTGTGCTGAGGTAGGGAATGGATAAAAAAAAATTCAAAACACGCAGGATTTTCAAGGTAGTATAAAGAGGTAAGTTTTACTCACTCTCTTTTTAAAGAAAGGAAAATGGATAAAAGTTCCACCTCAGGAAGTATTAGACTCATGCAATCTAATCTACAAAAAGTTTTCAACTCACACCAGTCGACTGACCATTGGCAAAAAGTCTACAAACAATAAATGCTGAAGAGGTTTTAGAGAACTGTGTATCCTCTAGCTGCTGGTGAGATGTAAAAGGGTTAAACGCTAATAATGAGAACAGAAAGGAGCTGCGTTGAAAAGGAAAAACTGAGGTACCATTCAATCCAGCAGGCGCACCAATGGGCCTCTCACCTGAGAAGACCAGAATGAAGAAGACCCGGGTTGCAAAAGCTGCACTGCAGCCTTATTCACAATAGACAAGACAGTGAAGCAACCAAAATGTCCATCAACGGATAAAAGGATAAAGAAGAAGTGGTGGTCCATGTAGACAATGAATACTAGCCATGGAAAACAGTGAAACACTGCTCTTTGAGGCACCATAGATGATCTTGGAGATAATCACAGAACATGAGGTAAGTCGGAAAGCAAAAGTCCTATATCCTATGATATCACTTAGAGGCGTTATCTAATAACGGACACAAATGAACATATTTCCACAAAGAAAGTCAATCACAGACTTATTTAAAAAAAAAAACTATGCTTATCTAAAAGGAAAGGTGGGGGGGATGGATAAATGAAGATTAGCGTTACCATATGTATACAAATACATATTATATACATATATCAAAAAGACCGACCCTATAGCAAGGAAGGTTTACAGAACACTCTGTAATAATTTACAGGGGAAGAGGATCTCTACATAAATAGGTATATAGAATATGTAGATGAACCAGAGTGTGTACACCTTGGACAAGCAACATTCTAACCATTACCCCAATTGAAAAAATTAAAACAACGAACTAGGAGTAATGAGACATAAACTTATGGGGGGTTTTCCTGGCACATTCCATCCAAATTTACAACCTAGGCAAACGACTTCCAGAACGGCTCTGCTGCCCTAGTACCCAGATTTGGGAATGGAGAAATGCTGCATCCTTGTGGCCGTTTCCCACAACAGCAGCTTTAAACCCACTGCCAAAGGTCACTAAATATTCACCAATGGCAGTTCTGTAAATGGCACCTGCCCTCCAAAAAATACTGAGGTCGAAAATCGACCAAAAAATTCTAGAGTGCAACCTTCCAAAAAGAAAATTTGAAGAGGTATATTATACTCACACTTTTTTTCTTTTTTCTTTTAACAGAAAAGAAAAAGGCGTGGACAAATGATGAATTGTAGGAATTTTGACAGGCATGTAAACCCAAATTACAAAAACCTATCAGCTCACACCAGTCAGAATGGCCATCAACAAAAATCCTGCAAACAATATATGCTGACGTGATTGTGGAGAAATGCGTCCCCTCGATTCTAAGGGGGACGTGGTAAGAGTCACTAATGAAAGGACAATTGAGGTGCCTTGAAAAGGTAAACGTTGAGCTACCATAGCAGTCAATCAATCATACCCACTGCTGGGTCTATCACCTGAGAAAATGAAAATCAATAATCACAGGCTGGCAATCCTGCACTCCAGCAATATTTACCATAGGCAACACTTGGAAGCAACGGACATGTCCATCAACAGAGGAATGCACCAAGAAGAAGTGGTCCATGTACACAATGGAATATTAGCCATGGAAAACCTTGAAGCACTGCTCTTTGAGGCACCATAGAGGAGCCTGGAGATAATCACAAAACATGAAGTAGGTCGGAAAGCCAAAGACCTATAGCCTATATTATCACTTATGGCATTATCTAATAACTGACACAGATGAACATATTTCCAAAGAGAAAGACACTCACAGGCTTAGAAAACAAACTATGGTCATCTAAAAGGAAAGGAGGGGGGAAATTGAGAAATGAAGATTAGTGTTACTATACATATACAAATACATATTATATCAATGTATCAAAAAGACCGAACATATAGCAAGGGAGGTCGACGGAACACTGTAATATTTTACATGGGAAGAGGATCTGTACATTCATAGACATACATAATGTACAAATGAACCAGATTGTGTACACCTAGGACAGACAATGTTCTAAACTTTACCCAGATTAAAAAAAAAATTAAAAACCAAGAAGAAGTAATGAGACATAAACTTATGGGGATTTCTCCTGGCAAATTCCATTCTAATTTACAACCTAGGACAATGACTTCCAGAAAGGCTCTGCTGCCCTAGTACCCAGATTGGGGAATGGAGAAATGCTACCTCCTTGTGGCCATTTCCCACAACAGCAGCTTTGAACCCACTGCAAAAGGTCACTAAATTTTCACCAACTTGCAGTTCTGTAAATGGCACCCTCCCTCCAGAAAATTTCTGCGGTCAAAAATCGACCAAAAAATTCAAAAGAGGGCAACCTTCGAAGAAGACAATTTCAAGAGCTATATTGTACTCACGGCTTTTTCTTTTAAGAGAAAAGACAAAGGCGTAGGAATATGATGAATTTTAAAAATTTTAATGACATGCATACCCATATTACAAAACCTATCAGCTCAGAGCAGTCAGAATGGCCATTAGGAAAAATGCTGCAAAAAATAAATGGTGAAGGGAGTGTGGAGAAATGCGTACCCTCGGTTGTAAGGGGGGGGCATGTAAAGAGCCACTAATGAAAACACAATGCAGGCGCTTTGAACAGGGAAACATTGAGCTACCAGTCAATCAATCACAACCACTGCTTGGCCTATCACCTGAGAAAATGAGAATCAAAAAGTCACAGGCTGGCAAACCTGTACGCCAGCAAGATTTACCATAGTCAGCACTTGGAAGCAATGAAAATGTCCATCAACCGAGGAATGCACCAAGAAGTAGTGGTCCACGTACACAATGGAATATTACTCTAATAATAAATATAAATTAAATTTAAAAACAAACAAAAGCAAGGAGACATCAACATTTGTGGGTTTATCCGGGCACATTGCACTCTAGTTTATAACCGAAGAACACCACTGGCCGGTAGGTCTGTTTCCCTGGTACCAGCATGGGGAACGTAGAAAGGCTGCCGCTCTCTGGCCGTTACCTGCAAAAGCAGGTTTAAAGCCTGAGCTAATGGTCACTTCATAGGAACAAGTACTGCAGGGCTGTAAATGAAACCTGCCGTCAAAATATCTTGAGGGAGATAATGGCCAAAATATTTCAAATGGTGACACATACTTTAAGAAAACACTTTGAAGAAATAAGCTCTAATCACAGCTGGAAAAATAAAAAGGACATGTCTAAAAGCTCAATTTCAACGCATTATGAGACACATGCAAATTCAACCACAAAGAGGTATCAGCTCACACCACTCAGAATAACCATCAGCAAAAACTACAAAGAATAAATGCTGAAGGTGCTGGGAAGAAATGCATACCCTCAACTTTATGTGGGACGTAACCTGGAAAGAGCCACTAAAGAGAACAGAATAGAGGTGCCTTTAAAAGGTAAACATTGAGCTACCATAGGATCCAGCAGACCTATTCCTGCACCTATAAACTAAGAAGACAGAATTGGAAGGACACAGGTACGCAAATCTGCATTGCATAGTATTCCCATAGCCAAGATATGGAAGTAACCAGAAAGTCCACCGACAGATGGGCGGACAAAGAAGAACTGCTACATGTACAGATGGAATATGAGCTTGTGAAAAAATGAAACAATGCCATTTGCAGCACCATAGATGAGTCTAGAAGTAATCACGCCACTTGGAGTAAGTGAGAAAGCGAAAGACCCATATCCTATCATATCACATATAGGTGTTACCTAAAAATGATACAAACAAAGATATTTCCACAGAGAAACACTATCATAGCTTCATTAAAAAAACTTATGGTTCACCAAATGGAAAGGTGTGAGGATTGGATACATTACCATATTGAGGTTAACAGAGAGATACAAACACATGTGAAATATATAATCACCAAAGACCTACGCAATACCAAGAGGAGACTACTCAACATTGTGTCATAACCGACATGGGAAAAGGATCCGAAGAAGAATAGATATATGCATATGTGTGAAAGAACCACATCTTGCACACCTAGAACAAAGAAAACATTGTAATCAAGTTTGCTGTGATAAAAAATAAAAATTAAGTTAAAAATACCAACAAGAAGTAATGAGACATAAACCTAAAGGGCTTTTTCCTCGCACATTCCATTCTAATTTACAACCTAGAACACCACTTCCAGTAAGGCTCTGTTGCCCTAGTAACCAGATTTGGTAAAGGAGAAATGCTGCCGCCTTGTGGCCGATTCCCGCAAGAGCAGCTTTTAACCCACAGCTAATGGTCACTTACCATTCACAAGGACTCAGGGCTGTAAAGGACACCTGCCCTAAAAAAGTGTGCTGAGGTAGGGAATGGATAAAAAAAAATTCAAAACACGCAGGATTTTCAAGGTAGTATAAAGAGGTAAGTTTTACTCACTCTCTTTTTAAAGAAAGGAAAATGGATAAAAGTTCCACCTCAGGAAGTATTAGACTCATGCAATCTAATCTACAAAAAGTTTTCAACTCACACCAGTCGACTGACCATTGGCAAAAAGTCTACAAACAATAAATGCTGAAGAGGTTTTAGAGAACTGTGTATCCTCTAGCTGCTGGTGAGATGTAAAAGGGTTAAACGCTAATAATGAGAACAGAAAGGAGCTGCGTTGAAAAGGAAAAACTGAGGTACCATTCAATCCAGCAGGCGCACCAATGGGCCTCTCACCTGAGAAGACCAGAATGAAGAAGACCCGGGTTGCAAAAGCTGCACTGCAGCCTTATTCACAATAGACAAGACAGTGAAGCAACCAAAATGTCCATCAACAAATGAAAGGATAAAGAAGAAGTGGTGGTCCATGTAGACAATGAATACTAGCCATGGAAAACAGTGAAACACTGCTCTTTGAGGCACCATAGATGATCTTGGAGATAATCACAGAACATGAGGTAAGTCGGAAAGCAAAAGTCCTATATCCTATGATATCACTTATAGGCGTTATCTAATAACGGACACAAATGAACATATTTCCACAAAGAAAGTCAATCACAGACTTATTTAAAAAAAAAACTATGCTTATCTAAAAGGAAAGGTGGGGGGGATGGATAAATGAAGATTAGCGTTACCATATGTATACAAATACATATTATATACATATATCAAAAAGACCGACCCTATAGCAAGGAAGGTTTACAGAACACTCTGTAATAATTTACAGGGGAAGAGGATCTCTACATAAATAGGTATATAGAATATGTAGATGAACCAGAGTGTGTACACCTTGGACAAGCAACATTCTAACCATTACCCCAATTGAAAAAATTAAAACAACGAACTAGGAGTAATGAGACATAAACTTATGGGGGGTTTTCCTGGCACATTCCATCCAAATTTACAACCTAGGCAAACGACTTCCAGAACGGCTCTGCTGCCCTAGTACCCAGATTTGGGAATGGAGAAATGCTGCATCCTTGTGGCCGTTTCCCACAACAGCAGCTTTAAACCCACTGCCAAAGGTCACTAAATATTCACCAATGGCAGTTATGTAAATGGCACCTGCCCTCCAAAAAATACTGAGGTCGAAAATCGACCAAAAAATTCTAGAGTGCAACCTTCCAAAAAGAAAATTTGAAGAGGTATATTATACTCACACTTTTTTTCTTTTTTCTTTTAACAGAAAAGAAAAAGGCGTGGACAAATGATGAATTGTAGGAATTTTGACAGGCATGTAAACCCAAATTACAAAAACCTATCAGCTCACACCAGTCAGAATGGCCATCAACAAAAATCCTGCAAACAATATATGCTGACGTGATTGTGGAGAAATGCGTCCCCTCGATTCTAAGGGGGACGTGGTAAGAGTCACTAATGAAAGGACAATTGAGGTGCCTTGAAAAGGTAAACGTTGAGCTACCATAGCAGTCAATCAATCATACCCACTGCTGGGTCTATCACCTGAGAAAATGAAAATCAATAATCACAGGCTGGCAATCCTGCACTCCAGCAATATTTACCATAGGCAACACTTGGAAGCAACGGACATGTCCATCAACAGAGGAATGCACCAAGAAGAAGTGGTCCATGTACACAATGGAATATTAGCCATGGAAAACCTTGAAGCACTGCTCTTTGAGGCACCATAGATGAGCCTGGAGATAATCACAAAACATGAAGTAGGTCGGAAAGCCAAAGACCTATAGCCTATATTATCACTTATGGCATTATCTAATAACTGACACAGATGAACATATTTCCAAAGAGAAAGACACTCACAGGCTTAGAAAACAAACTATGCTCATCTAAAAGGAAAGGAGGGGGGAAATTGAGAAATGAAGATTAGTGTTACTATACATATACAAATACATATTATATCCATGTATCAAAAACACCGAACATATAGCAAGGGAGGTCGACGGAACACTGTAATATTTTACATGGGAAGAGGATCTGTACATTCATAGACATACATAATGTACAAATGAACCAGATTGTGTACACCTAGGACAGACAATGTTCTAAACTTTACCCAGATTAAAAAAAAAATTAAAAACCAAAAAGAAGTAATGAGACATAAACTTATGGGGATTTCTCCTGGCAAATTCCATTCTAATTTACAACCTAGGACAATGACTTCCAGAAAGGCTCTGCTGCCCTAGTACCCAGATTGGGGAATGGAGAAATGCTACCTCCTTGTGGCCGTTTCCCACAACAGCAGCTTTGAACCCACTGCAAAAGGTCACTAAATTTTCACCAACTTGCAGTTCTGTAAATGGCACCCTCCCTCCAGAAAATTTCTGCGGTCAAAAATCGACCAAAAAATTCAAAAGAGGGCAACCTTCGAAGAAGACAATTTCAAGAGCTATATTGTACTCACGGCTTTTTCTTTTAAGAGAAAAGACAAAGGCGTAGGAATATGATGAATTTTAAAAATTTTAATGACATGCATACCCATATTACAAAACCTATCAGCTCAGAGCAGTCAGAATGGCCATTAGGAAAAATGCTGCAAAAAATAAATGGTGAAGGGAGTGTGGAGAAATGCGTACCCTCGGTTGTAAGGGGGGGGGGCATGTAAAGAGCCACTAATGAAAACACAATGCAGGCGCTTTGAACAGGGAAACATTGAGCTACCAGTCAATCAATCACAACCACTGCTTGGCCTATCACCTGAGAAAATGAGAATCAAAAAGTCACAGGCTGGCAAACCTGTACGCCAGCAAGATTTACCATAGTCAGCACTTGGAAGCAATGAAAATGTCCATCAACCGAGGAATGCACCAAGAAGAAGTGGTCCACGTACACAATGGAATATTACTCTAATAATAAATATAAATTAAATTTAAAAACAAACAAAAGCAAGGAGACATCAACATTTGTGGGTTTATCCGGGCACATTGCACTCTAGTTTATAACCGAAGAACACCACTGGCCGGTAGGTCTGTTTCCCTGGTACCAGCATGGGGAACGTAGAAAGGCTGCCGCTCTCTGGCCGTTACCTGCAAAAGCAGGTTTAAAGCCTGAGCTAATGGTCACTTCATAGGAACAAGTACTGCAGGGCTGTAAATGAAACCTGCCGTCAAAATATCTTGAGGGAGATAATGGCCAAAATATTTCAAATGGTGACACATACTTTAAGAAAACACTTTGAAGAAATAAGCTCTAATCACAGCTGGAAAAATAAAAAGGACATGTCTAAAAGCTCAATTTCAACGCATTATGAGACACATGCAAATTCAACCACAAAGAGGTATCAGCTCACACCACTCAGAATAACCATCAGCAAAAACTACAAAGAATAAATGCTGAAGGTGCTGGGAAGAAATGCATACCCTCAACTTTATGTGGGACGTAACCTGGAAAGAGCCACTAAAGAGAACAGAATAGAGGTGCCTTTAAAAGGTAAACATTGAGCTACCATAGGATCCAGCAGACCTATTCCTGGACCTATAAACTAAGAAGACAGAATTGGAAGGACACAGGTACGCAAATCTGCATTGCATAGTATTCCCATAGCCAAGATATGGAAGTAACCAGAAAGTCCACCGACAGATGGGCGGACAAAGAAGAACTGCTACATGTACAGATGGAATATGAGCTTGTGAAAAAATGAAACAATGCCATTTGCAGCACCATAGATGAGTCTAGAAGTAATCACGCCACTTGGAGTAAGTGAGAAAGCGAAAGACCCATATCCTATCATATCACACATAGGTGTTACCTAAAAAATGATACAAACAAAGATATTTCCACAGAGAAACACTATCATAGCTTCATTAAAAAAACTTATGGTTCACCAAATGGAAAGGTGTGAGGATTGGATACATTACCATATTGAGGTTAACAGAGAGATACAAACACATGTGAAATATATAATCACCAAAGACCTACGCAATACCAAGAGGAGACTACTCAACATTGTGTCATAACCGACATGGGAAAAGGATCCGAAGAAGAATAGATATATGCATATGTGTGAAAGAACCACATCTTGCACACCTAGAACAAAGAAAACATTGTAATCAAGTTTGCTGTGATAAAAAATAAAAATTAAGTTAAAAATACCAACAAGAAGTAATGAGACATAAACCTAAAGGGCTTTTTCCTCGCACATTCCATTCTAATTTACAACCTAGAACACCACTTCCAGTAAGGCTCTGTTGCCCTAGTAACCAGATTTGGTAAAGGAGAAATGCTGCCGCCTTGTGGCCGATTCCCGCAAGAGCAGCTTTTAACCCACAGCTAATGGTCACTTACCATTCACAAGGACTCAGGGCTGTAAAGGACACCTGCCCTAAAAAAGTGTGCTGAGGTAGGGAATGGATAAAAAAAAATTCAAAACACGCAGGATTTTCAAGGTAGTATAAAGAGGTAAGTTTTACTCACT